>NC_057720.1:24555419-24581386 GCF_004010195.1 Chiloscyllium plagiosum | reverse complement strand
GTGTCTTGATTGAGGTGTACAAGATGATTAGGGGGTTAGATAGGGTTGACAGTGTGAACCTTTTCCCGCGTATGGAGTCGGGTATTACAAGGGGGCATAGCTTTAAATTAAGGGGGGGTAGATATAGGACTGAAGTTAGGGGTAGGTTCTTCACTCAGCGAGTCGTAAGTTCATGGAATGCCCTGCCAGTAGCAGTGGTGGACTCTCCCTCTTTATGGGCATTTAAGCGGGCATTGGATAGGTATATGGAGGATAGTGGGTTAGTATAGGTTAGGTGGGCTTGGATCGGCCAAAGGGCCTGTACTGCGCTGTATTCTTCTATGTTCTATGTTCTATTACCTCAACAGCATGGGCACTTATTATATTATATTGTATATACCAAAAGCCTTCAGCAAATTCATACTTTATACCCACTGTCTCCCTTTTATCTGACATGTTTGTTACCACCTAAAAGAGTTGTAATAAATTTGTCAGGCAAATAAATCCCCTTGCAAGAAAAGCTAACATTCCATTCACCTTTCTAATTTTTCACTATAATTACATACTGATTATTGATATTTTGTTGTCGTTTTATGCTTCCATGTGCAGACTCTTTGCAGGCAAAGAACATGGGAGGCCTATTTTCTGTGGTACTTCATGTGATTATGAGTGACTGAGAACGACAATCTCGATCTGCGGGTTCCTGAGTAGTTGGGGCTGAGGGACTCTTGGTTAGGCCAGGCTCTCTGTTAGCAGAATTCTTCCGTTGTCTGTGCCATTTTTTGTTAGCAGCATTGCATCCGTTTGTTCCAAACTCCTAGGCTGCTTTCTTGGTTGCTGTACACCAACCATCACTGGTAGTGTCCTGTTAGTGGCTAGTGCCAGCTCAATTGAGTTTTCTTTTCAGCTTTTCTTTGAAACATTTCTGAGCTGTACTTCCACCTTGATTACTGAGACACAGTTCACCATTAACCAATGTGTTTGGCATTCTGAAGTCCTCCATGTATTATCAATGTCCAGAGGAGTAGAGATTTCAAGTGATTGCTGGAAAAATGGACTCTTCTAAAGACTCCACTGTTTATGACATAATCGTACCATTTAATGCTTATGACAGATTGAAGACAGCTATGATGGAAATGCTAAGCAGCTGTATTTATTTTCTGAATGAAAGCCTGTGACTCTGACACATTCAAGAGAAGAATGATGACAATCACTTTGTATGCTTGAGTTTTTGTAGATGTGCTGAAAGCTTTTGCCAGACATGATTTGAAAGGCAGCTAAAGGCATCAGTGACCTTGGACAAATCATCTGTATACGTCCTGTGGACAAAAGCATAATTTGACTTAATGCTAACAAGAAACCATTCTATTGAATTGAATTTACTGATCTATAATAAATTGTAATTTTCTTGGGCTACGTTCAGTACAGCACGACAGGTTTCTGCAAATTAATAGAGCAAAGGAATTTGTTGTCTCAGAGAATCAGTTTACAATGGGCTGCATAATTGTTAGGGATCAGAAACTCCACAATAAACTCCTTTTGTGGCTTTGGTATGTGTCAGTAATTGTCACAGGTTGAAGGAGACGCTGTCTGTTCAGAAGTTGGGATATGCATTATCAGGCGTGTCTTTGCCTTTTGTTTTATTTCCATGTGGGCATCGCTGACTAGGCCAGCATTTGTTATCCATTCTTAATTGCCCAGAGGGCAGTTGAAAGCTAACCACATTGCTCTGAGTCTGGAGTCATGAAATATATTAAAAATTTTCAGTGCCAGGTGCATCCTTAACACCATTGGAGATAGGGAGGAGAGAGCTCTACTTTGTTTGACCTGTCCTTTTCTAACATTTGTGCAGTTGATGGAGAATTGTGGGAAACTTTGAATGACACCCCAGTCTAGATAGTACAGATACACAGAAGAGATATATAAGTCTATCAAGGATTGCATCTCCTTTTAGTAGACCATTGACTGGAATCCCAGGTAATCCCAAAAGCTTTGTATGATTTTAATTGTATTGTAGTTGTATTCATCTCTTCATGGATTGTTGATTCATCTGTCTCAGCCTCCGTTTCCCGATGGGAGATAATTGCATTTCACCAAATCAGATCTCTCATTTTTCTGACTACTGGTGCATGATGGACTGTTTAGCTCTGAATAGGATTGCATCATTTGTGGATTTTAGAAATGCCTAAACATGGTAGTAAAATCCATTTACAGATCTTTGGGCCTCATAGCAGGATCTATCTTCCATATCTCCATACATTTGTATTCTTTCAGTAAGCATGGTCCATTAAATCGCTTTGAATGACTCTGGTTGCGCTGCAGAATGCTTCAGACTTCCCTCTGTGCAACTTCAGAACATCAGGGCAAGCAAGTAATCTTTTCAAGAAGGTTTGCATTTCCGTGCAATTGTTATGAAATCGATCTTAGTTTGTTATGGTTGAAAGCCACCAATTACTCTGGTTGTTTTTTGTGTGATGGATTTCAAACTGTTCTACTGGATTAATATCACTGCCCAGCTTGATTAATATCACTGCCAACTATGGAGTTGTCTTCAAACTTGCTGAGAAAACTACTTTTACTGACAGGAAAAGTCTAGGAATTTTTAATAATGCCAAAAATGTTTCCTTTTGCATGGCAATTTGACTCTGAAGGCAATGTTAGCTCGATGCATCCATCCATACCACTTACAGTTCTGTCTATGATTGTGTCTTTGGCATGCTTGGATTTGTGCTTTCTATCACATCATCTGAGTAGCTAATAATTACAGTGAACACTTGAGGCTCTAACTCAAATCCTTGTGGTACACCATGAATCACACCCTGCCAATTAGTATGTGCACATTATTCTATTCTCCTCTTCCTTTCTCTCCACCAGTTTCCTGACTAGGTCAATAATAATCATCTTATGATTTTCTCCGAGCTGTTTATAGGGATACGTTAAATGCAAAATGGCGACACAACCAAAGTCATCATACTTCAGCAGTACACCATTGGCTATAAATACTTTAGTATGGCAGACATGCTTGCCATATTTGTGCCATAATTCTGTTCAGAACCAATAACTTCTTATGTTGAAAGTAAACAAAGCTTAAAGTCTTTGGCACTTAGAGCCAAAACTTAAGGGGTGGATTAGAGAATTTTGAACAAATTAAACTTTACAAAGTAATAAAAGTAAAACAATCTATGATTATATGTACATAACAGACACTAACAACAGTTGAAGTAATGTGAGGCAAATGCGAATTAACAGACAAATTGTGGTTGAACATCCAAAAGCCTGATCTTTAATTATCTGATGCAGTCAAAACATCCCATCAAGATATTAGACACACAGTGAGTCATCAAATCTCATTGGAAGTCTGTCTCTTTTACAAGTGTTTACATTTGTCCACTTTCAAAGATCCAGCCTTGGAACTTCCTCACAGGCATCTCCATCGTGGACTGTCACAATGGTTACAACATGATGGTACTTCAATTGCTTCCCCTGAGACTGCATTGCACTGAAGTCTTGACGCTGCACACTAGCATCTACTCACAATATCAGCTCCTTCACAGACAGGCAGCTTCACTAAGGTGGTGCTAGCCTGGGCTTTCTTTGAGCTCTAACAATTTTCAGTTGCACTACTTGTGGATTTCCTTACACCCACTTGGCTACGGCAAAGTATCAAAGGTTTCTTGGGACTTGTACTGTGTCAACTGCCTGGAATCAGCAGCATTTGCATTGCTTGAAGAGACTTTCAGAGCCCATTGATTTTGTATTAAAGTGACTGAGCTTCAGCTCCGAAACAAAACAACTTACTGCAAGCAGTGTAGACACCATGTCTCCAGCTCAGCAAACTCACTTGCTGCTTTAAGACCCAACCTTTCTAGCTGTTAACCTCTGAAAGTGACTGGGCCCCAGCCTATTTAGTGTTACAAACTTCAAGATGCTTAATTGCAGTTATAATATTTTCCACACTTAAAATTTAATTGTGTTATGGACTTGGTAGTTCTGGACTGGTGAAATCTCTGAGTGAAACCCAACTTCATGAGTTTTAATTTTGCAGTTTGGTTACTGTGGTTGTGAGTCACTGAATGTATTTGCATGAGGCTGTTTATCTGTTTTTCATTACGCAAAGGAACAGACCATTTTATATATTCGACAAGTTGGAAAGATCTTATCATAAACAACAAAAAGATTCAATACATTTCCCTAAAAGCATCCTTTACAGACATTCAATGCTAGTAATGTATCATTCCTATCTTCACTTTAACATTTTTTTAATTGAACCGATGAGGTTGCAAATCATTCCTTCAGTGATTTCCTGCATATTTTTCAGATATAATTCTCTCCATTACTGTCTCCACCACCCCCAACAAACACAGACAAGCTAACTCTCTGACTAGGACTACATTGAGGCTGCTAAAACAGCTTATGACTTAGTTCGAGCTTTATTGATCTGAAGCTTTGCAAACCAGAAGTTGCATTTGTGCTGAGAGGACCCTGTTCTTCTGAGTGGATATGGCCTCTCTCTTCAGTGGTCCTCATTCCTTCTTCCAGTGGCTTATCCTGCTCGGAGTGGCCTCTCTTCATTCCTACAAGTAACGCTGTATTCCAAAAATATCCATGTCCACGAGCAACTTTCTTGTTGGACTGAACACATACTGCTGTAAGAAACTCTCCCAGGCACAATCTCGAAATGCTTGCTGTTTGTAGCTACCTGCAAGCCAGTCTATATTTGGGTAATTAAAATCCGGAATTATCATTACTCTATATCATCAGCATCTCTCTCTAGTTCCTCTACATCCTACCCATTAATTGGTATTCTATGGGTAACACTAACCAATGCAATTGAACCTTTTTTGTTCTTCAGCTCTAACCAATTTAATTCTGTCCTTGAACCTGCTGGGATGCTTTCTTTCACAGACAAGGTTTACGAGGATGTTACCTGGTATGAAGGTGCTAGCCATGAAGAGAGGTTGATTAGGTTAGGTTTGTTTTCATTAGAAAAAAGGAGATTGAAGGGGGACCTGATTGAGGGCTACAAAATCATAAAGTGTACAGACAGGGTAGATAGAGATAAGCTTTTTCCCAGGGTGAAGGATTCAATAACGAGAGGTCACGCTTTCAAGGTGAGAGGTGAAAAGTCTAAGGGGGATACATGCGGCAAGTACTTTACACAGTGGGTGGTAGGTGCCTGGAACGCGTTGCCAGCAGAGGTAGTAGAGGCAGGCACAGTAGATTCATTTAAGATACGTCTGGAAAATTGCATGAGTAGGTGGGGAGCAGAGGGATACAGATGCTTAGGAATTGGGCAACAGGTTTAGGCAGTAGATTTGGATTGGCTCAGGCTTGGACGGCCGAAGGGCCTGTTCCTGGGCTGTAAATTTTCTTTGTTCTTTGTTCAGACTGCAATGCTGTCCTTAACCAATACTGCCACCCCTTATCTTTTCCTCCCTTTTCTATCTTTTCTGGACACCTTGTACCCAGGAATATTTAGCAACCAGTTGTGCCCTTTTTTGAGCCAGCTGTTATCACCACAGCTATTTCCACAATGTAATCTGAGCCATTAACTCCTCAAGCTCATTAACAATCCTCCATGCATTCACACAAATGCACAGTAATCCTGAATTAGATTTCTTGCTTTCTCCCTCCTGAGTTTATCTATTTATCATTCTTTATGCTCATGCTACCTGTCTCTCCAAATATTTTGTGCACCTCTAATATTCTCTTCTGGTTCCCATAGTACAATATTCCCATATAAAAAGCTTCTTCACATGTGAGTAGTTCAGATATGGAATGTAGTAGAAGATGCGGTGGAGGTGGGTTCAATTGAGGCATTCAAAGGGCATTGCATGGTCATTTGGAGAGAAATGATGTGCAAGGGTCAAGGGGAAAGGCACGAGATAATAGAACCAATGCAGTCTTAATGGGCCAAATGGCCTACTTCTGCACCATAGCAATTTTCTGGTTCTGTGATCCCTGCCAAGAACACTTGTTTAGATATGCATGAGGTTAATTGAGGGATTTAGCTGCAGTATTGAATTGCTGTTTAATGTCATGATCTGCCAGTTCTGTGTTTTTATTTCCATGCCCATTCATTGCACCACTAATAGAACATTGTGCAAATTTACTCCCAAATTGTGTGTGGCTCCATGGATGCCATTTTAAAGGTCTGAGGGTACTTGTAGCACCAAATAAAGAAGTGCAAATGATTCCAGTGTTGTGATGTCTGTTTCCATTTGTGAATAAGTCCAGAACAAGGATCATAGATGAAAGAATCACTATGGAAAATGCATGGAGATTCCTAATGCAGGTGAAATACAGAATTTAGGAAGAAACTCTTGACACAACATACTGCCACTTAGTAGTTAAGGTAGATGTGAGGAATAAAAGTACATAGCATTATGCAGGTAATAAGCAACTGGAGTAGGTGGAGGCTTGTATAGAACATAAACAGTTAGGGTCATAGAAATGTACAGCATGGAAGCAGACCCCTCGGTCCAACCCGTCCATGCCGACCCAATCTAGTCCCACCTGCCAGCACCTGGCCCATATCCCTCCAAACCCTTCCTATTCATGTAGAGTCATAGAGATTGCAGGGAACAGTTATGTAGAATGGTTTGTTTCTGTGCTGTAAGTTCCAGCATTAAATATAAAAGCACCTTGTTTCTGTGCTGTAAGTTCCAGCATTAAATATAAAAGCATCTTAATAGCTCAATTAAATTCAAATAGAACAGCCCAAGTAATAAGACTGAGAATAGCTTATGGGAATAGTCAAAAGCATAGCATTAAAAATTATCCATCCATTGAAATGATATTTAGAGCAAAAACAAACCACAAGATCTAGAAGCAGTATGTTTGAGACAATTAATTTTTACCTGGTTTCTGAAGTTTGGGAACTGCTATACTTCACTAAGCACTAACCCTGTGTTATTCAGGGCTCAATTCTTTGTTTTTCGTATGTAAATGGCCTTAAAATACCACAGAGAATTAATAATAACAAGGAATAGCCAAATTAGCTTTAGATTTTAGGTTCAGTTTCATATTATTGCACTGGTGCGTCCTAAAAAAAAATGTGGTTGAAAGTTTTAAGAATGACTCCAGGATATAAACATATGATCTAGGCCGAGGCTTAGCATGACTCTGAAAGAGTTGAAGGTTGCTTTTGTTTGTGCAAAGGCCACATTTTTTTATTTTGCTTTAATGTTGATTGCGGACCAAATTGGGAAACGGACTATTTTACAACAAAGGACTGAGGAAAGAATTGCTGTTCTTTTGAAAATAAACATGTTATTCAAACATAGTCAGAAATGTTTACTCTGTTGCTTCAAAAGCAGTGGGAGAAACTCAAAGAGATGAAAGCCCAGCATTAAGATGTGTACACAAGTGAGATTTGCATGCCAACAAGTAGATTTGTGGAATTGTGACTAGTTGTGGATGTCAAAGGTCATCAGCCAGACAAACTTTCTGAATGCTTACTGGTAACTGAATAGCTTTGGGGTATGACCAATAGGAGTGAGAAGCTCTCTGAGCGCTGGAAGGGAGATGGTATTAGAATTAGAATCCCAACTGTGTAGAAACAGGCCTTCGGCCCAATAGGTCCACACTGAACCTCTGAAGAGTATCCAACCCAGACCCACTCCCCTACATTTACCCAGACTCATGCACCTAACCGTCACATTTCTGAAAACTATGAGCAATTTAGTATGGTCAATTCCCCTAACCTGCACAAGTTTGGATTGTGGGAGGAACCCAGAGGAAACTCTCGCAGACACGGGGAGAATGTGCAAACTCCAAAAAGACAGTCGCCCAAGACTGGATTTGAACCCAGTACAGTGGCTAACCACTGAGCCACCGTTGTGTGTGTGTGTGTGTGTAAAAGCCAGTTATCATCTTCGACCAGTTATACCATGAAACTATACGAAATAGGAGCAGAATTTGTCCATTCAATCCATTGACTCTGCTCCACCATTCAACAAGATCAAGCTACTGATAATCCTCAACTCCACTTGTTTGCCTTTTCCCCCATAACCCTGATCCCCATACTGATTAAATATCTCTCTTTATTATACTTCATGACCCAGCCTTAAGAGCCCTCTACAGTCACGAATTCCACAGATTCACAACCATCTGAGAGAGCCAGAGTTGGAGGATCTGAGCTATTGGGAGAGGCTGAATTGGCTGGGGCTGCTTTCCCTGGACCGTTGGAGGCTGAGGGGTGGCCTTATAGAGGTTTTTAAAATCAAGAGGGGCATGGATAGGGTAATTAGACAAAAACTCTTCCCTGGGATAAGGGAGTCCAGAACTAGAGGGCACAAGTTCAGGTGAAAAGGGAAAGGTATAAAAGGAACCTAAGGGGCAACTTTTTCCACACAGAAGGTGATGTGTGTATGGACTGAGGTGCCAGAGGAAGTGATAGAGGCTGGTGCATTTGCCGCATTTAAAAGGCACCTGGATGGGTATATGAATAGGAAGGGTTTAGAGGGAAATGTGCCAAGTGCTGGCAAACGGGACTAGATTAGGTTGGGATATCCAGTTGGCATGGACAAGTTGGACAGAAGGGTCCATTTCCATGCTGTACATCTCTGTCTTAAGTGTGAGACCCCTTAGTCTGTGTTTATATTCTCTGGTTTCTCACATAGAGAAGCAATCATTTTGCATTTACCCTATCAAATCCTCACTTTAAGCAATTGATTTTAACCACGTCAGAGACTTTATAATTTGCGAACCAATTACTCTGCATCTGGTGAAGTGAAAGAACCCGAAGGAAAAGCTCCAATAACTAAAGGGCTTGGGGAAACAAAAGGACAAGCGTAACTGAACTGATTCCCTGGTATGTTTTCCTCCTCCATCCATAACGCCAATGTTTTTTGTCTGTCTGTGTCAGTCTGTATGTATGTGTTGGGGGGGTTTTCAAAGGAGGTTAGCATTTTCTCTAATAGAAATAAATGCTGACATCACATAGTTGTTTACCTGTGGTTAGAATCTCCTTATTTGCAATAAATCGGAGCTCTTGCAAAGTATAAAAACCTGGTCTGTGTTTTCTGTTAACCTGAGTCTATCTGACAGGTATTTTGGGGACTTGTACAAACTTTGATAAAATTTTTAATTTTTGCAATGACTTTAGGAATGGTGGGGCTTGATATCCATTGTGCTACCCAGTGAGGTGTAACAGTTTGTAAATGGGTCCATTTACCATATGGCACTATTCAAAGTTGAAGTGGACAATTTTCTTAATGAACTAGTTAATATTTATACCTCAATACTACCAAACTAAATACCAGGTATCCATCTTCTTTGCTTTTTGTAGGACTGAATTATGCACAAATTTGTTGTCATGTTCACCATATAACTGCAGTAACCACACTTGAAATTGTCATTACAAAGATTAGTACTGATTAGATCTTCATTGCCTTTAATTTGCAATAATTATCTCACACTGAAAGCCCCATGGTCACAAATTTATTCAAATTAAGGGTATTTGGGCACAATCTAGAGAAAACGGCTGTGATTATAAAAAGGTGTTACAGAAAATAGTAAGTGGGTAGAAAATTGACAAATGAATTTTAATACCACTGCAACGTTTGCTATGTGTTTGATAAAAGTGGATGGCATAACTGGTGAAAGCTGTAGAAATAGCGAAAGCTAAGGTTGAAAGAGAACTGAGCTTGTTCCAGGCAGAGATTAAATGAACCAGAAGAGTTTGTTAATTAAAATGATCTAGGATTAAATAAATTAGTGGCTGAATGCACAGAAACCCACGAAGTTAGAGTCGCAAGTAAGTGATGCAGTAAGGCATATTAATACTGAAGCTAAATTCTCTGGCTTCATCAGGGAAATGCATCCCTACTATACTAGTGCAAATTGTATGTGTCTCTTATATTCATTCAGTTCTTCAACATTACCTCCCATCATATTATTTGTTGTGTTTGTTTCACAAAGTTTAGCTCATGAAATGGATCTATGTTTTTTAATGGGGCCTTTTGGGGCAGCACGGTGGCTCAGTGGTTAGCACTGCTGCCTCACAACGCCAGGATCCCGAATTTGATTCCAGCCTCAGGTGACTGTCTGTGTGGAGTTTGCACTTTCTCCCTGTGTCTGCGTGGGTTTCCTCCGGGTGCTCCGGTTTCCTCCCACAGTCCAAAGATGTGCAGGTCAAGTGAATTGGCCATGCTCAATTGCGCATAGTGGTAGGTGCATTAGTCAGAGGTAAGTATAGGGTAGGGAAATGGATCTGGGTGGGTTACTCTTCGGAAGGTCAGTGTGGACTTGTTGGGCTGAAGGGCCTGTTTCCATACTGTAGTGAATCTAATGTTTTGAAAAAATGCATTTGCTGAGGCGCAGTTGTGTGCACATTGCCTGTCTTGTTTACCATATAACTGCAGTAACCACACTTGAAGGTAATTCTGTGGCTGTCATTACAAAGATTAGAACTGATTACATCTGTACTGTCTTTAATATAGAATATGGATATTGCTGGTAAGGCAAGTCTTTTCTAGCCATGTCTAACTGCCCTTGTCAAAATAGTAGGGAACCTTCTTAAGACAATTATTGGAACAGGAAAAGGCCATTCAGCCCCTTGACCCTGATACGCTTTTCAATGGGATCATGGCTGATCCGCATTCCTCGCACCCACTTTCCTATCTTCTCCCCATAACCATTAATTCCCCAACCGATACAAATCTACCTATCGTAAATGTACACATGGGCTGTGCCTCTGAGTCCATGAAGCTGACCTCTTGAACCTCTGCTGTGCTTTTGATTGTGGGTGTTTCCACAGCACCGGTGACTTGCAGGATTTTGGCTGTGTGATGATGAAGCAATTAAGATTAGAGTGTTGCTGGAAAAGCACAGCAGGTCAGGCAGCATCCAAGGAGAGGAAAAATCAACATTTCTGGCAAAAGCCCTTCATAAGGAATGGCCATCTATTTATAAGTGCATTATTTGGAAGGAACTTGGAGTAACAGTTTTCTTGTGAACAGCTGCTCTTTTCCATCTGTCTGGTAGAGATCATAAGTGCACAGTAGTTAGCACTGCTGCCTCACAGCGCCAGAGACCCGGGTTCAATTCCCGCCTCAGGCGAGTCTCTGTGTGGAGTTTGCACATTCTCCCCGTGTCTGCGTGGGTTTCTTCCGGGTGCTCCGGTTTCCTCCCACAGTCCCAAGATGTGCAGGTCAGGTGAATTGGCCATGCTAAATTGCCCGTAGTGTTAGGTGAAGGGGTAAATGTAGGGGAGTGGGTCTGGGTGGGTACTCTTCGGCGGATCGGTGTGGATTTGTTGGGCCGAAGAGCCTGTTTCCACACTGTAAGTAATCTAATAAGTTTGGAGTATATGCCTGTAACAGAAGGATTGAATGTTTGAGGTGATGGATGGAATGTCAATCAAATGGGTTATATTGTTCTTGATGGTGTCAAGTTTCTTGTGTGTCATTGGAGCTGCACTATTCCAGAAAACTGGAGACAGAACTATCATACCCCTTATCTGAGGATGTTGGAAATCCTGTGAGGAGTCAGCAGTTTTGGTTTCATGACTCTGTCCTTCCTGGTACTCAATCCGTCAATCAGAAGTGGAATATCTGACGAGGGACCACATGCCTCCCTCTTCAACAGCCTGTATGTGTCTCGGTTTGCCTTTAAGGTTTTCACATGGGTAAATATCAGAAGCTTTAATTGCTCACTTAAAGGCCTCAGTTGGCATGGGGTGTGTTTGCCATCCATGCACCTTCGCACTGAGGAAGAAATCAGACAGTACCAGGAAGGTTGTGGGGAGATCCCCCTCCCACCACCCTCCGGCCTGAATAAATGCTTCCCCACAACTATAGGGGATGCCATTAAATTCTACCCAGTGTGTTTAACAAAATGATCTAGTTCTCTTTAAGAAAAAGATGATAACATAGTTGAACTGCCCATGTTGATCCCTGATCTCAATGATGTTGCTTTCCCCCCTCCCATATTTAATGGTTCTTTTTTGAAGCACAGAGAATCCAGTGGAGGAAAGGTGTAACTTGTATCGATTGGAAATGCAGCCTGCTGTCTATATTTTGGATGTTTGCTTACTTTTTTTCTAAAATGGACATTTAAGAATGAACAATGATAAACTTCATTCAAAATGATATGTCTAGGGTCAGGACTGAATTTCTGATGAGCTACACTAGACTTCCACTGGGGTTATTTGATCCAAGTCATGATTCAAGCTCATTTTGATCAATCTCAATGATATGGTCACATTGATCAAGGTCAAATAAGTATTCTATGCTCACAATCTTGAACCCCACGTATGGTACATGTTATGGCACTAGGATATCTGACATGAATTGACATTAGCCATTATCCTATAATTGTGACATGTGGAGTGGGCTTTGAAATGACTTGGGGGTGGAAACCTTGGAGTCTTTCAATACATTAGGGCTTGATAGACAGGGGAAGGAGAGATGTGTTTTCATTTTCTTTCTTCATATACAGAAATAATGGGAAAAAAGAATCCAAAGCCAATATTTGCATGCTGGATCAAACAATCTCTGTGTTTTATTGTTTCATGACCCTCTTGAATTATAATTTATTTGTTGCAGATGTTAAATACGTTTTGTCATAACATGTACAGTTCTTAAGGTTTCTTTGTTTTTTTTTGTCAGGTTCTAATATGCAGAAACTACAAGGGTGATGTAGACATGAATGAAATTGACTACTTCCTACCAATGTTGATGCAGAAGGAGGATGAGGGGATGAGTTCCCCGTTCCTCACCCACGGACATGTTCATTTCCTCTGGATAAGGCACAACAACTTGTATTGTATCCTTTCAAGTGGTGGCAAACTCTTTTGTAGCCCATTGATTTAGTGCAGTGTGTGAGGGAGATATTTACTGTATCCTCAGCAAAGAGGACTGTGGAATCCTACTCTGTTTACCAACATGGTTTATCTTTGATAACTTGCAACCCCCCCCCCCCGCCGCTGTCGATTGCGCTGATAACGAGTAATTGGAGTGGAGTCTGAGTCAATTTGTATTGCAGCCCTCTAAGGATAAGCAAGTTATAGCATCTTCTTACCCACAGGAGGATTAGCCAGAGGATATTTAGTGTTTTTATTAGATAAGATTTTCAGCTAGTTTATATGCTGTTCACCTGGGGACAATGGATGGATATGCTATTAGCAGTGCCCATCTGGAACCAGAGATCCCATGGTAATCTGTAACTAGAAGAGGAGGCAGGATATGGCAGTATATAGCAGTGGGGCAGTTGGAATTACTGCTGCCACTACACAATGGTATGCAGCTGGAGAGTCAGTTGTATTTTTGTACAGAGTCGAGAGTGTGTTGCTGGAAAAGCACAGCAGGTCAGGCAGCATCCAAGGAGCAGGAGAATCGACGTTTCAGGCCGCAGCCTGCTCTTCAGCTGCTGCCTGTGAGAAACAAAATCTCACTTACTTCAATAATTTCAGTCCGAGACCAAAAATCTGAAACAGTGTCGTTTATTTGTACACTTGCAAGTGGGCGCAATGTCTAATGCCAGGTAAGACAATGACAAATACACATCAAATCCAACAAACTCTCGAAATTTATACAGTTTGAATCCCCATATTTTTTCTTATTTCATTGTTTGCCCCCATCCTCCACTTACGTCATTCATTTCCTAAAGACTGATCCCACAACTTCTGTTTATCCGGTCTTGTCCGTGACAAATGCCTATCTCTGGCCCCCATAAGGTTGTTTGACGTCATCCCATCCTTTGCTTACCATTATCTGCTGCCTCCATCTGCGCTGCCCCTCACAGCATCTTATCACTAAGCCCTTTTTATTGGGGTTTGTTCCTGTGTCTCTGTACAAGTGGGAAACAGATGTTTATAAAGGCCTCTTTTCACAGCATTTTATCTAGTGCCTGTATTTCTACCATTGTTTTGTAATCACGTCTCATGCTGACATATCATTTTTAACGGATTATATACTTCCTCTATGTAGTTCCCATTCTTATTAACTCAGCTCTTAGCTGAGAAACAATCATAGACTAATGTGAATTCATTTACTCTCTATCAGAACTTATAATTTGCAGAAATAACATTAATTCACCTATATCCCACACTGCCTGACCTGCTGTGCTTTTTCAGCAACACATTCTCGACTCTGATCTCCAGCATCTGCAGACCTCACTGTCTTCCTGTGTTTTTGTACATATAGGCCTATTAGATCCAGGCAATGAATCTTCCAAATTGGGGTGCATTTGAATCAGGGGTGGTTGGCAAGGATTCAACCAGCTGTTTAACTTGTAAGTACCTATACGAGATTAAAGACCGGGATATTAAATTTTGAATTTAATTCATAAATCAAAAATATTTTTTTAATTGTGCTGACCAAACATTGCAGTTGACCATATCAGTGGATAATGCTTTACTCGCTGTTTTTCTCTGGCTGCTAATTTGACATTGGAGTCAAATAATACTTGTGTTTAAAATGGCAGACATAAAAAACATATTTGAATTTAAATGTTCAGTTAGCTCCAATAATTTCTCACTCTTTATTATGGAATATATTTGCCTTAGTATATGAATTTAACAGAAAACTCAAAATAAATCCCAAAATGTATAAACTGTATCATCTAAAGAATATTGCAAAGTGAATTAAATCAAGTTCTGAATCAGGTGCTGCTGCAATTACTTTTGGCATTTTTCATTTGGTTTAATAGACTGGTCAATTAAGTATTATAATTGTATAATGTGGTTCTGCAATTTAAGTTCTTTAACCTTGAACACCAAGTGGTAGCAGTGACAAAGAAAAATGCAAACGCAGTGCTAGTTTTTGCATTTTTATATAAAATTATTCAGGTGAGTGTCATCCAGTAATCAGTGTTCTCGTAATATCAAAAGTAGATTAGAGTTCTGTACGACCTGAGCCTTGGACTTATACATTGAGTCAGACTGAATGAATTCTTACATAGAAACTCAAGTTTTGATTTTCCCATTTTCAGACGTAGAATGGGTAATGCTTTCTCGAAGTCAAAAGTCCATACCTCCTATATAATTACATCTATGCCCTTATTTCAATATTTGCAGTGAGCTGTGGACTCCTGTGGACTCCTCTAGACTCAGCTGCCCGGTTTAGGAATCTCTACTTTGGTGCAGATGTCTCATTGGCCTTGGCTTCTGGATAAATCGTGTGAGGAAAGGAGGAGAGCAGGAATGGGGCAAGAGTGTTCACTGGGCTGGCCACATGCGGTCCACAGGAGTGCAGCAGCCCTGGGAGGAATGTTCCAACAACTCTCAGCTCCTCAGTAAAGTAACAAAGGCCTGTTGCAGTTAGGCTGCATGTAAGTAATTCTGAGCATTGTTTGCCCAGTGCCAGCTCCAGCGCAGGCAGGTGAATGTGTGGCAGGGGTACAGCAGCAACCTATGTAGTATCTTCAGTGCATTAAAATTTTTCAAGGTGCTTCACAATACAGTGAGGCAAAATTGGACACTGTTAGGACAGTTGGACACAAGATTAGTCAAAGAGATAACTTTTAAAGGGATATTTTGAAGGAAGAAAGTGAAGTAAAGAGGCAGAGATGTTTATGAAGGATATTCCAGAACTTGGGACCTTGGCAAGCCATCAGTAGTGGAGCAGTTAAAATCCAAGAAGCACGAGGCCAGAATTGATGCATTGCAGATATCCTGGAGAGTAGTGGCTACAGGATAGCCATTGGATTCCTGTTATCACACATGTGCTGGGTGCTGGAGATGCCAAGGCAGCCACTTTTCTCAATATGTCAGTGTGGACTGTTGGCAGCCTGGAATTGTACCTTTTTGCCTCTGTATTCTGCCAGGAACTTTGGCATAATGAGGACCAGTTTCCACCCCAGCCTGACCTGCCATTTTGTCATACGAAGCAAACCCAGGTTCACCAAATTCTCATTCCTACATTAGAAAACAGCACCTTAGGTGGACTGGTTTGACCTGACTCAATCTCAATCTTCCCTTGGGCTCACAGGAACTAATGTGACTCTTTTGCTGTCACTATCACATCACCCGGAATGATTTCAATCCGAACCTTTTCCCCCAACCACATCAGACAGCCCTTGTCCATCATGAGATGTAAATGGTAAGGCAAAAGAGAGGTGCCTGATTTTGCTGCCATGGCATCAACAATTCTCAGGACCTTCTGGTGAGAAGCTGGTGCTGAATTTCAATATTGGAAGTGGGGTTTTGAAATTTTCATGGAGAGGGCATACCAGGTCTATTTGAGACAAAATCCAAAATGATTTCCAACATTATCTGTTTTTTGTATTTAAAATTTCCAGCATCCACAGTATTTGTTTTTGTGAGCCTACTTAAGAAATAGGTAGAGTCCTTGGATCTAACTTTGGGTTCAAGTCCCATTCTTGGATTTGTTGGCCAGGGAAGTTGTACAGAGGAACCTTGATTATCCGAACATCAATTATCCGAAAATTGGATTATCCAAACAAGATCTGAAGGTCCGATAAAACCGTTACAGCAATGGTGCGACCATCTCATCTTAAAATGAGTAAAAATGAATTTGGATTGCCTACACTGAAGATGTGCAAACATTGCAAAAGGATATGTTAATGACTCTGATACAGCAATCTCAGCCAGTCAATTGTATCAGTGTTAAAATAAATTTAACTCATAAAAATGACTGACATGCTGAAGGATTTAAATGCATGACAAAATCAGTGGTGGCTTCATTCCCTCTATGACTTTGTTCCAAGTATGTGTCTGTTATAAGTGAACAAATTGTTATACTTACTATGTCTGTGAAGAGAAAGTGGACAGCAGTGACAATTGAACATAAAAGCAAGATTTTACAGCGTCTGGATCGAGGTGAAAAAGCATCAAAGATTACACAAGAGTACAACACTGGGATAGCACCAGTGTCTGACATCAGGAAACAAGACCAGCGATTGAGAAATTTATCGACATCAGAACAGAGACACTCAGCACTGATCGGATTATCAACGTAGTCATGGAAGAACAACAGGAAAGTACAGACTGCCCATGGATGGTAAGGAAAATCAGATACCAGCATCGCCTGCAGTCCCCATTAACGAAGCTATCGACAGTTTGTGACTTTTCCTGGAGTGGTATGAAGCACAAGGCGAAGTCAATGAAGTTAAATTGATGCATCTTTGTTAAATGTTTGCAAAAAAAAAGACAACAGCACCTCATGCAACAGCGGCTAGATATTTTCTTTGAAAAATAATAACTGACCTCCACCTCAATTAATTTTATTTACATAAAAGGTGCTGTGATTTGCAAAATATCATGAATTTTTAAGCAATATTCAGTGTTTCTACAAATTTTAGTGTTTGAATGAAAAAAACTGTAAACATGCTTTTTAATGCAATTACGCTCAATATGGCTTCCTTTGTTTAAGGTCAAATCAATTATCCAAATAATCAATTATCTGAACAAAAACTGCCCGCCCATTGCCTTCGGATAATCGAGGTTCCTCTGTATTCATAATATGGTCAACCAATTGAGCATCAACTTGAAAGTCCTTCTTACGTACTCTAATGGCAGGTGGTAAGAGAGGGACAGATGCCTGGTCTGCCATATGATAGAAAGAACTTAGCTCTACCATCACTTTCCATATTTCCAGGCTACAGCCAGCGTGTAAATGTTCCTGTTGCCATAGCAATTTGGATACTTTTGGTGGAAGTTTGGCTGGTCAATTGGCATGGATCAGATTGGTGCCAACAGCACAACGTTCAAAATCCATTCCAACTGGGTTGGATTTGAAAACTGTCTCCTCACCCTGTCTGTGGTGGAGATCATTGTGTTATGGGTCAGGCCTGACTTCATATGGAGGACTCAGGATGACAAAGACTTTTTAAGAATGTTCTTTCCTTCAGTTCAGCCTTGGTACTCTTTGCTCTGCCATGGACTGTCAGAGGGAATGTTTTCCAATTCTCAGCTACAAGGTTTCACTGCACTTGTCAGGCCTCTAACTACGTTTTAATGTTGTCACAGTGGTCTCAGTCACCTTCACCTCATTTCCCTCCTTGGCACTGTTAGCTTCATTCTCAGCAGCAGGAATTCCATCTGGCTCATGCCTTTGCATGTCACTTGATAGGAAAATGGGTTGGTATTAAACTTTGCTTGGCAACTTTGAACATTGCATCATATGCTACCTGATCATGTCATGTTTAATCATTTTAGTATGACAGTCAATCACACTACATTTGCTCAGTCCTCCATAAATATTATTCCTTTCCCTTTGTCACCTATCTCTCTCAAGGAGAACTGAATGTGTTACAGTCTGTCTGTGGAACAGAGAGATTTCAGTGTCATTTATAAATCAAAGCAAGTCGGATTTAAATCATTTTCTGAGCTGGTAATAAATAGCTGCTGAATACCTGTGTGCAAAATCCTTGCACTCCCAGTGTTTTTCTTACTCCTTGTAAGGGCTTTTGCCCGAAACGTCGACTTTCCTGCTCCTCGGGTGCTACCTGACCTGCTGTGCTTTTTCCAGCGCCACACTTTTCAACTCTCAGATTCCCTCTGCCTTGCACCAATTTGTTTCTGTCTTTTTTTATCTGGCCTGAACCTTTCTGTTAAGTGACCAATCTAGCCCAACGCATTTGCCAATACAGTGCAGTTAATGTAAATTAAAGACTGAGCAACTGAAATTAACCAAATCACTTTTCAAGGTTAAATTAATAATGTCTGCCCCCTGCAGGTTCATTCTGTGCTCCAAATCTTTACTGGTTTCCTCACAACCTCCCATCCTCCTACAGTAATATCTGGATTTTAGCATCGCTTTGCTAATATTCCCTGGGTTTGCTCCCAGACTGAGACACGCAGACGTGAAGTTCTGTTTTGTTCCCTGGGATGCTTGTAGCTGTGCCTGGGAAAGCAATTCACAATTCTGGGCAAGATTTTACAAACTGAGACTTAACTGTGCTGAGTCATTGTGCCTTCGTTTCTCACTATGTGACCTCGCCTGTGCTTTCAACATTCTCAGACACAGAAACAAAAACAGAAGTTGCTGGGAAAACTCAGCAGATCTAGCAGCATCTGTGAAGGGAAATCAGAGTTAACTTTTTAAGTCCGGTGACCCTTCCTCAGAACTGATGGTAGCGAGGAAAATGTTGGTTTATGTGCAAAAGGTAGGATTGAGGGAGGGAGTAAGGAGGAAACGATAGGTACGGATAGAGTCCAAAGAGAGAGAATAGTTGGACAGATAAATGAGTGGATAATGATCTGGCTGGAAGGGTGAATAGCTATTAATGGAGACTATTAATGGCTACAGTTGAAAAGTGTGGTGCTGGAAAAGCGCAGCAGGCCAGGCAGCATCCAAGGAGCAGGAGAATCTATGTTTCGGGCATAAGCCCTTCTTCAGGAATGAGGCTGGTGTGCCAAGCNGATACGGTGGGGGAGGGGAAATGAGGAAGCTAGAGAAATCTACATTCATCCCGTGTGGTTGTAGGGTTCCTAGGCGGAAGATGAGGCGCTCTTCCTCCAGGCATCGTGTGGTCAAGGTCTGGCGATGGAGGAGGCCAAGGAGCTGCATGTCCTTGGCAAAGTGAGAGGATGAGTTAGTGTTTAGCCACGGAGCAGTTGGGTTGGTTGGTGCGGGTGTCCCAGATGTGTTCCCTGAAACGTTCCGCAAGTAGGCGGCCTGTCACCCCAATGTAGAGGAGATCACATTGAGTGCAGCGGATACAGTAAATGATGTGTGTGGAGGTGCAGATGAATTTGCGATGGATATGGAAGGATCTGTTGGGGCCTTGGAGGGAGGTGAGGGGGGAGGTGTGGGCGCAAGTTTTGCACTTCTTGCGGTTGCAGGGGAAGGTGCCAGAAGTGGTTTAAACCTTCCCCTGCAACCACTCCCAGCACCTTCCCCTGCAATCAGGTCCACATCCCCCACCAACCCAACCTCCACTCTCGGCACCTTCCCCTGCAATCAGATCCACACCCCCCACCAACCCAACCTCCACTCTCGGCAACTTCCTTGTGGTTGGGGGCAGGAAAAGGATTGGAACAAGGAATGTTCCACATTCCCCACAAAGAGGCCTGACTGGGGCCCATGCTGGTATCCATGGCCGTCCCTCTGACCTGAAGAAAAAGAGAGGAGGTAAAAGAGAAGTTGTTGATGGTGAGGATGAGTTTGGCCAATGGAGGAAGGGGATGGTGTATGGGGACAGATCAGGCCTCTGCTCCAGGAAGATGTGGAGAACCCTGAGACCATCCACATGGGGGATGGATGTGTAAAGGGATTGTGCATCTGTGGAAAAGAGCTGGTAGCTTGTGCCTGCAAACTGGAAATTCAGAAACTGGCGTAAAGTGGATGTACATCAGCAGGGACTGGATCAGGAGGAAAAGACTGAGTCAAGAAAGGAAGAGGTGAGGAGCAAGCTGAAACAATGGGTCTATCTGGGCTGTCCTGTTTGTGGAGTTTTGGAAGGAGGTAGAAGTGAACTGTGACGGGCTGCGGGACTATCAGCTTAGAGATAGTGGGAGAGAGATCACTGGATGAAATTAGGTCAGTGACAATACATTGGCCTGATGTGTCATGGAGGGGGTCATGGTCCGGGGGAGATAGGAGGAGGTATCTGAGAGCTGGTGCTCAGCCTCTGCAATGTAAGGCCAGACTACAACAGCACCACCCTTATCGACAGGCTTAATAACAAAGTCGGAGTTGCATCTGAGCACACAGAATGCAGTCAGTTCAGAGGGAGATAGGTGGATTGGGTGAGGGGGTGGCAGAGAAATTGAGGCGACCAATGTTATTTTGACAGTTCCCAATGAACAGATCGAGTGCAGGTAAAAGGCCAGAGGGAGAGTGTTGGAACTGGGCAAAGGGGTCTGTGGGACGGGGGAAGGATGACAAGGAGAGTTTGACGTCATGCCCAAAATTCATTAAGGTGGGGATGCAGAAGGATAAAGCTGAGACCCTTGCTGAATACAGACTGTTCAGCATCGGAGAACGGAAGGTTAGGAGGAATGGTGAATACCTGACAGGAGTTGGGGTTGGGAGAAGGGATACAGTCAGGAGGAAGGGAAGTGGAGGAAGATTCCAGAGGGTGATGTGTACCTCTGAGTTGTTGCAAATTGTGGGTCTTGATGCCTGAAAGGAAAAGGAAAAGTTTCTACTTAGTGTGGTGAATGAACTAGAGGATGAAGTGGAACTGCGGACTGGTGCAGCCCTGAGTCAGTGTGATGTGATGCTGTTGGAGAGAGAGGTCAAGAGAGTGTGTGTGTGTGTGTGAGTGAGTGACACTGCATGGTACTGAGTGTGGATCTCAGGATGCGGTGAGAGCAACTGTCTGTAGAATGCCTAACATCACAGAGATACTTATGATCCTGGGTGGATTCAAAGCACAATGGATGAAACTTCATTTGGAATCCATTTGAGGTGAGTCTGAGCCAGAGGTAGTTACTGAAGTGAAAAATGACACAACACCAGGTTATAGTCCAACAGGTTTAATTGGAAGCACCAGCTTTCAGAGCACAGCTCTATCATCAGGGTTAGTCACTGAAGAGTGTGATGTGGCTATGGAAACAAGGTTTAGCAAATACCTGGTCAAACATCAGGAGTGACAGTGAAGTTAATGTCAGTGGACAGGAAATAAAACTGGAGCGGAATTCCTGTCAGAGGGAGGAACAGAACTTCTTCAAGGCAGACATGCCCAAAAGAGATGTGGCAGTGAGTTAAATACTAAGAACCAAAAGAACTGTGGATGCTGTAAATCTGAAACAAAACAGTAGTTGCTGAAAAAGCTCTGCAGGTCTGGCTAAAGAGGAATCAGAGTTAATGTTTCAGGTCCTCAGAAACAGGTTGGCTGAACAGTGCAGAATGGATTTCTGGAGCAGTGGGGAGGGATATAAAACAGGCAACTAATTCATTGCTGCATATTGTGTGCCCTCTCCAATGCTGAATTCCCATCATGGAAAGTGGATAATCAGCAGTGGGTGCTGACCAGTGTAATGCATTCATCAACTGCCGACACCATGTGGCTTCCCCATATGCCCTTTTGTCCTCCAGTGTGTGCAGCCAAGCACCTCTGAGCCTCTGTTTACCTTGATCCCAATCCCTCTATTTGACGCTCCAAACCAAACCCACCTTCTTTCCCCTTTCGTGTTTATCTGTTTCCGCTCCCCCCACCACATGAAAATAATGATTGCCTCCTGACTATCCATTTATCTCTTCAGTCATTGTTCTTTTGATACCATTTGATAATCATTCTGAAGGTTCTAACTTGTGTCACCCTCAGGTTTTCACAGAATATTTTAAAGAGGTGGAGGAAGAAAGTATTCGCGATAACTTTGTTATTGTCTATGAACTTTTGGATGAGTTGATGGATTTTGGATTCCCACAAACGACTGATAGTAAGATTCTCCAAGAGTAAGTGCAGACAGAGTGATTTATTTTAAATCTATCTACCCAAACTGATGAACTTGGCCATGTATAATTTGCTCCTTTCTTATCTTGTGTTTTTTTCCTTAGAGCTATTATCTTTGCCCATTTCCTCTTACAGTGTTTGGACTAATTTAACTGTGGCACCACCTCACAAGCTTTGTTTTTTTAATTTTATAACTGATTCTCTATGACTAACAGTAGATTTCAGAAGCCAGCAGCACCTGAACAGTAGGGTGAACTCTTGTGAGCTCTTGTGATTGAAGGCAGTAAGTGCAGCATATGTTGTTGTTGCAATACTGCCTTACTTACATGAAGCATTCTGAGCTGTAGTATCCTTCCAGTGTTTGCAGGCAGATCCTTCATTACCTTCCTCAGCATATTACATAGATTCATTCATGGACATGCTTTAAAAATGGCACATTATGCCAGAAAAGCTTTCATTTCAAGTTAATAAATTAAAGAAAGGTTAGCTGTCTGATGCTGGACAACCAGCAGAGGTCACTAGCAGTCTCTTTCCTGTCCATACACTTAATTTTTAATTATACAGTCAAGTATCTTGACCAAAGAAAGGGAAATAAATGCCATGTGTTCACTTGTAGAAAAAGAAATCCAGCACCTTATTGCATTGGGTTAGAAATGTAAAGTTTGTGGGTGTTAGTGATGATTTATCAAGCCTAAGAAACGTGCTCAACCAATCACTAATACCTTATTTCAATATGTTGTATGTGTGCAAACATTATAATTCAACTGCCTTTTACCACTCGCTGTGTTCCATCTACCCATGTTTACATCTAGATTCCAACAACTGCTTTATTACTGTCCAGGGGCAATAATAATTGAGGCTGAACATTCCCAACTGAATTGTATCTGTAAGTGTTCAGAAAACAGAGTAACATTGTAGTGATTAATGCTCTATTATTCAATACATACATGTCAGAGATTGATGAAGGCAATGCTATCATTCATTAGTACACTCCCAATTCATGGGGTTTCAAGACGCTAGATAACTAGAAAGTTTCAGAAAAGGAACGATTACTTTTTCGGTATTATTCTAACCTCGCTTCAGATGCACAAGTGGTTTTCGCTTGGTCCTCTACACAGATCTCTGGCTTTGTATAAGGTCTGATGAGGGGATAGTCCCAATAATACAGATCACTGTAACAATTCCTCTAATGATACTGTGGCTTTAAGTTGCAAACTGCAATTTCTCAAGAAAGAAATGCATTTATGCAGAACCTTTCCGTGACCTCGGGATATCTCATCACAATTTACTGCCAATTAAGTATTTTTGAAGTTGGAATATAAGCAACGTGGCAGCTAATTTGGTCACAGCAAGCTTCAACAAAGAGTAACATCATAGTGACCAAATAAAACCTGTTTTATTTTGATTTGGTGCTTGGCAACGAACCATGCCAGGTGTCCAATCTCGCAGTGGGAGAGCATTTGGTGATAGTGATCGCAACTTCCTGACCTTTACTTTACTCATCGGAGAGGGATAGGAACAGACAGTATGGGAAAGTACTTAATTGGAGAGGGAAAATCACAATGCGATTAGACAGGAACAGAGGCGCCTAATTTCGGAACAGATGTTCTCAGGGTAATGCACGACAGAAATGTGGAGGTTGTTCAGAGGGCGCTTGCTGATAGTGCTGGACAGGTTTGTCCCACTGAGGCAAGGAAGGGATGGTAGGTTGAAAGATCTGTGCGTGACAAGAATGTGGAACATCTAGTCAAGAGGAAGAAGGAAGCTTACTTATGGTTGAGGAGGCAAGGATCAGACAAGGCTTTACGGGGTTAAAAGGTAGCCAGGAAGGAAGTAAAGAATGGACTTAAGACAGCGAGAAGGGGGCATGAAAAAGCTTTAGTGGGTAGGATTAAGGAAAATCCTAAGGGAATCTACACCGATGTGAGGAACAACACAATTGCTAGAGTCAGGGTAGGGCCAATCAGGGATAGTGGAGGGAACTTGTGCCTGGAGTTGGAAGAGGTAGAGGAGGTCCATAATGAACAGTTTGCTTCAGTATTTAGTAGTGAGAGGGACCTCGTCATTTGTGAGGACAGTGTGAAACAGGCTGATATGCTCAAACAGGTTGATGTTAAGAAGGAGGATGTGCTGACAATTTTGAAAAACGTAAGGATAGGTAAGTCGCCTTGGCCAGACAGGATATACCCAACATTACTACAGGAAGCGAGGAAGGAGATTGCTGCGCCTATGGTGATGATCTTTGCATCCTCACTATCTACTGGAGTAGTACCAGATGATTGGAGGGCAGCAAATGTTATTCCCTTGTTCAAGAAAAGGAATGATATAATCCTGGGAACTATAGACCAATTAGTCTTACATCAGTGGTGGGCAAATTATTGGAGAGGACTTTGAGAGACAGGATTTATGACCACTTGGAAAATCATAGCTTGATTAGAGATTGTCAGCATGGCTTTGTGAGGGGCAGGCCATGCCTCACAAAGCATGCTGAATTCTTTTTGTTTGTGACAAAGCTAATTAATGAAAGTAGAGCAGTGGATGTGGTGTACATGGACTTTAACAAGACATTTGAAAAGGTTCCTCACAGTAGGCTCATTCAGAAAGTAAGGACACATGGGATACAGGGAAATTTGGCTGTCTGGCTACAGAATTGGCTGATGCATAGAAGAGGGTGGTGGTAGACAGAAAGTATTCAGCCTGGAGCTCAGTGACCAGTGATGTTCCACAGGGATCTGTTCTGGGACCTCTGCTCTTTGTGATTTTTATAAATGACTTGGATGAGGAAGTGGAAGGGTGGGTGAGTAAGTTTGCTGACGACACAAAGGTTGGTGGGGTTATGGATAGTGTGGTGGGCTGTGTAGGTTGCAATGGGATCTCGACAGGATGTAGAGTTGGGCTGAAAAGTGGCAGACAGAGTTCGATCTGGAAAAGTGTGAAGTGATTCATTTTGGAAAGTTGAATCAGAATGCAGATTACAGGGTTAAAGACAGAATTCTTGGTAGTGTGGAGGAGCAGAGGGATCTTGGTGTCCATGTCCAGAGATCCCTCAAAGTTGCCACACGAGTTGATAGAGTGGTTAAGAAGGCAAATGGTGTGTTGGTTTTCATCAGCAGGGGGATTGAGTTTAAGAGTCGCGAGGTTATGCTGCAGCTCTACTCAGCTCTGGTTGGACCACACTTAGAATATTGTGTTCAGTTTGGGTCACCACATTATAGCAAGGATGTAGAGGAGATTTACCAGGATGCTGCCTGGGCTGGAGCGCAAGTCTTATGAAAAAAGGTTGAGGGAGCTAGGGTTTTTCTCACTGGAGTGAAGAAGGATGAGCGGAGGTGTACAAGCTGATGAGAGGCATAGATAGAGTGGATAGCCAGAGACTTTTTTTCCCAGAGCAGGAATGGCTATCAGAGGAGATAAAATTTTAAGGTGATTGGAGGAAGGTTGAGGGAGATGTCAGAGGTAGGTTCTTTACATTGAGTGGTAGGTGTGTGGAATGCATTGCCAGCAGTGGTATTAGCGTCAGATACATTAGGGACATTTAACCAACTCTTGGATGGGTGCATGGAAGATAGTACAATGAAAGGCATGAAAATCAGTTTGATCTTAGAGTAGGATAAAAGGTCGGCACAACATAGAGGACTGAAGGGCCTGGACTGTGCTGTATTGTTCTAAGTTTGGAT
>NC_057720.1:24550745-24554919 GCF_004010195.1 Chiloscyllium plagiosum | reverse complement strand
TGCGGTCCTCACTTTTGTCTAATAGGTGGAATGTGGTGTCCCAAAGGTTCAATGCTTGGACCACTGTTTTTTACAATTACATAAATGATTTTGTCTTGGGAATTATGAGCACAATTTTAAAATTTATAGACCATTTATATTTGAGAAGATGGGGTGATATACTTATTACAAAGGAGGCATGCAGTGTGTACCATTTACAAAGTGCACTGCTTCTTGCGTAACTCTAACTTTATCACAGCAACTTTCCAAGCTTTCCTCGACAAGTGCATTGCAAACCCATGACCAGTGTTCCCTCCCATTTTTGTTGCATCTGAGCAGTCATTTAAACCAGAATGGAAATTCTAGGCTGGCAGATGATGAAGTGTATGTATGTATACATGCAGTTTACAGGAAACATTGCAAATGACCTCTACCAGAGGACAAAGATGACAACTTCATGAGTGCACCACAACCTATAGGTTCCCCTCTAAGCCACACACATCCCAACTGGAAATGATATTCATCCATTGTCACCAGATCAAAATATTGGAACTCTCTTCCTAATTGAGTACGTTTAAGGAGGAAACAGACAGCTTCTTAATAGTAATGGGTTGAAGTATGGAGAGTGGGATAAGATCAGCCCTGATCGTACCAAATAGTGGAGGAAGCTCAAGCGACTGGACTGCCTATCCAGTATCAGTTCCTTTGTTCCTATGTAATAGCACCATCCAACAGTGGCAGTTCAAGAAGTCAGCTCACCACCAACTTCTCAATGGGCAATAAATGCTGGCCTTTCCTGATTAAATAAATAAAACCAAATAAAGCAGGCAAATTAGGAGAACTTTCTTTCTCAGAAAAAATGTTAAATTGTGGAATTGTCAAACAGAAATAGAAGTTGAAATGGTTAGCAGAAGTGCATTTACAAGGACATCTAGATACACGAAGTAGTAAAGAATGTCAGGACATTTGAAGGGAATGGATGAAGAAAGTTTGGAGATGGTTGGGCTGAATGGCCTGTTCTTGTACTGTAAATTCTTTTGAACAATGTTAGGTTTCATTTTCTATTGTTTTCCATCGCTATGAGTTACCGCAGTGAATTCCATCACCAGTAACTGTAGTTGAGACACTTTTATCGTTGTATTACACTTTTAATAGCCATGATGTATCAAAGTGTATTACATACCCAAAGTGAAGGTGAAAATCAGTATATTTTATTTCCAGAATGAGTGTAGAGGTCAGTGTATTTACTTTTGTGCAGATGATGAACATTGGGGAATCACTTTCACCCTTCTTGGTAAAAACATATTGGAAATACAGCTGTTGGGTTAGGAGGTATATGCTTATAAAATGTGCCTTTGCTCATAAATGCTTCTAAAAGATTGACACAATTTTCAACCGTTATCACCTGATTTTCAGAAGAATAACAGTGGCATGGTGGCTCACTGGTTAGCATACTGCCTCACAGCGCCAGGGACCCAGGTTCAATTCCAGCATCGGCTGACTGTCTGTGTGGAGTTTGCACATAGTATTCAGGGATGTGTAGGTTAGATGCATTAGTCAGGGGTAAATGTAGAGTAACAGGGTAGGGAAATGGGTTTGGGTGGGATACTCTTCGGAGGGTCAGTGTGGACTTTACGGGCTGAAGGGCCTGTTTCCACATTGTCAGGATTCTACAAACAGTGTATTACATTATCGGAATGCATGTGGACTTCTGTGAATTCCAATACCGCGATTCATTTGCTATTTACATCCAAGTTGCCATTTTCTGAACTTGAAGTGAACCTATTTTAAAGGTGAAAGGGAGAGTACTCATTATACTGAACAGCTGCTGCTGTTTTGCATTGGAGTGTGAATGCAGCCATTTGAGAATTCTCTGTTCCACTACAAGCTGTAAACAATGTTATTTTGATTGCACAAGAAATTCCTTGAAGATACATTTGTGTTTGTAGTTTATCAGGATAAAGCTTAGATGTGTGTGAACATTTTCATGAGTTTCTTTGCCCCCTAATTTAATGGTAAGATATATGATGGGTTCAGTATTCATTATAGTAAAGGATGTGAGAAAATGGGATAATTCCCCAGGATCCATCCATTTCCTTAGAGAATTTTATAATCTTTTATAATGAAAAATGATTTATAGTCAGCAATGAGGGGAGAATCCTTTATATTAAGTGATAAAATTTGCATTAACCTGGCATAATTTTCTTAAAGAAAGAAGCAAATCCACCCGGGTAATATTTGATAAATACTTTTTTGTTCTTTTGATTACTCCAACTTTTATGATGTATTTATTGTGGATCTTGTGAATTTATTGTGTATTTATCCTGCAGTTCCTCCTTCTGCCGATCTATCCACTCTGATCCTCCATTTCAATTTATTCTATCTACCATGTGTGTCCTTTCCACCTTTCCAATGGAGAACCACAGAATGGTAACAGGATGGAAGAAGGCTTGTTGAAGAAATAATTCACCAAGACCTATTCTTCCACTTCCTCCCCACAGCTTTTCCCATCCTTCCTTTTACTGGATAATATTCTAACCTCCTCTTGAATGCTGCAGTTGAACCTGCCTTCAGCACTTTATCATGCAGTGCATTCCAGAACCTAACCATTCACTGTGTAAAACAGTTTTCCTTATTTACCGATTGCTTCTTTTATCTTAAAGCTATGCCTTCTGATTCTCTTTCCTTCCACCAATGGGAACAGTTTCTCCCTGTCAGAACCTCTCATGATTTTGAAAATCTCTATCAAATGATCTTTTTTTCTGCAAGGAGAACAGTCCCAAATTCACCAATTGAAGTTTCTCATGTCTAGGACCCATTCTCTTGAATGTTTTCAGCATCCTCCATAAGCCATAACATCCTATACTTTTTACTTATCCTATCTGTCTTTTTAGTTTGCTCTTTGTAAAGTGATTGTAACAAGGTCAGCCAGGCAGACCTCATAGAATATGAGTTCCCTGATTGGGGCAGTTAATCTAGGCCACTCAGGGAGTCCTGGCTGACAGATAAAGAGAGGAGTGTGAGAGGGTCCGTTCACCATCAGAGCAGGCTCTGAGGGAGCAAGATCAGTGTCAAGGACTCTCCACATGTAAATAAAGGGTGACTTGTTGATGGGATACAGGCCTCTGTGGAGTTATTTTATTCTCTATCTCTGTATCATTCAATTTATAGCCAAACTGGCTCTGACAGTTCAGGGAAAATTCAGAAGGATGATCCCTGGTGTACAGGAATTGTTTTATGAGTAAAGGTTAAACTGGTTGGGCCTGTACTCATTTGGGTTTGGATGAATGAGAAGCGATTTTTATTGTGATGTATAAGATTCTTCAGGGGCTGAGAAGACATTTCCCTGGAGAATCTAGGACCAGAGGGCATATTCTCAGAATTATGGAGCACCAATTTAAGACTGAGATGAGGAACAATTTCTTTCCTTAGAGGGTTGTTAGTCTTTGAAACTCCTTGCCACAGAGAGTTCTGAGGGTAGAGTCCTCATGAATATCTAAGGCTGAGATAGATATATTATTGATTGGTAGAGAAATAAAGGGTATAGGAAACGGACAGCAAAGTGGATGTGAGGAATTGGATCAGCAATGATCCCATTGAATGGCAGAGCAGGCTCAAGGGCCAAATGACCTACTCCTGTTCTTATTTCTTATGATCTTATGAGCAAGTGCTGTGCCTGTGAGCTGAAGGATCTTGTTCTTTGCTATTGATTTCTATGAGTATAAGGTCCATGCACAGGGCTGAAGTTTCTTTGTGGGTGCAGAGGCAATTGCTCCTCCTCCTAAGTCTGAGAAAAGGAATGGTTTCTATTTCTTTTGCTTTTCTGAATTGACCAAAATGGTTCTTTTACATTATCCACACCATTTTAGGTTTATTTGTTGCCTTGGATTCAACAACAGCATAGTGTGATTTGTTGGAATGTGTTTACCCTTACATTAAAACAAAACATTCCCATGGTATGTGTGTTGCTCGCAATGCATTTATTATCCGTTGTTAGTTCCCTGAGAAGGTGGTAGTGTGTTCCTCCTTGCAATGCTGTAACTGTATCGAGTTGATGTATCTGAATGGTGGTATCTGAGTGGTATCAGCCCGGTGCCAGGGTGCAGGACATCTCCGACTGGCTTGAAAGGATATTGCAGCGGGAGGGAGATTGGCACAGTGGTTAGCACTGCTGCCTCACAGCGCCAGAGACCCG
>NC_057720.1:24519919-24549553 GCF_004010195.1 Chiloscyllium plagiosum | reverse complement strand
AGCCTATAAAGTGGCCAAGAGCACTGGGAAATCAGAAAATTGGGAAGACTACAGAAACAAACAGAGGATAAGAAAGAGAGAAATAAGGAAGGAGAGGATCAATTGTGAAGGTAAGCTAGGCAGTAATATTAAAAATGATTGTAAATGTTTCTTTCAATACATAAGAAACAAACGAGAAGCAAAAGTAGAAATTGGGCAGCTCCAAATTGATGCAGGAAGCCTAGTGATGGGAGATAAGGATAAGAGCTGAAGAACTTAATAAGTACTTTGCGTCAGCCTTCTCAGTGGAAGACATGAGTAATATCCCAACAATTACGGAGAGTCGGGGGCTGAGTTGAGTATGGTAGCCATTACAAAAGAGAAAATGCTAGAAAAGCTAAAAGGTCTAAAAACTGATAAATCTTGTGGCCCAGATGGGCTACATTCTAGAGTTCTGAGGGAGGTGGCTGAGGAAATAGCAGAGGCATTGGTTGTGATCTTTCAAAAGTTACTGGAGTCAGGGAAAGTCCCAGATGATTGAAAAATTGCTGTTGTAATCCCCTTGTTCAAAAAAGGATCAAAACAAAAGATGGAAAATTATAGTCCGATTAGCCTAACCTCGGTTGTCGGTAAAATTCTAAAATCTCTCGTTAAGGATGAAATTTCTAAATTCTTGGAAGTGCAGGGTCAGATTGAAACAAGTCAGCATGGATTTAGTAAGGGGAGGTTGTGCCTCACAAACCTGTTAGAATTAATTGAAGAGGTAACAAATAGGTTAGACCAGGGAAACTTAGTGAATGTTATTTATCTAGACTTCCAAAAGGCCTTTGATAGGGTGCCTCACAGGAGGCTGCTGAGTAAGTTGAGGGCCCATGGTGTATGAGATGAGCTACTGGCATGGATTGAGGATTAGCTGTCTGACAGAAGACAGAGAGTTGGGATAAAAGATTCTTTTTCAGAACTTTTTCAGAGTTCAGTGTTGGGGCTGCAGCTGTTCACTTTATGTATTAATGATCTGGATGAAGGGACTGGTGACATTCTGCTGAACCTTGCAGATGAGGTGGCATGGTGGCTCAATGGTTAGCACTGCTGCCTCACATTGCCAGGGACCCGGGTTCAATTTCTGCCTCTGGCGACTGTCTGTGTGGAGTTTGCACGTTCCCCTTGTGTCTGCGTGGATTTCCTCTGGGTGCTCCGGTTTCCTCCCACAATCCAAAGATGTGCAGGTCAGGTGAATTGGCCATGCTAAATTGCCTGTCGTGTTAGGTGCATTAGTCAGAGGGAAATGGATCTGGGTGGGTTACTCTTCAGAGGGTCAGTGTGGACTTGTTGGGCTGAAAGGCCTATTTCCACACTGTAGGGAATCTAATCTAATGATACAAAGTTAGGCAGACAGGCAGGTAGTACTGAGGAGGTGGGGAGGCTGCAGAAAGATTTAGGCTGAAAATGTGTTGCTGGAAAAGCGCAGCAGGTCAGGCAGCATCCAGGGAACAGGAGAATCGATGTTTCGGGCATAAGCTCTTCTTCAGGAATCCTGAAGAAGGGCTTATGCCCGAAACGTCGATTCTCCTGTTCCCTGGATGCTGCCTGACCTGCTGCGCTTTTCCAGCAACACATTTTCAGCTCTGATCTCCAGCATCCGCAGACCTCACTTTCTCCTCCTGCAGAAAGATTTAGACAGTTTCGGAGAGTGATCTAGGAAATGGCTGATGAAATTCAACGTGAGCAAATATATATTGGGAAAAAAAGAATACAGGCATGGACTATTATTTAAGCAGTGAGGAAATTCATAAAGCCAAAGTACAAAGGGATCTGGGAGTGCTAGTTCATGATTCTCTAAAGGTTGACTTGCAGGTTGAGTCTGTGGTTCAGAAAGCAAATGTAATGTTGTCATTTATCTCAAGGGGATTGGAATATAATAAGCAGTGATGTGCAACTGAGACTTTATAAAGCTCTAGTTAGACCCCATTTAGAATACTGTGTTCAATTTTGGGCCCCACACCTCAGGAAGGACATACTGGCACTGGAGTGTGTCCAGTGGAGATTCACACAGATGATCCCTGGAATGGTAGGCCTAACATACGATGAACAGCTGAGGATCCTGAGGTTGTATTCATTCGAGTTAAGAAGGTTGAGAGGAGATCTAATAGAAACTTACAAGATAATGCATGGCTTAGAAAGGGTGGATGTTGGGAATTTGTTTCCATTTAGTGGGGAGACTAGGACCTGTGGGCACAGCCTTAGAATTAGAGGGGGTCAGTTTAGAACAGAAATGAGGAGACATTTCTTCAGCCAGAGAGTGGTGGGCCTGTGCAATTCATTGCCCCGGAGTGCAGTGGAGGCCGGGACGTTAAATGTCTTCAAGGCAGATATTGATAAATTCTTGATCTCACAAGGAATTAAGGGCTATGGGGAGAATGTGGGTAAGTGGAGTTGGAATGCCCATCAGCCTTGATTGAATGGGAGAGTGGACTTGATGGGCCGAATGGCCTTACTTCTACTGCTATGTTTTATGGTTTTATGGTCTTACGACTGATTTGCTTCGCCATGATGGCATGGAATGGAGTCTTATGCAATCTGGGTAAGAACAATGAATTTCTTTTCCTCAAGGTTAATTGTGACCAGTGGATTTTTTTTTTATGGGAACCCAACAACTTTTTGATCTGTATTTATTTTATATTCATAAAATTCTCCAACTGCCATGCTGCAGTATTTGAACTGCCGTGTTGTGGATTAATAGTTCAATGAGAGAAACACTATAGCCCATATGACATCCATGCCAGGTGTTGAAAGGTTGAGTTTGTCTGTCATGTTACTAAAACATGCCAAGAAATATGGCTGAAATGCATCTTATTTTTACTTTGGCAGAGTTTCACTGTTTGTTTAATGGATTTGGTGTTTAACCCATGGTTTTCAGGTACATCATCCAGCAGGGGCACAAGTTGGAAGTTGGAGCACCCCGTCCCCCTGCTACTCTCACAAATGCGGTGTCCTGGAGATCAGAGGGCATCAAATACAGGAAGAATGAAGTATTCATTGACTTGATCGAATCTGTCAACTTACTGGTAAGCAGTCGTCACTGCAATAGTGGCACCTTGCAAGCCATCTCAATATTTATTGAGTATTGCGCAGAGAGATGGGGCACAATCACAATCACGATAGCCTGTGTAGTAAATAGCATCCTTTTCTAATGAATTAATGTTCATGTGGCAGTATATATTTTTTTTTATGAAAAGCTCCCCAAATGACATTGCTTCTGATTGTACAAAATAGGTTTGAATTCTTGGTAGTTAAATGCTTGCTTTGAACCTAAATGTAGCCTGGAAAACAAGAAGCTTATGATAAACCTTTTATAAAACCCCTAATTGGAATAGTTAAAAATCACACAACACCAGGTTATAGTCCAACAGGTTTAATTGGAAGCACACTAGCTTTCGGAGCGTCGCTCCTTCATCAGGTGATAGTAGAGGGCTCATTGAACCCCCCACTATCACCTGAGAAAGGAGCGTCGCTCCGAAAGCTAGTGTACTTCCAATTAAACCTGTTGGACTATAACCTGGTATTGTGTGATTTTTAACTTTGTACACCCCAGTCCAACACCGGCATCTCCAAATCATAATTGGAATAGTGCATTCAATTCTGGAAACCACATGATGGGAAGAATGAGGTAAGATGGAAGAAAATGGTGATAGGAAACAGGAACTTAAGTTACAGGACTATACTCCAAAGCGAAGAGTGAGATGGGACTTGTTAGATATTTTCAAAAGCATAAGGGCCCTGGACAGAGTAGATACGGAGAAACTGTTCCTATTGGCAAAAGGACTGCAACTCAGTGAACCCTGTTATAAGGTGATTCAAAGAATGGTTTCTGTTTCTTGTGTCATTTTGAATTGACAAAAGTGATTCTTTTCCATTATCTATACATTGTCCACTCAACAAGTAGTTAGAATTGAAAATGTACTGCCTGTGCGTGTGATGGAGGCAAAAAAATCTGCAGGTGCTGGAATCCAAAGTAGATAGGCAGGAGGCTAAAAGAACACAGCAAGCCAGGCAGCATCAGGAGGTGGAGAAGTCAAAGGGTTACAAGATGCTGGAACTGTCTACTGCGTGTGTGATGGAGACAGTTTCACTTGGGGCATAGGCATGACAAGCCAAATAGCCTTCTCTGTGCACTCTCTGATTCCACAAATATGTCAGAAAAGGTATCTTCTATAAGCTGATGCATATTCAAAAATGAAAATTGAACATTGGGTCATTAAAGGACTTCCCTTTCCTGCCAAGCATCAAAAATGAAAAAAATCTGTTACTAAGTAAACTAGATACTTATCAAAGAAAAATTTGAGTGAGGAGTGTTACAAACTGCAGTGTGCTATTACAGCTCATTGAGTACAGTGACATCAGCCAATTTTTATAATCCCTATGTACACAGAAATATGAAATTTCTGTTATCTATTGAAAGAGTAGAGGTTCCATGATTTTACTATACAAGAGAAAAAAAGTTCCTACCTAAACACTATCAGGGGTTACCACCCACACTGTACATTTGAAAGAGAAAACACAGGCACTTACGTTTTAAAATTAAACTCAAACTGTCTCAACTCTTTCTCTTCTTCCATAAGTTTCTCCTAAATAATTCATCTCTATGGCAACGCAGTTTTTTTTATATTCATGGGTTGTGACCATCGCTGTCTATTGGCTATTCCTAGTTGTCCTTGGGAAGGTGGTGGTGAGCTGCAATGTTGAGATGTCTGATAAATATTTGCATAACTGTACTTGTTAGTTTCAAAACCAAACTTCTTGATCCTGAAGTCTCCATAAATAAATTCAATTTCAGGAGAAATCAGCAAGATACTCCTCACACTCACTGTCTGCAGTCCCCAGCTAAATAAAGTCCTGTTATTTTATGGCTTCACAAAAAAATCTAACATCCAAATTTAGCAGGTAGTAGGGAATGCAAATAGAATTATGTCCTGTATTTTAGAGGGAGTGGAGTATAAAAATGGGATGATGGTTGTAACTATATATGGCACTAGTCAGAACACAGATGGAATATTGATTGATTTTGGGCCACTGATCAAATTGGCCTTTGAGGCAGTCCAGAGAAAGCTCCCTGGGCTACTGCCAGGTACGGAGGGACTGACTTATGAGAGGCTGAATAGATTGAGCCTGTACTCATTGCAGTTTAAAAGAATGAGAAACAGCTCATTGAAGCACACATGATTCTTGGAGGTTGACAGGGTAGATGCAGGAAGACTGTTTCCCCTTGTGGAAGTCAAGGACCAGAAAGCATGGTCTCAGAATAAGGGACTGTCTGTGTAAGGCACAGCTGAAGATGATTTCTTTCTCTGATCATAATGAATCTGTGGAATTCTTTAACACTTTTTGGGTTGAAGATGCTGGATTATAAATGTTCAAGGCTGAGAGAGGTAGTAAAGGAATCAGGGGTTATTTGTTAAAAGGCAGATAGGTGGTGCAGAGGATTATCAGATCAACCATGATCGCACTGAATGGTGAAACTGAATGGCCTACTTCTGCAATTTTGAAAGTCTAGATTTTAATTGTCTCACCCTTCTTCAACTTTCCAAATACAAATAATCATGTCTAAAGTGTTAATATGATCGATGAACTCTATGATTAGAGTTCCTTTTGTAATCTTTGAGTCTTATTTGGAATCCTAGACTGTTTTTCTTTCTCAAGATGGTAATGTAGTTGACTAGGCTAGGATTTCTTACCCATCACTGATTGCTCTTGAGAATATGGTCGTGAACTGCCTTCTTGAATTGTTGCAGGCCATGTGGTATAGGTACACCAATAGTGCTGTTAGGAAGATGTTCCAAAATTTCACCCCAGTTGCAGTGAGGGAATTGGGCATGTCAATGAAGGAACAGCAATATGTTTACAACTCTGGATAACGTATGGCTTGGAGAGGAGTTTGCAAGTGATAGTTTTTTTTTGCATCTGCTGCTGTTGTCGAGGTGATAGAGGCTTTGGGCTTGGAAGATGCTGTTGAGTGAGTGACCTTGGTGATGAAAGGTAATATTGAAGGTGTTGGATGGGGGTGCTTTTCAAGTGATCTGCTTTGTACTTGACCGTGTGGTGCAGCAAAGAAGTGTCTCAGGTTTAGTACCTATGCCAATCCTTTGGTATGTAAATCATCCCACTACAATTTTCCCCAAACTATGCATTGTTTCCCCCTTCAAGTAGTTATCCAATTCTTGATAAAATTTGCTGTTGAATCTGCTTCCACCATCTTCGAGACAGTGCCTTCCAAATCATAACAACTTGCACAACCAAAACTTCTGCTGCTTGTGCAAGCTGTTTCTGTTTACTTACTCTGTTCAAACATTTCTTGGGATTCAAGATAAGTCAACTTCTATAATAGCTGACTCACATTGCCCTATATCTATTTGTACATTACTTGAACTTGCAATATGTGATGTGGGGGAGCGAGAGACTCATGACTTCATATACGCATGGGAGAGGTCCAAAGATCTAAATTGGTTTGATGGCATGAAGTATCTAATATAAACATTGAGATATAATGGTGAATCTATGTCAAACCTTAGATGTTGCAGTTTTGGATTTCATACAATAGGAAGCATTTTAAGGTGACAGCAGAGGTGACTTTAGATTCACCAGGATGCTGTGAGGTGTGAGGAAATACAAACAAAAAACATGTTTGTCCTGGAGTTGGAACAGGAACAGGCCAATTAACCTTCAATTGTGTAGCACTCCTGATGCAGCAGGATAGGTTTAGTGTGTATACCTGCTGTGTACCTGACAGGGTGTGGGTGTGAGTAAGTGTGAACAGTGATCCTGATTTACTCCGTGCTGCCTGATTACCTTCTGTTTCTCCAGGTGAGTGCGAATGGCAGTGTCCTGAAAAGTGACATCATTGGAAATGTAAAGCTGAAGGTCATTCTGTCAGGAATGCCTGAACTACGACTTGGTCTTAACGATAAAGTTCTGTTTGAGATCTCCGGACGTAAGTAAATGGGGATATTATCAAGCCATCTATTTTAAACCTAGATCTGCCTGTAAGGTATGAGCTACTCATGGCTGATGGAATGACACCTCTTAAACAGAGAACAATTTACAACTCCAGATATTTAAGATGCTCATGGCTGATTGAATGATGCCTCTTAATCAAAGAATTATTTACAGCACCAAAGGTGACCATTCAACAGATTATGTCTGCACTCTCTCTTCCCCCTCTGCCCCAATAATAGGATGGCTCGTAGGGGAAATAGAAGTGTTAATCAAAGGATGCCTTTCTCTGTTTAGGGTTAGGTGATGGTGGGCCGTGTGGAGGGACTTTTTCTGTGATACAAACGACTGCTACACCTGACTAAATGACATTTGATGCTGACACAGGAAACAGAAGGAAATACAGTGTTCATTCTACATTGGCGGCATTTTCTTTCTTCCCGTGTTCACTTCTCGATTAGTGCAAATCCAGGTTATATCAAATGTTGGTATCATTTGTAAACGTGAATATATTGTTCTGGCTAGAGTTGGGTGAGATTTATACCTTCTGATAAATACAAACATTGCATGGTGTCTCCTTTCTGTATGGGGGTCAGTTAGCTCAGTTGGCTGGACAGCTAGTTTGCGGTACAAGTGATGCCAACAATGTCGGCTCAATTCCTGATATTACCTTGAAGGTCCCACCTCTCAAACTCACCCTTCGCCTGACATGTGGTGACCCTCAGGTTAAACTCATTACCAGTTGTCTCTCATTTTAATGAGAGAACAGCCTAATGGTCCTCTAGGACTATAGCAACTTTACCTTTCTTTCCAGTAAAAATGTTTTTCAATGGGACTTGTAAGATTTTGACATCAGACTGTTGCTAACTTGGAAAATGTTGGGCAAGAAGGCAAAACTGATGCAGGAAACAATTAAACAAATAGAACAATGGAAGCTGCTATTATGATTAGGTCGGCAGATGAGAAATGAATTTTAATTATTGCAGTTCCAGATGGCAAAATGCCAATACACCACAGTGGATGGGATTCTGAAATGGGGAGACATTAGCTTTTGGGTAGAATTTGAATCATGGCATGCCATTCCCCATGTCAGCCCCAATGGCACAATTTGAAGTGGGTGCCACAACCACACTCTAATTCCAGTATGATTCCAATTTCCAAACCTCAAATGACTGCAGCATACATAGGAAACACATGTGATCACACAGTCAGGGATGTTTTTTGTTGGTGAAACTCACTGTCCACTGACAACACAGAACTTACTCTAACATGAATGCACAATAAAGGGTGAAGACAAAAACCACAGTGTCTTCCACAATGAAGAACTTGCATTTGCAAAGTTCTGGGTCAGAGATAAACTTACATGCTCAGCTGGCTTTCCCTACTGTACATTGTAAATGATGCTGTCAAAGATGACTCTAGGCATTTGATACTCTTCCCCTCCTTGTTCTACCATCCTCCCCATTTCTTAGGGTTCTACCTCCTACGCTGGCAACATTTCAGCTGAACAGTACTTGTGTTTACCTACTGATGGACTGAAATGATCTGTCTTCTCTGCATAGACTCTGAAGGTGATCAAATACAAATAACAGACATGTAATGCAATTATATATTGCTGTGTGAAATCTTGGATGTTGCCTTGTGCAATTCCTCAAGATGATATTTGGTCACTCAGCCCCATTGTATCATGCTGGTCTTCAAGTTTTTTTGTGTTATTCATAAGTCATTGCAGCAATAAAATCACTGTGTATTGGTTATTCCTGTGGAGTACAGTGTTAACATTCCAAAGTTTATTTGTTTTAGCTATTAATTCATTTTTCCATGGTGCCATATTTATCAACAGTGTTGGTGCCACCATTTCCTGGTGTTTGGGGATCTCAAAACCTGCAGTAATTCCATAGTAAATTGAGTGGACCATTCTGTACAGTAGGCCATCAAATAGACATAGTAAAAAAGCCAATAGCTGACCTTACAAGAAACTAAGCAGGTTTATTTTTGGAATTCCTTCAGCTACATTGGACTTGCCGTTGAAAGAGCTGAAGAATGGCTGTTGTGCAATATTGAAAATAAAACCACAAAACGGATTTTGAGAGTAAAACAATTTTGACATGTTGGCTGCCAGTCACTGCCTTCATCAAGATCAGATAAAACTGGGAAAGGGAAGATTTGTAGTCTGAAGATGCTAGATCAATAAAAGCCCTTCATTCCCATCATTTCACAATTAATGACCCCAAGCCCCACATTTGGACTTTTCACCTGCAACTTACTTCATCTTGGAAAGACTTTGCCTCAGTTACACTTTTAACTGTTTATTCTTTTAACATAAGGGGACAAGACTAAATCTGTGGAACTGGAAGATGTAAAGTTTCATCAGTGTGTGCGCTTATCCCGTTTTGAAAATGATCGAACCATATCTTTCATCCCCCCAGATGGGGAGTTTGAACTCATGTCTTATCGGCTGTACACTCAGGTATGTTTCATGTTTACAAGCCGAACTGGTAAATGTGAAGTCAACTTTGTGACATGTCTATATGTAGCATTGATAAATATACGGTATGGGATGCACACGTATTTCTATGCAGGCAGATTCATTCCAGTACTTTGCAAAAGGTATAGAGCACATGTGCATGCAACATTTTAAACTAGAGCTCGCAGTCGCATTTTAAAATAAAATAGGACAGGTAGTATTTTTCTCTAAGTTCTGGAGAAATTGAGACTTCATATTGTCATTCAGAGTAGTTACAAATTATCTTCCTCTTATGCCCTGCTGAGAAGTGGATACCCTAATTGTGTTTTGGTCTTACTCGGACCCTGCATTAAATAACAGGCTTTGACCTAACATACATAGAGTGAAAATATTGCAGAAGCACACACTTCTAACATAACATAACATACATATAACATGACTCTACATACATATACATAGAGTAAGATATGATACATACAGAAGCACACGCTGGTCTGGAGTTATCACTGACAGGCTATTGAAATTGAAACTCTCTTTAAGATGCTTATACTTGCAGTCTGGAAATTCAGTGCATGATAGTAGTCAACAGGTCATTATTCTTTACTGAATAATGTTAAAAATCAGTGAGTAACAAATGACTTGTTCTATTACACAAGTGATATCAATGTAAAATATTGCATGCATTCTGTTTGAGACAAGATATTACTTTGCAGATAAAGCCCTTGATCTGGATTGAGTCAGTGATTGAGAAATACTCCCACAGTCGAGTGGAAATTATGATTAAGGTAAGATTGAAATGGCGATGAAAATCAACACATTTTAATTCATGTTTCATAAATCTCCCTTTTCAGGTTACCAAGGTGTGCCCCTGCCCTCCACCTCACTAGCTTCTCCTGGCTTACGGGATGTAGGTCCCTCTATCTTGTAAAGATAAAGTCACCGTGGTCTTACCAGACCATAGGGCTGTTCTTTCATTAGAGAGAATGGTGGTTCAACCTGAGGGTCACCATGCCTTAAGCAGCGGAAGACGTTGACAAGGAAAGTCCTTCGTGGTAATGTCAGCTTATGGGATTTGAACCCATGCTGTTGGCATCAGTCTCAGCATAAACCAGTCATCCAGGCAGTCAACCACCAAGATTCTAGCTCGATCTGCTGTGGAGTAGAGGTTATTTTCCTTTTCCAAACTTCCCATCCATCCACTCTTCATTCTCAGGCTTCAATCATTCTCTGTGTACTAGCCGAGACTGTGAAGATTTTATATGTCCCTTAATTCCCTGGTGACAGCTCTGTAACTAAGTTTTACTCACTCTTCATCTGATGGCTACCCACACAGTTCTAGCAATAGTAACCTAGAAGGATTTATTCCTTCTATCACCTAACCTCCCTGCTGCAGAATGTCTTATTTCATAAGGTCAGAACTGGGGATATTCACTGATGATTGCATAATGTCTTGGCACATCATGTTCTAGAGCAGTCCATGTTCTTCTGCAGCTAGACATGGAGAGCATTCAGATTTGGGCTGACATGCGGCAAATGTGCATTGTGCAAGTGCTCGGCAATAACCATCTCCAAAAAGGGAGAAACTATACATCTCCACTTGACATTCGATGGCATTGCCATTGCTGAATCTCAACTATTAAGACCCTGAGAGTTACCATTAACCAGAAACTGAATGGGGCTAGCCACATAAATCATGAGGTTTCCAGAGCAGGTCAGCAGCAGGGAACTCTGAGGCAAGTAATTCATCTTCTCAGAGCCTGACTGTCATTTACAATGTACAAGTTAGGAATATGATGGAACACAACCGATTTATCTGGATAAATACAGCTGCAACAAAACTCAAGGTGCTTCAACCACATTCTGGTGATCAAGCTCACTTGATCAACACCTCATCCACCACATTAAACATTCACTCTTTTCACCACTAACACACAGTGGCGGCAGTGTGTACCATCCCCAAGATGCACTGCAGAAATTACCAAGGCTTGTTCAACTGCACCTTCCAAACTTGTGACTTTTACCACTTAGAAGGACAAGGGTAGCTGACCCATGGGAGCACCAGCACCTGAGAGTTTCCCTCCAATCCATCATCCTGACTTGGAACTATATCAGTATTCTTCCACTATCGCTGAGTCAAAATCCTGGACTCCCTTTCTAACTGCATCATGAGTATGCTGGACACCATAGAGACTTAATCGGGCAAGAGTCCAAAAATTAGATTCTCACTGTCGAAATGAATTAAGTTCTCCTTCTTAAGATAGCGAGATGATTTTCTTGACATCAGGTGGTGAGAAACATTAATGCATGCATTTGCATCCCATTAATTACATGACTCACCAGAATTAACATCCCCTTTATTGAGTATAAGAGCTGGCAAATCATGTTATTGAGTATAAGGGTTGGCAAGTCATGTTAACAATGTACAAGACATTGGTTCGGCCCCAATTACAATACTGTGTACAGTTCTGGTTGCCACATTACCAAAAGGATATGGACTCTTTGGAGAGGGTGCAGAGAAAGGGAACGAGAATGTTGCCCGGTATGGAAGGTGCTAGCTATGAAGAGAGGTTGAGTAGGTTAGGTTTATTTTCATTAGAGAAAAAGGAGATTGAGGGGGGACCTGATTGAGGTTTACAAAATCATGAAGGGTATAGACAGGGTGGATAGAGACAAGCTTTTTCCCAGGGTGAAGGATTCAATAACGAGAGATCATGCTTTCAGGGTGAGAGGTGGAAAGTTTAAGGGGGATACACGCGGCAAGTGCTTCACACAGAAGGTGGTGGGCGGTTGGAATGCGTTACCAGCAGAGGTGGTAGAGGCAGGCACAGTAGATTCATTTAAGATGCATCTGGATAAATGCATGAGTAGGTGGGGAGTAGAGGGATACAGATGCTTAGGAATTGACCAACAGGTTTAGACATTACATTTTGATCAGCTCAGGCTTGGAGGGCCAAAGGGCCTGTTCCTGGGCTGTAAATTTTCTTTGTTCTTTGTTTTCTTTGTTCCCAATGGTGATTCAGACAGGGTGTGTCCAATTGGAGAGTGGCAATGCACCAGCTTCACCATTGTGGGTGGCACTTTAGCAGGAGTGTTATGTAGCAGCAATTGTCTCAGAATGGCACTTTAGCACAGAAGGCAAGGCAGAGCCATGTGATTGTAAGAAACAGTGAGGAGTCAATGCTAAAGTGTTGGGGGAGGTGAATATATGGCTAAAGGGCATGGTGCTCTGTTAACAGCAGCTGCCTTCATGGAAAGAGCGGCAGGCACCTTGGAAAGCTATGTCTGGTAGAACATCCAGGACCTGCCAGGTATGCACTCAGGCCTGCACTCTCTGCCTTTAGCCATGGATGCTCAGCATCAATGGCAGGGTGAGATGGGGCTGAGGCTGCTCAACGCCAGGCACTTTTACTTCTCAAGACAATAGGCTGGTGCCAGCAGCAGCACTTCGCCTTTTACAGGAGGTGAGGACAAAAGAAGCACATTCAAAAAGGAAAGGTCATTATTACAAAAACAAATCATTCAGGAAAACAACTTAATCTTTGAGTTGTAGAATGTAGAAAATAGCAAGCAGAGGATTGCCAGCCAGTTGCACAAATGAAACAATATCAAGAACATTGTAAGGTTCAACTCAGTTCAGCCATTCTGTACACAAGTAAATATAAGGTTCACTCAGACCTCTCTGACATAATGGGTCATTGCTCTGTCTTCATTTCTTCATTGGAATTAGCAGCTTAAGTTTTATTCATCTAATAGTTAATTTTGTTCTAGAATGTGTGCACGTGTGAACATATATCTGTGGTTTTCAGTCATTTATTTTGGTACTGCATATTTTCATATATCATTGTTACTTGTAACTAATTTCATAACTCAGAGTTTTCTATCTGCTTAAATTCAGGCTAAGAGTCAATTTAAACACCGTTCTACAGCAAACAATGTTGAGATTTTAGTACCAGTTCCCAGTGATGCTGATTCACCAAAATTCAAGACAAGTACAGGCACTGCAAAATGGGTACCAGAAAAAAATGCTGTCCTTTGGTCAATCAAGTCTTTTCCTGTGAGTAACGCGGAAAATGTTTATGTTAGAGTGGGGCAGTATTTCATAACTTGAACCCATGGTGATATAATAGTAGGTTCACTTGCCTAGTGCACTCTATTGTAGGACTGGGAAATATGGACGGCTGAACACTCTCAACAAAGAGATCTATGCTTTAGATTTTGTTAAGGTTTTTGAGTAGTTTGCTGAGTATTTGAATATTTGTAAAGCAGAGGTGGATAAATTGTATGAGGGAATCAAAGGTTATTGGGGGTAAATGGGAATGTGGAATTTGTAACAGAAACACCTCAGCTGTGATCCTTATAAATGATGGAGCAGGTTTGAGGGGCCAAATGGCCTATCTTTGATCCCAATAATGGCCCCTTCAGCCCGAATAAACTAAAACAGAGAAAGTAATAAGGTCACCGTAATTTGAATGCAACTATTCTGTCTGCAAGTCATGACTTGGAATTAACTCATTAACTTCAATCATATCAGATGGAGTATGTTTGGTTAGTATCACCGTAATCCTAGCACCTCATTCAGCATTTTATCGTCAGCCTCTTTTTTCTCCACCATGGTCATCCGTTGTCTTTTATTATGTTAGGGTGGTAAGGAGTACTTGATGCGGGCTCACTTTGGCCTCCCAAGTGTGGAGAGTGAGGAACAGGAAGGGAAGCCACCAATCACTGTTAAATTTGAAATTCCGTATTTCACTGTCTCGGGGATTCAGGTGAGCATTTTCAAATTATTCTTGTGAAAGCTTTTGCTTCTTGGTACTTTTAAAGATAAACTGGAATTGGGAGTATGCAGGAATGGAAGACCTTCACCCAGTCCACTTGGTGATGAGGTTTTGAGCAGTACAGTTCAGACAAATCTGTAGGAGCAGTATGAGAGCAGCAAGGAGGGTGGCATGTAGTGAAGGTAAAGGGGGAGGAGTGAGGGGGAAAGGGGACAGTGAAGGGGATAAGGGGAGGAATGAAGGGGAAAAGGGGAGGAGTGATGGGGAAAGGGAGGAGTGATGGGGAAAGGGAACAGTCAGAGGGCAAGGTCTGGAATAAAAGGGAAGGGCAGGAGTGAGAGGGAAAAGGGGAGTGGTCAAGGGAAAGCAGCAAAGTAGAGATGGAGGGAAGTGTTTTTGAACCGTCCTTATAAGCTCTGAGTAGCAGGCCTTCCTTCCCTAGTCCCTGAAGCAAACATCTTGCTGACAGCAGTCACTTCTCACAGCTGACTTTGGATCGCCGAACCTAACCCATCCCTCCACCAAATGCTGATCCCTCAGTCCTTCCTATTTCCTGACTGACCCAGCCATGATCTTTCCCAATTTCCAGATAGGAACTCCACCAACTACCTCTATCCAGCAAGCAGCTGACCTCCATTGTCTGGCTGTAAGATGAACAATGGAATGAAAAATACTTGAGGTTCCACCATCAAATTCGGCAGGGCTGCAGCAGCTGTCTCCTAATCTCTTCCATGACAACCCCCCCCCCCCCCCCCCCCCAAGTCCTTCCCCAAACATATCAAGTCCGATTGCTCTGGGGACCTGATTTCTGAGAGTTCTGATGGTCATCAGAGTACTCCTGCAGAAAGAAGTTAGGGCTCACAACATCAGTAATATTAAAAGAAAGTATAGCAGACATTTTGTGAACTTTAAGATCATAAGAGATAGGAGTGGAAGTAAGGCCATTCGGCCCATCCAGTCCACTCCGCCATTCAATCATGGCTGATGGGCATTTCAATGCCACTTACCCACACTCTCCCTGTATCCCTTGCAAGATTAAGAATTTATCAATCTCTGCTTTGAAGATATTTAACGTCCGGCCTTTGCTGCACTCTGTGGCAATGAATTCCACAGGCCCACCACTCTTTGGCTGAAGAAATGTCTTTGGGATTGCTTAGCAATTGTTGTTGGTCCAATATGCTTGATTGGCAAGAATCTATGATGACCGTGATTGTTCTCACCTCCAATTCAGTATGGGCATATGGACAATGCTATGGGGATGTCATAGCAATGTACAGTTCAGACAAATACCCTTTGACCCATACTGTCCACACTGGCCAAAAAACAACCACCTAATTATTCTAATCCCATTTTCCAGCACTTGGCCCATAGCCTTGTATGTTTTGGTATCACAAGTGCACATCTAAATATTTTTTGAATGTTATGTGAGTTTCTGCATCCCCCACCCTTACAGGCAGTGGGTTCCAGATTCCCAAGTTTTCCTCACATCTCCTTACAATTCCTGCCCCTTGCCTTAAATCTATGCCACTGTTCATTTATCCCTCCATCAAGGACAAAGGTTTATTCCTGTCCACCCTAATTAAGCCCCTCATAATCTTATGCACCTCAATTTTCTTCCCTCTCAGTCTCCTTTGCTCTAAGGAAAACAACCCCAGTCTGTCCAATCTCTTCAGCCCAGGCAACATCCTGATAAATCTCTTTTTCACGCTCTCCAGTGCTACCATATTCTGTTTTATCATGTGGATTCCAAAATTGCAGACGGTACTCTAGTTGATGCTGAACCAGTGTTTCATTCAATCCCAGCATAACCTCACTGCTTTAAACTCTGACTCTTGACTAATAAGGGGATGGTCTGTGAAATTCCTTCGGAGGACTTCTAACATCCTTCTGCTTGTACCCAGCCTGTCCCCAGTGTTACCTGCCCAAGTAAGACCCTTAAGCTCCAAATTATTGGCTGCTTGATGGTCACTTTCTGGCTGCTGTCTATTTTGAAGCTTGTGGGGAGGATTCAGAGACAAGACATGAAGCCCAGCTGTTCACCCTTCTCATGCCTAGGTTGTGGTGGGCCCAATGGAAGTTGTCCTCCCAAGGTCATAACCCTCACATCAGCTCACCCACTATCACTTAACCCCCAGCTTCTCTAACAAGAACCCTAATTCCCTCCTCCTATTCCCAGGGCCTTACCTCCCCATCCCACTGTAAGTTCCCTTGCATTTATCTGGTTGTGAGCTGAGAATTTGAGGGCTCCTTATAATCCCAGAGTTCAGAACTGAGTGGTGCTGTAAAAGCACAGCAGGTCATGCAGCAGCCGAGGAGCAGGAAACTCGACGTTTCGGGCAAAAGCCATTCATTGGGAAGGGCTTTTGCCTGCTTGTAATCCCAGTCCTGACCACTCAAGCCACTGGCGCTGCTGAAATTAGAGAGCTACTGACCAATCAGTTTGGCCAGAGGTTCCTTGGAATATTTAATAGATTTTGAGCTACTGGGATCAGAAGGAAACATCACCATTTGAAAACTCTTGCCCTGTGACTGCAGTGTGACTGTAATATCCATTAGCAATTGGTACTTTTACCTATGTTGCCACAATATTCTTCCTACCACAATTCAGGCACATTTGTTCAGTAACCTTAACGAATATCCAGCAAGACATTTAAATAATATAGGCCAGATATAGGGATAATGAAGAGCATGTGATACTCATGTTTGTTTTAAACTAGGTACGCTACCTGAAAATCATTGAGAAGAGCGGCTATCAAGCTCTGCCCTGGGTTCGGTACATTACCCAAAGTGGAGGTGAGCAATAATGTGTAAAAAGTCACCAACGGTATTACCATTTTCCAGTTCTTAGCTTTAGTTTCAGTATCCATCTCTATATCCAGAGGAAATGGTGGAGATGGGTACAATTGCAACATTTAAAAGGCATCTGGCTGGGTACATGAATAGAAAGGGTTTAGAGGGATATGGGCCAAATACAGGCAAATGGGACAACAGATTGTGATGTCTGGTCAGCACAGACAAGTTCCATGCTGTGTGACTCTGACTCTATCTGTCATTTTAATGAAAAAACTGATGTCTTCAAAGAAAATAGATTTTTTTAAAAAAAATCACATTGTTTGTTTGATATGCTTATGCTATTTTAATGGGTTACACACACCAATATCCAACAGATTACACTTTAATTCCTGAAGAATCTAGAAAAAGTGTGAAGGATTGGCAACCTCTAGTTTCAACCTGTGTGTCACTCCCTCTAATCTTTAAATTTACAGCTAAAACCAGACTTTGGAAATGTTCATAAATCCAGAGATATGGGACAGGTTTGACAGGAGTGCATTATCCCATTGCAAACTGTTTTGGAAACCATTACATATTTACACCACTCTAGAGATTATCATGCTTGTAAACCTGTAAATGTATTACCATCTTATTCCCCTGAAATTTACTTTATTCATAAATTTGTAAAAGTACATTACAAAAATATTGCTTTGAATCTTACATAATTAAATAAAATTAAATTTGCCCACATACAGCATATTCCATTCAGTACGACTGTAATAGACACAATATTTACATTCCATATTGGGTTTGCAAACATCAGTTGCTTCTGGAGGACTGTCCACTCACTGTAAGACCTTCACTGGTCTGTCCAAAATTTGTTGGTCTTCCAGTGCAAAGGTGTTTTCCTCAACCGAGTGATGGAAGCTGGCACATTCTGAGATCCAGGACTATCTGCTGAGCGATGCACTAAAGGTTGGGGCAGCTGTTGCAGAGACACAAAGGAGAAAGGTTGCTGTTTAAACCTTCACTATAGTACACAGAGAGGCCGAAAACTGTCATCCTGCCCCTGAACTCAGCTGGAAACCTTATAAGAATATAGGTTGTGAAAAACCAGAGGATGTTGATATCTGTTGGAGTTTCTGTAATTTCAATTTGAAATGCTTTTGCCCTTGGGCTGTAAATGTATTGTAGTGTTTCTGTGCTAATGTACACCTGAAATGTGGATCTGGACCATGATCTCAGAGGTGTAATCAATCCAGCAGCGTCCTTAGAGTAATGATATCTAAGCAAACCTTTGAGTAAATAAAGGTAATCACATTACAGAAAAAAAAGCTTATAGCTGTTCAATCTGGAAACAAATTCCACTATTTGCTGTCACAAAGGGGAGCCTGAAAGGATAAAGTGAATAGTTTGAATATATCTGGACTAACATGAGATCTGAACTGAAGATTTTGGTACAAATTTAAATCTAAATGTGGAAGTTGGTTTTTGGGAAAGGAGACATTTTATATTTGGGAGATAAGAGTTTGTTTCTTGCTTTTGGAATTTCCCTTTGATTGCTTCATGTCTATGCGTTGTATTCCAGATTATCAATTACGCACAAATCAATAGGAGCACTGCTGTCCAGTGGAATTTTCCAAGAATGCAATTTGTGAATGATGTTCTGAAAAAGGAAAGAATCTTAAATCTTGACTCCTCAAGACATCAAGCTTATCGATTACAGATTCTACAGAGAGAAAATTCAAAACACAGTTCCTATCAGAAAAGTTAGAAAAATGTGACTGTGACTTTGACTTCCGTCTTGCTTCTGGATACATATTAGGTTATTATTTCATTATTATTCTTTCGCTGTTAGTTGGAAACAATCAGGTCAGTGTTGCTGGGCAGGTTAATTGCTGCTCCCTGCTGGACTTTCTGCTGTAGAGTTTTATCTTCTGATGCTACTAACGCGGAAGACCTTGTAATTTCAACATTTTTACTGAGTTTCTGTGGAGAAAGGTCTGATTTCTAAGGGCATAATAACATAAAAACTAAGAGTAGGAGCAAGCAATTGAGGCTGCTCCACCATTTGATATGATCATGGCTGAGCCCATTTCAGCCTTTTAACCTGTTACTCATTAAAAGTCTACCTCCTGACATCCACCACACTCTGGAATAGCGAATTCCATTGATTCAGAACCCTTTGAGAGAAGTAATTCTTCCTCATCACTGTTTTAAATCTGCTGCCCCTTATCCTAGACCCATCTGAGTCAGACTCTCCCACAAGGGAAATGTCTACTCTACATTTACTTTGTCAATTTCCATCAGCATCTTTGTATACCTCAATTAAATCTCATCTCATTCTTCTAAACTCTAGCAAGTATAGGCCTCAGCTGCTCAATCTCTCCTCATAAAACAAACCTTCCATCACTGGAATTAATTGCACAGACCTTATCTGAACTGCCTCCAAACCAACTAATATAAGTAAAACTTGACAAATGCATATCCACTGGGAGCAACTAGGGGATCTGGTTCCTTTGTTTGTGTGTAACTCTTGGCTCCAGTTTGCCACTCCCAATGCACAACCAAATCCCAAATTGTACCTCTGATTTTTTTGCTTTACATGTAGGGATGAACCTCTGGAATCAGAAGTGAAGATCGTTGTAACATCTCCCATTCCATGAATTGTATTTGTTTCCTCTCATTGGGCAAAAATAAAGGGAGAAAATAAGCAACAAAAACAAGTGAAAGAAACAGAATGGTAAATGTTCTTATTGTCTGCCTGGAGATCTGTCATAATGACCTGTTTTATGCAACAACTTCTGTGATCAAGAAGCATCCTTACCTTGCAGGCAGATTTATTTTCATGAGGTCACCACCTTATTATAACTTACAGTTAGCCTGTCCCTAACAGTTCCACCAATATTAAGGGGAGGTTGTGGCATAATGATAATGTCACTGCAGTAGTAATCCACAACCAAACTAATGTTCTGGGGCCTTGAGTTCAAATCACACCTTCAAGACAGTATGGAATTGAAAGGATAGCACTGTTGCCTCACAGCACCAGGGTTCGATTCCAGCCTTGGGCAATCGTCTGTATGAGCTTGCACATTCTCCCCACATCTGTGTGGGTTTCTTTTTGTGCTCTGGTTTCCTCCCACTGTCCAAAGATGAGCAGCTTTGGTAGATTGACCATGCTAAAAATTAACCTATAGTATCCAGGGATGTGTAGGTTCGGTGGGTTAGCCATGGTAAAAAGCCCATGCAGGGTTACAGGGTGGGTTTGGGTCAAATGCTCTCTTTCTGCACTGTAGCAATTCTATGAAAACTAGCCTTACAGTATCCAGAGTTGATTGTTATAAAAAACCATCTGGTTCACTAATGTCCTTTAGGGAGGGAAACCAATCTTCCAAACCTGGTCTATGACTCCAGAATCACAGCAAGGCGGTTGACTCTTTACTGTCTTCTGGGCAATTGGGAATAGATAGTAAATGCTTGCCTAACTAGTGACATCCACATCCCATGAACCAACGGACACCAGCTATTTCATTATTATTCCTTCGTTGTCACGAGGAAACAGAGAGCAGAATGCTGCCAGGCAGGTTAATTGCTACTCCCTGCTGGTTTTTTCTGTTGTACAGTTTAATTTCAGATGCTAATAATGCACCTGAACTAAAGGAACATCATTGCAACATTTTCATAAGCTAATGTCTTTGATGTTAGTATATCCACTTTATTTCTATCACTTATCCAAACATCAGGGGAGCCTATCACTGAGTTTTCTAATTGTAAGCAAGTTTAATGAGCCCAGTGAGAAAACTGAGGTCATTTGACATTGTCCCACTAATGATAGGAGCTGCCTGACATCCTCAGAACCAGCAAAATCCCTGCTATTACTGGGACACTGGGAGAGCATGAGCATGCTTCCTTTCAAACTTAGCAAGCTGCAGGATGTTTGAACTCAGAGCCTCCAAAGCACTGGCCTAACCTTCCACTGAAGTTGTCACCAAAGGCTCCATAACTAAGCACCAAGTTACTTTCATGTATTCAGTGAAAGTCAGGTCATTATCTGGTCTGATGAGCAGCCTAAAAGATTTGGCTGAAGACTGCTGAACCAGAAAAGGTAAGTTTTGTTAAAATGTTAAGTTGTTAAAACCCGAACATGAACCCAGGACCTACAGGAGCAGTCCTTCCAGCCACACATTAAAAGTACAGACCAAGGCTGCCTGTAATTTTACTTTATCCCAGTTTGTCCTGCCAAGGAAAATGTCATGTGTCAGTGGAGGTTGACCAGCTGAAAGGTTTTGAAGATGTGAGTGTGAAGCTAGACTTGTGTGGAAAGTGGATGAGAGGAGTCAAGTTGAGGAAGTGAGGAGAATAAGTGTGAGGACGGTGTGTACAGCATATCAGATGGAAGTTGTGTGAAATGTGCTGCTGTAATTGAAAAGCAAAGAAGCGGAAGCTTGGAAGCTAACAGGTTATTTAGGTCAAATAGAATAAAAGAGATGCGAGTTTGAATCTTAAGCATTCTGGTCAGGTGTTTGATTCTTATTTTCTTACATTTCAGTCAGCTCCTAGATTTTATACTCTTGTATTTGCTGACTCAACCTTGTCAGCCTACCGCTGCCAAATTGTTTGCTTTGACACATTCTCCTACCAGTCGAAAACTGGGCACCTCTTGTTCAGCTGTGGAACCTGTGCAGTGCTTGAGGTCTAGAATCATAGAACCCTTACAGTGTGGATACAGGCCATTAGGCCCAACAAGTCCACACAACCCTCCAAAGAGTATCCCACCCAGACTCATTCCCCTACCCTATTTCTGCATTTCCCCTGAGTAATGCAGCTAACGTACACATCCCTGAACACTATGGACAATCTAGCGTGGCCAATTCACCTAATCTGCACGGCTTTGGACTGTGGGAGGAAACCGGATCACCCGGGGGAAACCCATCCAGATATGGGGAGAATGAGCAAACTCCACACAGTCAGTCACCCGAGGCTGGAACCCTGGCGCTGTGAGGCAACAGTGCTAACCACTGAGCCACTATGCCACCCCTACATTTGTGGGCCTTGCATTCACTATATTCTCCACTTTCAAGCACTGAACAGGCAAAGTACTTCGCAAGTTGAAGTCTTCCTTTAAATGCTGTCACTGCTGTACAATGATCCTGCAGTCCCAGTGGGCAAGTTGCCAGCGACCATTGGGAGTATCACTGTCAGTTTATCAATTGTAGCCAAATGAGGCATGGAGCCAAACTTGTGTTGTTCCTCTTGCGCACGTCATTAGGTGCTGGCCCTGCCCACATGACCCCATTTTGCATGGAAATTGAACTGCTCTGCCAGTAATCCTTCTTATGTTGTCACTCAATCCACTGATTTACCTAGTTCCTTATTCACCACTCCCAGTACCAATGTAGCCATTGTGGGTTTTTTTCTGCTTGCATAATTTCAGCAGGGAAAATGTTAAAGTTGCAAGCTCTGAATGGTGAATAAGCAGCACCAAACTTTCATGACACTTCAAGCATGGCTGGCACCTGCTGAGAATTAGTAAACCAGTTTGGTGAAGTACCCTTCCACAGGGGCCCTGGGAACTATGTGAATAGGGCAGGCAACCCTGAAATTCCTTACCCAGATTGCAAATAAGCTGGGCTGCTAAATGTTGTTGACAATAATTATTTCACTATCAAATCTGAAGAAAGCAAAATCGAGAAAGAGAAAAAAAGACATGAGAAATTCATTTAAAAAAAACCAAGGTTTTAAAATAGAAAAACAGAAATGATTTTTTAAATCTCCAACAATAATTGAAATTGGGGTGAATGAATCACCACACTTGTAAAAATTGATTTTCAGCATTGTAGTATTTTGCAGTAAACATGTAGTTGAAAAGTTACTGTCACTGGGGTGGACAAGTGTTTAAACTGTTGTGTTTATAGACATCTGTCATAATTTCATATGTTTCCGTGCTGAGTCACAGGATGCAATAAAGGTATTGCAAAACTTCTAGCGGGGCAGGCCAACATGGATAAAAATTTTCTGGTTTAGTGTTTAATTGAATGTGTTAGACATTGCTACTGAAATTACTGCCATAATAATACTTGTGTAATCATTATTTATGCAGCAACATTCAGCATATACATACATATTCAGAATCCTGAGTTCCACTCTCCACAACATGATGCAGGTGCTATGAGTAATACAAAACCTCAGCATTCAATGAAGCTTGCATTGGCCTGCAGTAGGTGGATTCCTCGTTCCCCTTCCCCATCCCTTTATCCACCATAATCCCTTTCTCCTCTGCACTCCCTCCCCCTTTCTCCTCCTTACCTCTCTCCCCTTTTACCCCACCTTTTCTCGCAAACTCAAAAACTTCCAAACTCCCTTGAATTGTTCAGGTACCATCTTCAGGCTCCTCCAATTAATAGAGCTCCCAGATTTTCACTTTTGTGAGCTACTCTCTAGTGCTTATTGACAACATGATGATGAGACTGAGGCTAAAAGCTTTGAGGAACTCACGCTGGTTGGTTTGGGCAGTTGAATAACTACACATAAGGTTTAAAATTTCTCTCGTTCTGGCCTTTCGAAAATCCACATTTGAGTTACTTTACTCCATCTTTGGTGGCATGACCCCTAACCCTGGAATTATCTTCATAAAAATTTCCTTCTTTCTGATATTCCAGAATCAATGTTTTTATCAAAAGTTTTCGCTCAGCTGTCCTTGTATTCTGCTACGTGGCTCCGTGTTGTATTTTATTTTATAATACCTCTGTGAATTATCTTGAGACAGCTTATTATATTAAAGGTGCTATGTTATTGCAAGTTATTGTTGTTGAAAGAATCTAGTTGTTTTGAAGCTTTTACCAACAAAGTCAATCGATCTCAACAACAGCCAAGTCATAGCGCAACAGCAATTTATTCTGAGTTATTCCTTAATTGAATAGCTTTTGTGCGCAATTTTGATCATGCCATCTTTGAAATAATACTCAGCCATTAATAAACCTTTACAAAGGAATTACAATAGTGAGTCAAGGACTTGGGAGGTTTTTCAACCTTAGTAGAGGTTTCAGGATTCAATGTATTGCTCATGGAATATGGATCACAAAAGGACAGAATTCTATCACGGGGAAAGGCAGGTAAAATAAAACAACAATACTTCGAATTGAATGTACTCTGGATACACTGCAGCTCCATTTTAAAGTATGTAAGGTAGGTCAGATCAGCATGTGTCATTAACCAGTTTTTTTGCTTTTTCCTTCTTGGGGTATTTGTGTAATGTGGATATGGTTTATACACGAAGTTATAAGTTTTTTAATTCAACCCATTTTTCTAATCGACCTGTTCAGGGATGTTGTTACATTCCTCTGTATCAGGTGGGACTTGAACACAGGCCTTCTGTAGGTACATTACCATTGTACCACAAGAGGGCATTTCACAAAACTAATTACACCTGTGTAAATGGAGATGCTTGGTGAGAAATCTGAGAAAGGAAATTCATTTGATGGGAGAGGCTCTACCTTAATTCAGACACTTGACTCCATTTGTCTCTTAATTAGGCAGTGTAGGCCCAAAACGCCTACTACCAGCTGTGACCTAGAGTCTCCAGGGATTGACAGTAAACTAGCAATAAGGTGAACCACAGGGCTGCAGCCCACAAGTTTACGTTAAGTAGAGTTTTGAGATAACCTAGGAAGCTCCTACATAATTTAGTTTACCTTGGGAACATGGTCAACTTTTTAAGAAATAAAAATATTGCGATGCAGTAAATATATAGGAAATGTCTTTACTTTCAAATCTGTCAACTCGTTACAATGGGCTGACCTTGTACAGTAAAAGGCATTGAAACATGTAGGAGTTAGCTATAGAAAACCTCAGTAGTCTTTCTCTGTTTAGTGTGCTGTATTCAGGTAACTCAATTATCTTGTCAATGCAAATGTTTTTTTTTATGTGTGTGCTGCAATGTGAACTTCATTTTTTACAGCGTGGGAGGGCATTCATTAGACTCTTCAGTGTCATCAGCTTAAAAGTCTTCCTTTTCTTCCATTCGTACATTCTGTGCACTTTCTGATACATATCCTCAAAAATGCATTAAATCTTCCAGGGAATTTTGTTAGCCTCATACGGCACAGGTCATGTCTTGACATTCACAAAGCAATGTGCTTTCTTGACCTCTTATATCACAAGAAGTGGAGGCTTTTCAGTGCTCTTCATGTTGGTGTATCCTCTTTATAGCAATATGTTATTTGCTTCATTTGGCATCATTATACATTGTACCTTTAAATGCTAAAGAGCAACTGGGTAAAAGACAGTTAACCAGTCTGGTTTCATCTATTAGAAGTATCTTGTGGACACTCATTCGGGACATGTGAGACTGTTTAGTAGCTTTTGTTGCAGTCTTGCCTGTGACTTTGTGCATTAATGTGGCCTGACTCCAATTCTGGATTTGTAGACATTGTCAAATGACCAAGTGTGCACAACTTGGCTAATCGGAAGTTACCAGTCCAGACTTTCAGTCCACATCCTTCTATTGGCTTTTCTATTTTGCTGATGAACATGACCAACATTGTCTGCACAAGCAGTTTCAAGATATGCCAACTTAAATCGTTACTTTATCACTGCAAGATGAATAATCTGGTGTCAACAGCCTAGGAGAAAATTCATGGGAGCGTTTACTACAAAAAGGTTTTTTTGTAATGTTTGTGTTTATTTATTCTGAAAATATTTGGGGGTGAGACAAAAAAGCCATTTTGACTAAATGGCGTGATTGGAGGCAGAAGGTCATAATTTAAAGTTTCCATGATAATATCCATCAAGGTTTATTATTACTGATACATAGAATGTGGCCATTCTTGGTGAAATCTGTATCTATTGTTCAATCATAATTACTCTTGATGGGGGTTGTGGTGAGTTAGTTTCTAATGCTGTTGGCTGTGTGATGTATCTACTATGCTGTTAGGGATTAGTTCCAGGATTTTGACTTGGTGACAGTGAAGGAACTGTGATATTTTTATACAGCAGTATGGTGTGTGACTTGAAGAGGAATTGCAGCCATGGTGTTCTAGTGTGCTTGTCACTGTCGTTATTCCAAATGGTCGAGATTGTGGAATTTAGAGGTGCTGCTAAAGAAGTCTTGATGAGTTAATTGCTGCTGTTCATCGTGTAGATGGTACACACTGCTGTCGCTCTTTCAGTGGTGGAGGGAGTGAATGTTGAATGTGGTGGATTGATTGCCAGTCAAGTGGATCGCTATGTCTGGGAATGATGATGACTTTCTTGAGTATTTTTAGGAGTTGCAGTCTTCCAGGCAAAGGGAGAATACTCTGGTGGATTGTGGACAAACTCTGGAAAGTCAAAATATGGCAGAATTCCCAGTCTCCAGCAAGCTCTTGTAGCCACAGCATTTGTATAGTTGGTCCAATTAAATTTGTGGTCAGTGCTGTTCCCAGGATGATGATGATGAGGGGATTCAGTGACAGTACTGCCTACTATCAAATGAAGAAGTGGTTGGTTTATGGATTGTTGGAGATAGCCAATACTTAAGGCTCTTATTTGGAATTAAAGACATAATGTGCAAGATCCAACTAAACTCTGCAAGCAATTTTTTGGCCCTGAACAGAACAAATAGATCACTGAAAAAAAACTATACCCTAACCTGTAAAATTATTGAGAACTTCATCAGAGGTCAAGGGTTGTGCTCCCTCTGAGTAAAATGCCCACACCTGGCAGTTTGCTGTGGTATTTGTGAACTTACTGTCCACTTCCTAAACTGGAATTTCTGTATTCACTAAACACCACATCATGGAATTATGTCCTGAAAGAATGGATTATAGTGGCAAACAGTGGAACTTTAAAATAATTCCATTCAAACATTTCATTGTTTGGGAAATAGGGTTTGTTGCTATGCACGTCTAACATTGGAAAGAATGTTGGCCCCCTGAAGAGTGGAGTTGTGGACATGCCTGGGCAGAGATCAGTTATTGTTACAGAATTCAGATCAGTGTGCCCTACAATGTTCTGAAATGTCTACATATCAATCTCAAGTCATTTGCGAAAGTCATTGGTGATATTTAGAATTGTATAAATGGCAATGTTCAACACCGATATAAACTAGTCAGTCTAACTTGCTGCTGCTGATGTTTCTTTTCCAGTGGAACTTCCTTTCAATCTTCTTTCAATTCAATCCACGAGATATTCTATTCCATTCTCCTTCCTGTGTACATCTTTCTTTCCCTTCAATGCTATTCACCTCAACTGCTCCTTGTGACAGCAAGCTCCATAACAGGCCTCTCGGTGAAAAGATTTATTCTGAATTTCCTGTTAGATTTATTATATACTAACCTGTATTTGTGGCCCTGAAGCCTGGCCTCCCTCACACCTAGCAATGACTTATTTTTGTCGACTCTGTCAAAGTTATTCATCAACATCACAACCTCAACAGGTTATTCCTCAGTCTTTTGCTAAGAGGTGCCACCCTGTTCAATAATCTTTAGTGGGGACAACTTCCCACCTATTACATGTCTGGTGTGGAACACAAAACAGGAGTGCAAAATGCATGATTATAAAAATCAGCTGTTTCTTAGTAATATAAAATCCTGTAGATTCTATGTATACAGGCAAATAAAATATTTACTAATTTTCGGCTTGCATGCACTTGATTCAAACACTCAAAAAAATAATTTGCAAACTATTTGATATGATGATGAGCTCTCCTACATTTTAATTTACTGCAGAGGGTAACAGTATGGCAAGCTGAATGATTTCCGAAACTAAAAATTCATTCTCATTGTGCGACTCTTAAAGATTTGGCTGCTTTTTCATTGGCCTGTGATAGTTTTACAATCACCTGTTGGGCTGCACAAGGAATTGAGTAGATGGTTCTATAATCAAATTGAAATGTTTAATCCTATTGGGTGTTCTGGCTATCACTATGACAACTGAGTACAGCCATCCAGATACAAAACCCATCCAGATGCAAATTCCCAATCATATTATAAAGATAAGATTGTGGAGCTATTGCTAGAACAAACCAAATGTTTTAAGATGCTGGAAATCTGCAAAGAGATCAGAAAATACTGGAACTGGAAATACCTTTGGCAGCATCTGGGGAGAGAGTCAGGGTTCGGTGAAAGATCTTGACAGATAAGACCTAAGCTTTCTCAGTGCTGGCTGGAGTTGCTCGTCCAGGCACAGGAAGAAAAGAATGATATTGTTAAAATATATCACTTTGGGCCTCAGCTTCCAAACTAGCTCACAGAGGAAGAAAAGTCCTCCATTGCTTTTTTTTTCTGGCTCGTAAGACGAAGTTGGATCCTACAGACATCTTCAAGAACTGACAAACACATATTGTAAACCATCAGTAAGCCCCATTCCTTCAGGCGTGAGTGGGTGACCTGACCATATGAGCAGTTGAGCAGATTGAAATTGTGGAAGAGCGATTGTTGGTAATTATAGTAACCGAGTAGATAAGTGCCCTCTTGCCTGTTGTCTTCTGAGTAAGTAGGATTACTTGTATCTTAGTTCTACTTATATTGTAACTAATTCCACTTGTACTTTGAATGTGCCCTACACTCCATTTTGAAAGTGAACATCTAGCTACACTTTATCAAGCACCAAAACCATCCCCTAAATATCTAAAAGCTATTGATTCAGTTAGATAAAGAGGATAGGAGGAGGCTCATGTTCAGTATCATCAACTGGGCCTGTTATTGTGCTGTAAATACTTTCTATTGTAAATACTATAGATAATTATTACGGATGAAAATTAGTCCTCAATTTTCTCCTGGATTGTGGTGCTGAAATAGTAATTATAAGCTCATCCCATTTTGTAACTTCCCTTGACTGTGGTTATCCACCTTTCTTGTGCAATCACAAGTTATAAGAAATTCGCATAATAGCAGCACCATTTAAACTGATGGAGCCTGAATCGCGTTATAACCAATACATGCTTTAAAAGTTTGTGCTTTAGAAACAGTGTCCCCAATTCATCAATTGTGTTGTATTGAATTCACACGTGTTATAGCAGAATTCATTTGTCAGCGAGGAAACTACTCACAGTAGAAACATAGAGTCCTGACAGTGCACGGAATAAGCCATTCAGTCCATTGATTCTACCCATCCAATCTCTCTATTTCCCATGGCTAATTCACCTAGTCTGCACATCCCTGGACACTTTGGGCAATTTAGCATGGCCAATCCACCTAACCTACCCATCTTTGGACTATGGGAGGAAATCAGATCACCCAGGGTGAACACGCAAACTCTACACAGACAGTCATGCAAGGCTGCAATCAAACCCAAGTCCCCGGTGCTGGAAGGCAGCAATGTTAACCACTGCGCCACCATGCTGCTCCACAGTTGGGTCGCTGATCATTCAGGTTTGTCATCTCTCAGACTACCAGGACACTAATGCAACCAACATCAAAGTAATATCTTCAAGGCCATAAAACAAATTTGTGTTTTTCCTCACTTTCTTTATAACAAATCGATGGAAGTACTCAAAGATATTGGAGATGGAGAATAAAAGTGTATTTCACTGACAACTGGAAAATGAAGAGTTTGCTGTCTTGCCAATAGGGAGAATGGAGCAATGAGTGGGTGTCCGATGATCTCTGCAGCCTGTGTCTTACTGCACAAGACAGCAGCAGTCAAAGCAAGGATATTTGGAAAAAAATAGACAGA
>NC_057720.1:24463808-24519419 GCF_004010195.1 Chiloscyllium plagiosum | reverse complement strand
CTTGGATCCCCGACTTCATGTATTTTAGGGGACCATGTGTGGGGAAAGTATCAGTGAGGACAGCTGGAATCACTGCAGAGTATCAGGCTGGACAAGAGTTTGTGGGATCACACTTTCAAAGATGTGGTCACTTCAAAAGCAGAGGGTGTTCAAGAAAGTATTTGGATGGCCATCTGGAAAAGTAGGAAGAAACAGGAAGTGTTTGGGTGTATGCCATTCTTAAATTGGTACTCAACTTTGGACACTGTTTGGAATGATGCTCAGGATGATGATACCTGGAAGGAGTGCAGTTCAGCCTATGGGATCAACTGGAAAAGGGAGGCAATAGCAAACCATAGAAATATAGTTGTAATAGGAGATTTCACAGTTACAGGAATAGACAGGCAGTAACCATGTTCTGGATTAGTGGTGCTGGAAGAGCACAGCAGTTCAGGCAGCATCCAAGGAGCTTCGAAATCGACGTTTCGGGCAAAAGCCCAGTAACCATGGTAAACCCCAATCTGATTTGTTAACTTTTTGGTGCCAGGATAAAGGACTTCACAGAGAAGATCCAGAATATTCAGAAGTGACTGAGTCAACAAATGTGGTACACATTTATAGAAAGAAAGACCAAGTACTGAGGTCTGACAAACAGATTTTCAGGAGTTAGTGATGAAGTTTAAAACAGGACTTCAAGAAGTAATAATCTTTGCCAAACATGTGTCACTTGATGAAGGAGGGAGGGAGAGCTTCATATTTTTGGAACACTGGAACCAGTTCTGGAGCAGAGTATTCGGAAGTTATGGGTTACACTTCAATAGAATTTGAATTAATGTACTCGCAGCAAGGTTGACTAGTGTGGTTGAGAAAGGATTAAATTAAATTGATGGGGATTTACATCAAAGTAGAAATGAGGAATAACCATAAGTCCATTAGACCATAAGACATAGGAGTGAAAGTAAGGCCATTTGGCCCATCGAGTCTACTCCACCATTTAATTATGTCTGATGGACATTTCAACTCCACTTACCTGAACTCTCCCCGTAGCCCTTAATTCCTTGAGAGATCAAGAATTTATCAATCTCTGCCTTGAAGACATTTAACGTCCCGGCTTCCACTGCTCTCTGTGGCAATGAATTCCACAGGCCCACCATTCTCTGGCTGAAGAAATGTCTCCTTATTTCCATTCTAAATTGACCCCCTCTTAATTTTAAGGCTGTGCCTATGGGTCCTAGTCTCCCCACCTAACGGAAACAGCTTTCCACCGTCCACCCTTTCTAAGCCATGCATTATCTTGTAAGTTTCTATTAGATATCCCCTCAACCTTCTAAACTCTAATGAATACAATCCCAGGATCCTCAGCTGTTTATCGTATGTTGGGCCTACCATTCCAGGGCTCATCCATGTGAATCTCTGCTGTACATGCCCTAGTGCCAATATTCCTTCCTGAGGTGTGGCATTAAAATTGGACACAATAAAGGGACCTAACTAGAGCTTTATAAGCACATCGCAGAAACACATTGCTGCTTTTATATTCCAACCCTCTTGAGATAAATGACAACACTACACTCACTTTCTTAGTCACGGACTCAACCTGCAAGTAAACCTTTAGAGAATCCTGGACTAGTACTCCCAGATCCCTTTGTACTTTGGTTTTGTGAATTTTCTCATCGTTTAGAAAATAATCCATGCCTGTATTTTTTTTCCAAAGTGTAAGACCTCGCATTTGCTCATGTTGAATTTCACCAGCCATTTCCTGGACCACTCTCCTAAACTGTTGCAGTCTTTCTGCAGCCTCCCCAGCTCCTCAGTACTACCTGCCTTTCCACCTAACTTCGTATAATTGGCAAACTTCATCAGAATGTCCTCAGTCCCTTCATCCAGATCATTATATTATTAATGTTCACTCTATATATTAAAGTTATATATATAACTAATGTATTGCTCTACAGAAGGAAGTAATACTATATTAGACTAGAATGACTAAGAAGGATTAAATAGAATGCAAAGATGTATCTAAAATACACAAAGTGTGGTGATTAATTTTAGTGAGATATGGAAGGACTAAGTGCTTAATGTTCAAGAATACAAATATTCAGAAGAGACAGGGTAGTGGAAACGGGAGATAGGGTTACAGTATAGAGAAAACATTGAGGATTACAAAAAAAAGGATGTCTTGAGGGGGCAAAACCCAAACCCATTTAGTTAGAGTTCAGAAAAAGGGAATAACTACACTTTTGAGGGAATTCTTTCAGCCTCCAAATAGTGACACAGAAAGAGAAATGATAGAAATGTAATAATGAGACTACAGATGATGATGTTGCATGACTTCAACTTTCCAAATGTCATTTGGAATAATTTTAGTGCAAAGGAAAAGGAGGAATTTCAGGAGAATTTCCTTGCTGGTATTTTCTTCATCCAACTGAGCAGGGGACATCACTAGAGCTAGTGCTAAGCAATGAGATGGGTCAAGTGGACCAAGTGCCTTTGGAAAAACACTTGGCTAATGGCAGTCATCATATCTGAATTAGTAATGGAGAAAACACAAGGAATAATCTGAAGTAGAATATTTAAATTGGAAGAGGGCTGACTTTAATTAGATAAAAGGGGATCTAACCACAGTAAAATGCAAAGATTGATGGGAAAATGTATCAATGAACAATGTGTCAGCTTCAGACTCTTGAAGTTCCAGCAAGGGTAAGAAGTAAGTGATCCAAAGACAGGTCTCAGTGGATGATAAGGGAAATAGATGATGATGATGAAACAATAAAACAAAGGGGATATGGAGCATATCAGGTGAATTTTCCAAACAAGAACTAAGCCAAATACAATATAATGAGACGGGAAGTGAAGTGGAAAATAATACCAGCAAAGAGAGAATATAAGAATAATGCTCAACATAGAAGGAAACCAAAAACAAAATCTTCTACCGACATATAAATAGTAACTGGGTAGTAATCAATTGTGGATTCTATAAGGGACAAAGAAAGTAATTATTCTTAGATGCACAGGGCAAGGCAAAATTACTTAACGGGTACTTTGTATCTACATTCAGCAAGGAAGAGGAGTCTGGCAACACATCAGTGGAACTGGAGATGACAGAGATCATGGAGGGGTGAAAATTAATTGGAAAGATGCAGTCAAAAGAGTTTGCTTTGAGTGGATAAATCTGGATGGCTTGCATCCTACATCATTAAAGGAGGTGGGAGTGGAAATACAGAAGGACTTGCCATAATCTCCTAATGTTCCCTTGATACGAGGGGAGGTGCCAAAGGATTGAAAAATGGTATGAGGAAAATAACTTTGCACAAGCACCCAAAGAGAGTGGGGAATGGGACAGCTCAGGTTGCTCTACAGAGCGGTAAGGGTTTGCTGTGTTGTAATGACTCTCTGACACTATGGTCTAATAAAGTACACGTGACACTGCAAGCATTCTGACAAATCGAGCACTCTTGCAATACCAACAAAAATAGTGAACAATATAACCAACATGTTAATGAAAATGTTGAACATGGAACATCCCAGTAAAATGTTAACTAAAGCAACAGTCGATATTTCACTCTAAGTAAAACATTATCAAAAAGTGAGTTATGAAGTAACACAGCTGCACGTCAACAAACATTGGAGTAATATCTAATTTCAAGAACACAGTAAAGCAAATAATAAATCACCAAAATCACCTTTCTTTATCAAACCAGTGAACAATGTAACAGGTACAGAATCATAAAGTGAATGTGGTTATACCAGGTCAAGCAGATTAGATGTCAGAAATTCACAAGTTACTAGAAGAAGAGACAGACTCATTCCACTCTTAAATATTTAACAATTGCATTTATTATCAACAGTAAAATCATGACTGATGTTACTGACAGTTATAGAAAAATGTACTTGTGTTTCCATTAGTCTTGATTCACTCTGTAAAGTGCTTTTGCAATGTGTGAGTACCACTCATGACAGCTACAGTTGTGAGGTAACAATAATGTGCAATAGCTATTCATTCACCAACGAGTTAATACGTACATCTGCAGATATCAAAACCTTCACAACTCAGCTTTCACGTTAATTTAATTCTAATTTTACCTGTTCAGCTAATAATAATTGCTAAATGTGAAGATTTATAAATCTGTGTTACAAATTAGACTCCAATGAATCACAATCTATACTGGCCTGCATTAATTACTATTGTTAAGGACTGTTTTGTGCAGTTAACCTGTGAGTTTCTTCTGTTTTCACCATAAACTGTGCACCAAACAAGCCCAGCCTGATTAGTCATCTCAAAGTAAGAGGGACTCCTGCTGAAGTCAGTCAGTTCGGGTTTTATATTAGGTTGGCTGTACTGGAGGAAAATTCCCTTGGCCTCCCCTCTACATTGCCTGATGATATCATGTAAACACTTGGGACCCCTCTGTTCGAGGAGCTGGATGCTATATGGGGGCAGAATTTGAAGATTAAACTGTAGACCAGGAGTGAGAGGAGGATAATGTATCCAGCTAATGTAATGGCAACACCTGCAATTAACATGTCACTCCAGGATCTACCCGAAGGATAAGGATCAGAATGTGCCAGGATTATCAATGCATGGCCACAGATTAGTATTATTAATCCAGCAACTAAAATAATCAAATAATCAATTAAGCCTCCACTCCTTAACTTGTCAATCTGGGATCGGCTCCTCATGCAATTCATGTCCTGGATGGCAGAGCTCATCAGTTGTTTTAAAAGAATGCAGAGAGCTAAAAGACACAGGACAGTTCCCACTCCCAGCCTCCATTCACTCGATTTACTGGTAGCTGTAGATAATAGAACAATTCCTCCCAACCCAGTTCCTAGGATCAAGATCACAGCCACAGAATAGCACAGGATCGATCTTTTAAGATCTTGGAACCACCATAATTCCACCTGATCCTCGAGGATACTCTGCTGGATCCGGGAACGACTTGCTGGGAAATTGCCAGACATGATCTCAGAAAGCTCAGGCATTTGGTAAAATTGTCCCACCAACAGCCATAAGAAAAAAAAGGAATCAAGCTCAATATAAGTTATTAAATATGCAAAAAAAACTCCAAGAATCCTGTACAAAGATTAATCCTACACCAGAAACCTTCAATGCTGCCTAGATGCACATAGTTAAGACACGTAAGCTGGTATTTTTTACATGATAGATTTACCAAGGCATAAATCTCAGGAATTTCATACTTTACACTCAGGTAAAGTCTTCAATTTGCTGTAGATATTCTAAATTTCAATTATAACATGGAAGGATTTCAGTGTAATCTTTCACATACAGGGTCCTCAGGCGTTCCTCAGGAGCTCAGAATAAAACAGTCCTGGACGCATGGTTCAACTATTATTTAAACATAATGAGTTGTGGATGCTGGAGATCTGAAACTATTATTCGTTGCTTTGGTAGCCAAAGGTGCTTGATATTGTAAAGCGCAGGATTTCACTGTCGAATGACCAAACGTTATCCTCTCAGGTCAACCAGTGGCAATACAGCACGTTTCCTTGAATGTCTATCTCTGCTTTGCTTCTTTCAATACTGCCGTTGTTTGTTTAAAGTCTCTCACAGTGCAGTTCAAGAAAGCTGATTTTCTGAGTCTAGAAGTTTCCCAGAAGAAACACTGGATGAAATCAAACTCCCAGGTTGTTGACTGAAGCTGTTCGACGTCTCTTCAGTAGTCCAATGCTGCCCCTAGGGTCAAATCTATCGCAGATTTAACAATCACAAAATAGCTGTATGGCTGCAAGTCTCAGTATAGGGTTAATATCTTATGTGAAGTTAACTATCAAACAGCCAGTTCTATCCAACCCTGATGTGCAGCAAAAGAACGGTCTCACTCAGGGATGTAATTTATACGTGTCAGGTACAGACTTAAATGTACAGTACTCACTCCAGTTCCACGGGGCAATTGAGGTTTATCATCAGAATTAAATGTCAGTCTCTTTGTTCTTGAGCCTCGGACGTTCGTTCTGCTGTAATCAGTTACAGTTTGGAGTGGATATGCTTCCTATTATACAGTACCCCGATCATTTGCAGCCTCTCACAGGTTAAGGTGTTTAATTTCCAGCTTTTCTGTCAGATCAGTTACTCCGGTCTCGAAGCAGGTAATTCATCCCCGTAAAGCGTTCATTCTGGAGAGTGGCCGGTTGGTAAACGATCACCGTCCAGAGTAAGTCCATCGGTCATTATCACCATAGTGGTCTATATGCGCCAGGAGTTTGTGCCTGTTCCCTTCCTTCAGGTAAATCTCCAGTCAACAGGTCCTGACTCCGCCCCTCTCTACATCCAACCAAAAAAAAAGACAGCTTTCGATTACCTGTTTTTAGACAATTTCCAGCGAGGCTTCTCCAACAACTCCCAGGAACGCACAGCTCCTTGTGCAGGTAATCGCCACTGGGCAACTTGCTCTTTCTGAAACTTCCTGGACGAATGTGTGCCCCAACTTTCACCTTTCACCAACAACCTTTCACCTGCAATTTCGATTTAAAGTGAAAGTGCAGGAAGCACGTCGAATGTTATAATCCATTATTGTTTAAAATCCCAGAACCACAACGATATATGCCCAAATACAAATATTTCCAACAGTAACTATTTATATAAAATTGTTACTGAATCTCAGGTGGAGTACTGCCGAATATCTTAAGCAATTATATTTTTTTTCCTGTAATAAAGAAACATAGTGGACAATATACCTCATAGTAATATAATGTTACTTCTAAAATTAAACAAAATGTAGACTATGAGCTGCTATGAGCTTTAGTTGGTTTTCACATTCTACTTTACCCCTGATCACTGGCCTGTGAATATCATCTTTATGCATCAAACAAACCCTTTCTGTAGTAACTGTGCAGCTGGATATGGTGGTAGCAATATTACAACAAAGGGTACCCTCTGTTGAACTGGATTGTCATCTGGTACCAACTCTCCATAGTTCTCTTATATAATGAATAATGGAGTCCTTTGGGTTTCACTGTTGTGTTAAACAAAATACCAGGCCATGTGATTCAATGGTTGAGTGCTGTTCTCGATGTAATATTACTAATATATGTCAGTGATATTGTTGGAGATTTCCTGACAGGAACATGGAACACCTGCAACATGTCTATTTATTGCCCTAATAGTCATCAGATTGTGGATCACTGGATATTCAGCCAATTGAACCATTGAATCATTACACAGAAGAATGCCATTGGCCACTGTGCCTCGGTGGGCGCTTTGGGTGAGTTATTAAATTAATTTCTGCTTTTTCCCTGTATCTCTGCAAATTTTACCACTTTTAGTATTTATTTCTCTTTCAAAAGTTATTACTGAATCTCATTCGCAGTGCATTTCCAGACAGCACATTGTGGGTGGCACGGTGGCACAGTGGTTAGCACTGCTGCCTCACAGCGCCGGAGACCCAGGTTCAATTCCCGCCTCAGGCGACTGACTGTTTGGAGTTTGCACATTCTCCCCGTGTCTGCATGGGTTTCCTCCGGGTGCTCCGGTTTCCTCCCAAGTCCAAAAATGTGCAGGTCAGGTGAATTGGCCATGCTAAATTGCCCATAGTGTTAGGTGCAGGGGTAAATGTAGGGGAATGGGTCTGGGTGGGTTGCGCTTCATCGGGTCAGTGTGGACTTGTTGGGCTGAAGGGCCTGTTTCCACACCGTAAGTAATCTAATCTAATCTAAGATCAAACAAACCAACCTTTTATTTTAAAAAGTATCTGTCTAGACATTTCATGACACTCTTCTAGAGCAGTAGGGACTTAAACCTGATCCTCCTGGCTCAGAAGTAGGGACATTACCACTACACCACAAGGATCCTCAAATCAATCTTTTACCAATTATCACAAATCCAAGCCACCTAGTTATCCCGTATTTATGCTATCAAAGTTCCTTTTAACATTATTATAATGCCTGTGGGGAGCCCTAAACTAAAATCCCCTCCAATTAGCAACACCGTTTCATCTTGTGTACGTTGGTTGTTTGACACAAATCAAACTTAACATTAATGAAACATGAATTAAGAGAAAATTATACTTCAAATAAAAGGTAAATTTGACTTTATTTGGTCAGTAGAGCACAGATAGATGTTACAAAATCATAAGTACCTTCATCTCTTCCTATACAAATGTGACATGAAATTTAATCTCACAATCATTCCATCTCAATTGTTTCAGCCTTGAAGCCTCTCAGTCCCTGGATACATTTAGCACCTACCAGGTACAGGTTTACTGATGTCCTCTCGTGTTCTGTTGGATCACATCAGTGTTGATAGCCTAACTCTCTTGATTTCCAATTCAAATAACCAATCAACAATACCTCGTTCACGATCTAATAATCTGATTCAAACTCTCATCTCATTTTCATGCCTGAGCTATTTGCATCACTATTTAGAATTCAATCCATTTTAGTTCACCTGTATGTCATTTCTGAAAGAACTTCTGGAATTGTATTTTTAATCTTTTAGCCAAACATAAAGCCAATTTTTATTTTGAACTTTCTAAAATCAAATTATTTTGTGCTCTTTTCTGTCTCTGTCTTTTCTTTTTGTGTCTACTTCACTGTACTGATTACCTTCACCCTCCATCTCTCCTGCTAGAAGCTAGTAGTCCTCCCTGTACAATCACACAGCTTCTGTCTTAACCTCCTATTTGTTTATACCATTTTCAGGTCAAAGATTGCCATGTCACACGGACAAGTATTTCTTAATATCCAAGAAAATGACAACTGATGCAAAATCTTAAAAACCCTTTCCAAAGATTCTTGAAAACAATTGCCAATTTGTCAAATGTTTTAAAAGAATGGCAAATTTTCTTCACTGTTCTACTTAAGGATTAAAGGTTGCCATAACCTTCTCTGCTCTATGAAGGACAGTTATAGCTTCTCTACTGCCTCCACATAATGGAACTCCTGTAACTCTTGTGGAATTCTAACAAACCTTCCCCTGCACCCTTTCTAATGCTCTGACATCTCTCAGGTGCAATATACTGAAATGATGATCACAGCTCGTGATTTGTAGTGATTTAGCATAAATTTCTTGCTCCTGTATTTTATGGCTGTTCACAAAGACAAAAATCTTGTATGATTTTTTAATAACCTTCTCAACTTCAAGGTTATCTTAAAACCACCCCCTAGATTTGCCTGTTCTGTATCTCTTTAAAATTATGCCATTCAGAACGTATTGCCTACCCTGAAGATCACTGACCAGCAGACTAGGATGTCATCATGTGTTTATCAATCAACATCAGCAGTAAACTGTGCACTTAGATGGTAATACAAGACCTAGAAATGATTTCAAACAATTTGAACAGTTTAACAGAATTTTAATGATGACCACCAATAGTTGTAAAGTAAGAACTGTTTCTTTGTTGGAATTTCCTTCAAACCTTCTAATATAATCACAACCTCCAGTTTTATCCTGAATACGCATGCGATTTTCTTTTCCATATTCAATTACCTTAATGCATTTCTGATAATAATCTTCACAATTTGCAAAAATAAAACTTGGTTACATGATCAACTCTTTTCTGTAATAAAGTTTAGATTTATCTGCCTTAACAATTCATGTTCACTTAAGAGCTAGCTGTAGTTTCAATGCTCTTTGCTGAATTGTTTCCAATGCATCCCCTACCATGATCAACCTCAACTTCCCTCCGAAATGTGGGATAATTATGTTTACGAATTATAGCTGTACATTACTGCTGATGATGACCTGAAGTGCGCAGTAGCTATGTTATTCTGCATTCTTTGTGAATACTTTCCAAAAGATTTCTTAAAACAGCGATGGGTGCATTGTTCTAAGTAATGTTGTATGCAATTGATGTACACAATAAAGCTTTTGTGTTATTCTGAGATGCATAGGAATAGGCAACTGCAAAGCAATCCACACTAAAGAAAAATAGTTCATACATCATACTGATGTTGTCTTAACTAGCAAATTATACCTGTGTGTTTCTGATTTTTTGAGACACAGAGATTCCAACATTGAACTTGTATAAAGACAGGTGACCAAATGTTGAGTTGAGCGGGTGTGTTTGATGGAGCATCTTACAGGAGGTGAGGCAGGTGGAATGACAAAGAATTTTTAGTAGTTCATGACTTGCTGTACTCAGTCCATAAAGACATTGCCATAAAGAGATGCCACTTATATTTAGATTACACTCCCTACAGTGTGGAAACAGGCCATTTTGGAACAACAAGTTCACACCGACCTCCATAGAGTAACCCACCCAGACCCATTTTCATCTGATTAATACACTAACAGTATAGGCAATTTAGCATGGCCGATTCACCTAACTTGCACATCTTTGGACTCTGGGAGGATACCGGAGCACCCAGAGAAAACCCACACAGGTACAGGGAGAATGTGCAAACTCTACGTAGACAGTGACCTGAGGTTGGAATCAAACCTGGGCCCTGGCACTGTGAGGCAGCAGTGCTAACCACTGAGCCACCATGCTGCCCCCTATTTATTTTGAAATAAACCTAAAGCTACTGCCAGGACACTTGATGTAATTACTACTTTTGTAAGTTCAGATATGTAAGTGGAAAGTTTTGTGATAGTTGTGTGGTGGACAGTTTTGAGAAGAGGAAGAAATATATGGAGAAAAATTGGGGATACTACTATTGAGACACACATAAACTGAGGAATCTACATCATGTAGCTGTCATGGATTTCCAATAACAAAGCATTTTAATCAAATCAGAAATACTTTCACAAACATCTGTTTATTATAGCTAACAGTCTGAATCTCCATTGTAGATTGAATGTTACAGACCGACCAAAAGTAATTGCTGTAATTCATTCCTGTGCAACCAGTGACTGGAGTTCTAGAAAACTGCAATTCCCATGGAGTTGAACTTTAATGAGAATATGATGGATAAAATTATGGAAAAGAAGCATCAGAACTATCACAAAAATTAGACATGCATAGATTGCTATTTTAGCAAGGTTTCCATTCTCGAATGTTAATGGTAGACTGAACACACAACAAAACCAGGTCATAGGTCATTATTCTTTAATTAGAAGACACACTTGATCTCACTGACTGCTATGTTTCAGGCTGTGAGTAAGGCAATGACTAAGGTCTATGTGGCTACCAGCTTTCCCAATTCAGTTTATGCATCTTTATTCCAAGACTTTTGGTATCACCAGAATTCTTTGAACATGGGACTAAATGTGGCATTAGTTCCTTGGGGACCATGCTAATGATCTGGTTACATTTAGGTTGAAATCTCTGTGCTCCAAAAGATCAGAGGAACACAAGTGTAATTAGCTAGTGCAGGCAATATTAAAAACAATAAAAGATAACTACCCATTTAGATGAAAGGCTATTTTTACTTGAATTGCTCCAAAAAATGAGCTGCTTGATGCACTTCAAAAACCCTGAAGAGCTAATTTATTGCCCTGTTGATTAGCCAGAGAGATACTCAGATTAGAATTACCAGAGTGGAGGTGGAGGGAGAGGTTGATTGTGAGCCTTTTACAATGGGAATCCTGCAGCAGCTGCAAAAAGAGATTGTGCTGTCTATGACCAAGAACTAAAGTCATCTTGGAATCTGTAAAGGTATTAGAATTGAAATTCAAAATGTGAGTATGGAATCTCCTGAAATCAACCACATCAACAGAAGCAAACCACACAAACAAAAATTCAATATTTGCAGTCACAAACACTAAAATCTACTCAAAACTATAAATTGTGGACAACTTAAACTTTGTTCATCTGCATTAAATGTAAATTTGGCTATGTGTGCTGAAAGCAGAATGAAACAATAAAATGCATTAACATCTTTTTCAAATTACACACTTCAGCTGAAGCCAGTGTACAACATTTATTTGTTCGTCTTTGTAACATAGCAACCTCACAGCAATACTCAGTTTGACAGCAATACCAAGTTAGATTAATAATTAAATAGAATCAAATCAGGTAAGTACTTGAACAAGAGCATGTCAATTTGATAATTAAATTTTAGCCCAAGTTGAAGGTAATAAAAAATGGCTATTTTGTTTTACAACAATGGAAAAATTTCACTGCCTAGGCACATGGCAACCCCCACAATTTACAAGGTGAGTTTCAATCCTGTTTAATTCTAGACTGAGTACAGCAAGTCATGAACTACTAAAAGTTCTTTGTCATTCCACCTGTCTCACCTCCTGTAAGATGCTCCATCAAACACACCTGCTCAACTAAGCTGTTGGTCACCTGTCTTTATACAAGTTAAGTGGCACAGTGTCAAATCTTGTTTCAAGAACATTCATGAAAAGTGCCTTAGGATGTTTTATCAGATTACATGGAAGTTGCCAATGCCCATACAGTACAGAAACAGGTTTGTGTGTGTGCTTATACCATACATGAGCTCCTAACTAACAATCTTCATGTAACTCTATATCTTTCAGAAATCTATTCCTGGGAAGCTGGTGGTTGATTAGCACCAATGAACAACCCTGAGAAGATCAGAGGTCAAAATGCCCAATTACTGGCCAGATAATGAAGAAACACAAGATGTGGGGTACATTGTGAAAAGTTGGTTAGTTGAAGCAATAGATTTTCTGAGGTTCATATTCAACAAGTTGGATTCAGTGAAAAAAAATGAACCAATAAATGATTGTTATGGAATGTTAAAATTCAAGATTTATTATCCTCAAGGAACATGAAACATTATACATTTATCAATTATTTTTCTTTTGTTTCCTGTCACCAAAAGTTTAATCAGTTCCACTTTTCAGAAGTTTGAAGAACTAAAACCCTTAAGATATTTGTCCACTCTTGACTAGACTGTTACAAAGCCCCTGACCCATCTCCTACGTTCTTTCATCACTAAAATTGAGGTGCAACTTTACTGCTGTGTCTTAACTCCCACCAAGTCCCAGTCACCTATCACTAGCTTCATTAGCCTGCATTGGCACCCAGTCAAGCAACACTTCCATCTTAAAATCTATTTTCTTATTTTCAAATTCTTGGCCTTCTCTATCTCTGTCATCTCTTCTCGGCTGCAACTTTCTAAGAAGTTTGCACTTATTTAGTACTGGCAAGTTAAGTTATCTCCAATTTTAATCGCTCCATCATTGTTGGCCATGGTTTCTGTTGCTGCAAACTCTGGAGTCTCTCCACTTCTCCATCTTATTTTCCTTTGACAAAGGTTTTGGTTTTCTAACCTAACATCCCGTCATGTGACCTAATGTCAATTTTGGTTTATAATGTAGTTATAAAACAACATAGGTCATGATATTTCCTGGGATGGAGCAGTTTAGAGATGAAAATAGGCTGTTTAAATATAAAATACTGTTGTTGTTGAAGAGTAGCAATATGAAGGTGAGGCAGGGAATGGTGTCTGTATGAACAAAGGACATGAACTGAGTGTATCCATAATACTTTGGCAATTTATGAAAATTGTCATGATGACAGATCAGAACCCCAAAATGCTTAGAGATATTGAACTGTTAATTGCAATGCATTTTTAAAAAAGAGGACATACAACTAAAAGATGACTGCAGATGTAAATTCAGTGGCTGTCTGGAGAGGACCCTGGAGGTGCCAAGAGACCTTAAAATTGTAATCCTTCAATAGGAGAGAGGCAAATCAAAACAAACTGGATTGTAACATTCTGTGGTGCAAAGATAATGAGGGCTGACTACCACCTCTCAAGTGAAAACTGTCTTCTGCTGAATCTATGCCAAACTTCAGACACGTTTGTGTCTTCCCCTTTCCAGGAAACACAAGAACAGAGATGAAAGGCCCTCTCTGTGTTAGTGGGCTTGTATGCTTGAATGTAACAGCATAGGGGGCAGCCTTTAAACATCCTTGTTACAAGTAAAAACAAAACTAACTTAACTCACTGATGCCAGTGTGACTGCAGTCAAAGTGAAAAAGGTCAAAGTCTATTCTGCAAAACCAACCTCCTTGAAGTCAACTTTGTGCCAATTGACCTTTTGCCTATCAATGTATATGCAACTAGTACCAACCAACACAATGGTCGCAATGCCCCATCATCTACTCTGCATGGAACACAGACACTGATCCATACATCTTTCTTAACTTCTTTCCTTTTTATTGGCTCACTTCTTATTTTTAATTTGTGTGTATGTTTTACACACGAGGGAGCATGCAGAGGAGATTCACTAGGACCTTGCCTGGGATGGAGCAGGTTAGAGATGAAGAGAGGTTAGATAAACTTGTGTCATTTTCTTTAGAGCAGAGAAGGCTGAGAGGGAACCTGACTGAGATCATAAGATTAAGAGGTACATGGACACGGTGGATAGAAAACAGCTATCAGGCATCTGATAATGGCTCAATGACTAAAGTGGGCCACAGAGATGGGCACCTAAATGTCTGTCATACCCACTGGGTGGTTAGAAAATGACTATACCTAGCACTTAAGAATTGCAATTGAACCATTTCATCAAGTGTAAAATAAACATTTTTCCTTTTAGTTTACTAATTAACAGCCCAAACGATTATGCTTTTGTTGATGCACAATGCTAAATTCAGCTTAGGAAACAGGTAAATTTGTTGTTAAATTCCAGTTCACTTGTGCATACAGGTAACCCTCATAATTATGCATGTTGCTGTGGTTATTTTAAAATTATTAATTCCTCTCCTAAAGATGTAGTTCTGATTAAAAAGATCAGAGTTCAGCTCTGACTGTAAATATTCTAATGTATAAATCACACATACAGAGTACATCTAATACAATAACTCACTGGTAATTGGTCTACAATGATATTAGATTTCTGATCAACAATCCTTGATTCATGTCATAGGAGCATCCTCCATGAGGATTCAAGAAACAGTTAGATTTGTTAAAGCCCAATATCTCAGCTCATCCATTGCTGTAGAATAGACAATGACTGTTCTAATAAAATCATGTGATCATGACAGTCAACAAAGAGAAGTGTATCTGAGCCTTTCGGTGATGGGACTACGTGATTAACATTATTCAGTCATCAGTACCAAAATCACCGCCCAGTACTTAATGTAAATTACTAAATTATCCTAATCATTTAACAACAATTATTGTATGATGTTCATTTTCATTATTTTAATTTATCATTGCAGCCATAACCTCAAGTTGATTAATCTACTGCAATGAATTTGTATTTGAGAAATGGCACGGTACCTGTGTATGCGTGTATTTCAGAATACAACAGGATCTTGATCAGATGTACCGGTGGGCTGAGGAATGGCAGACTGAGTTAATTTAGATAAATTGAGATATTTCATTTTGGTAAGGCAAATCAGGGCATGATTTATGCAGTTAATGGTAGAGTCCTGGGGAGTGTTGCCAAACAAAGAGACATTGGGATGGGTGTTGTTGAAGGTGGAGTCACAGGTAGACAGATAGTAAAGAAAGTGTTTTGTACGCATGCCTTTATTGGTTATTGTATTGATTATAGGAGTTGGGATATCATGTTGCAGTTGTACAGGACATTGGTTAGGCCACTTTTTGAACCCTGCATTCAGTTCTGGTCTCCCTGCTATAGGAAAGATATTGTTAAACTTGAAGGGGTGCAGAAAAGATTTACAAGGATGTTGCCAGGGCTGGAAGGTTTGAGCTATAGGGAGAGGCTGAATAGGCTGGGGCTATTTCTCCTGGAACACCAGAGGCGTTATAGAATGGGTGACCTTATAGAAGTTTATAAAATCATGAGGGGTGTGAATGAGGTGAATAGCCAAGGTTACTTTATTTTCCCAGATTAGGGGAGTCCGAAACTAGAAGGCATAAATTTAAGGTGAGAAGGGAAGATTTTAAAAGGGGCCTATGGAGCAAATGTTTGATGCAGAGAGTGGTGTGTGTATGGAATGAGCTACCAGAGGAAGTGGTGGGGGCTGGTACAATTACAACATTTAAAAGGCATCCGGATGGGTACATGAATGGGAAGGGTTTAGAGGGTTATGGGCCAAATACTGGGAAATGGGACTAGATTAATTTAGGATATCTTGTTTCCGTGTTGTACCACTCTGTGATTTTATCACTCAATGTATCTGCAGCCCAGCCCTATCTCTTCTATTCTTTCCACTGTCTTTATGCTGTCAAGCAGCTTTTACAGCAGTCAGTGTGGTAATGTTAAACATGAAAACATGACAAGCATGAGTTTTGTTTAAATCTCCTGCAATACTGCAACTAGTGGAAGACAAATTGTTGTAAAAGATTAAAATAAATCATAGATTGGTTGAGTTGTACAAAGCTTCCACAGAAGTATAAACTTTATAAAGATTGCCCATTAATTCATACATTACTTATACTGTATTAAAGGCTCATTAAAATACATAATAAAAATTCCCAAAAGCCACCAATAACACAAGATAGGTAACATACATCAGTATCCATTATAAAGAATAAACATATAATGTCTTTGTGATTATATTTACATTCTGTTGGGATCACAAGTTTAAAATATATTGTATACAATTTAGGCTGAGGTCTAAAACTGTTCTGCATTAAAATTTCAACATGTCAAAAGATCAGGAAAATAAATCGTACTCATACCAATGAGGGAAGTTTACTGAATCATTCAATGTCCAAAGTTTGATTGAAGGAATATATTCTCAAATGAAACATGAAACCTATTCAAAACACTGGTATATCAATAATTATTGAAATAACTGTTTCTAGGCCCAAAAATAAATGACCTATTGGAGCACTTTGATTTAGCTTCACCCCAAGGATCTCTAAATATTCCATAGTAAGTTCAGAAACCATGTATTAGTGTCAACAGACTTCTGTGACCAAGTGTTGGAGGTCAATCTATGCTTAGTTTGGATTACTGTAAATACAAGAATTAGCTCACTCTATACACTTCTTTGTGTGGCTCTGTCCATCCATGTGAAGAACCTTAGCCTGCATTTATCCATTTGCAAATGATCTGCTTACATACTTTGTGCATGCACATACAACTTTTTTTTAGGTATTCAAATATGCAAAGTAAAATACTTGGCTAAGTAAAAAATACTGTTCTTTGTTTTATAGGATCAAACTGATAGACCAATCTAGATGTAGGCAGCACTAGCTTAACTTTCCCCATTCTGTAGTTAGTTGAAGGGATTTAAAACTGAAGTCCAGAAAATTAACTTGCTTTTATACAAACCAAATAAAGCTCATACTTAAATAACAATTTTACTTTCTGTGTACATTCATTTTTAATTTGTGCATTCACACAAATGAAAGCTACAGTAATGCTTTCATAAGAATCTACAAATACCTGCTTATGCTTCCATGAAGTTGATTTATTATGAATTACAGAAAAAAACCCTTATAACTTTTATCTCATTCACATTTGAGTCACTAATGTCTGTGTATTCAGCAGACAGACAATAAGTGTTACAGCTTATCATTATCAACTCAGTTCTAGTTATTACAATTGATAAAAAAAGGTATATATTATAGCTTTAAATTATTTTCACATATTTAATCAGATCATTCTTTGCAGTTATTCCATGATTAGAATGTCAAAAATCAGTCAAATAAATTCACTTTGTGCACTAATCTCAACCTCCTGATGGAGTCAGTTAGTTATATCAGATTGGCAGTACTAGAGGAGAAACCCCCTTGCCTCCCCTCTGAGTTACCTCCAGATATGATATAAATACTTGGGGCCCTTCTGTTTGTGGACCTAGATGCTAAGTGGGGACAAAGCTTGAATATTATAACATAGAGAAAGAGTGAAAGGAGAATAATGGACCCAGCCACAGTGAGAATCACTCCAGCAATTAACATATCATTCCAGATTTGACCTGAAGGATAGGGATCAGCATTTGCTACGATTATTAGTACATAACCACTGGTTAATGTCGTGAATCCAGTGACTAAAATAACCAAATAATCAATTAACCCTCCAATCCTTAACCTATCAATCTGAGCTCGACTCCTTACACAGTTCATATCCTGTACAGCAGAGGTCAGCAGATGTTTAAAAAGGATAAGTAAAGTTAATAAACACAGGAAAATGCCTACTCCCAATCTCCATTCTCCAGATTTACTAGTAACTGTTGAGATTAAGACAATTCCCCCCACTCCAGTTGCTAGGATCAAGACTAATGCCACAGAATAACATAAGATGGATCTTTTAGCATCTTGGAACCACCACAATTCGATCTGATCATCCAAAATACTTTGTTGAATCTGGGAACGATTTGCTGGAAAACGGCCAGACCTGATCTCAGAAAGTTCAGACATTTGGAAAAGCTGTTCACAAATAATCAAAATGCAAAAAATATTGAGACCAAGCCTCCAAAATTTAAGGTTTTAAATTAGCAAACAGTAAATCTCAAAAGCCCAGGAAAATAATATTCTAAATTCAAATCTTCAATTCAGTCCAGATTCTCAGTTAAGACGTTGAATAAGCAATCAGGAGTCTGATCGAACTGTTCTTATGTCTTTTGGGATCTCACGGCAGAGTTTTCAGGAATTACATAGAAAGATCATTCCACAATAAAGCAAGTGCTTCAATTCAGGATGTTGTAGACATTTGAAATCACAAGTTTGACACATTTTGTGCTGTATATAATTTTTAACTCAGCATAACCAGGATTTTCTTCATATCACAGAATCACAGTTCAACGCAAACCAATAAATTTCAGCTGAAATTTGAGGATGTTCCTTCACTCTAGAGTCACATGAATAATTCCAAAGTTTCACAAGTCAGAAACTATGCTGTGTTTACTTAGGGGAACACTTCCTTACTTCTCGATCTCCGTCATGCTTCTGTCAAAAATGAGGTTTATATGTTTCAATCTATGGTTTAGGAAAGGTCCAAATCTTCAGCTTGATTTTTTTCAGGTAAAGACTAGGAACCGAAGGCTGTGACCCTAAAGTTATCCAGAGAAAATCAACACAGTTGTAGAATCAAAAACCATTGAAGCTGTATTCCATTGTGTTTTGACTTGCTGTAGTGGCTGTTCCCTCAGGGATTACATATCTCTCATTCATACAATATTAAATTACTTACTCATTCCTTGAGGTCTTGTGTAATTTTGGACATCTTCAGATGAATTTCTAGTTCCCTGTTATGTACATATTTACTGTAGAAAAGAGTTGCAGCTCCCCAGCTCAGTTTCATTTCCAACAGGTATAACCTGTTATACAAGTGAGAGATTTTTCTCGCTCAGAGTTTGATGCATGTATTCCAAATGCTGGTGACCTTCTCCTCTGAAATTAATATAAAATGCACAATCTTCAAACTTTCTTCTTCTCGTTTAAGCCACTCTGTTACAGTCTTCTCACCAATGAGTCTCTTTTCTGTTTAGATCATCTGTTCCAGCCTCTGCAAGTGGAGTTTTCATTTCCTGGTCCCATGCAGGTGAATTCTTTCAATTTCTTTAAGAACTTATTCAAGTGGCTCAAATGTATTGAAGCAGGAGTCACTTGAGTCTCAATCTCAACACCAAGATGTATAGGATCTTGATTCTCAGCCTGTGTTTTGGGATTTTTCCAGTTCACTTTAGTCTCCTTGTTCCAGGGTTTTGCTTCTGGTAAATCTCTTGTGAATATATTTTGACTCCACCTTCTACTGCTCTTATGTAGGCTTATGGGTTTGTCCGCATAGGTATTTAAAAGGGAAGGGCTACTTGCACTGCTGATCTGAATCTCATTTCTGTTGTATACTTTTATATTAAGATTATAATAGGACTAAATATTATTTGCTGCATGTACATTTCCATTGCTTGTCTGATCGTCTTTTATGTAGGTTTAGGTTAATTCAAGTTATCACTGGAATAGGTAGTTGATTTACTACTGCTTAAAGACAGTAAAATCCATTGGTAAAGATCAAATAAAGTATGCACATTCAAATAAATACTTCCAGTATTTAGAACATAGAACTGTATAACACAGAAATGGGCTCTTCATGATGCTCTCAGTCCATATTAGATTAGATTCTCTACAGTATGGAAACAGGCTCTTCAGCCCAACAAGTCCACACGAACCCTCTGAAGAGTAACCCACCCAGACCCATTCCCCTACCCAATATTTACCCCTGACGTGGCAATTTAGCATGGCCAATTCACCTGACAGACACATCTTTTGGATTGTGGGCGGAAACCAGAGCGCCCAGAGGAAACCCACACAGACATGGGGAGAATGTGCAAACTCCATACAGTCGCCCAAGGTGGGAATTGAACCAGGGTCCCTGGCACTGTGAGGCAGCAGTGCTAACCACTGAGCCACTGTATTCATGTGCTTATCTCAAAATCCAGTGAATGTCCCTATCGTATCTGCCTCCACCACTACCCCTAGCACTGTGTTCCAGACTCCTACCACTCCCTGTGTAAAACATTTGCCCCTCACATCTCCTTTGAACTCTCACCTTAACTGCATGTCCCCTAGTTTTAGACATTTCAGCTCTGGGAAAAAGATTCTGACCATCAACCCTATCTATGCATCTCATAATTTTATAGACTTCTATCAAGTCTCCCCTCACCTCCACCGCTCCAGAGAAAACAACCCAAGTTTTTCCAAACTCTCCTTATAGCTCATAACTTTTAATTCCAGCAACATCCTGGTAAACCTCTTCTGCACCCTCTCCAAAGCCTCCACATCCTTCCTGAAATATGGTGACCAGAATTGAATGCAGTACTCTAAGTGTGGCCTAACTAAAATCTTATAAAGCTGCAACATGACACCCTGAGCTGAAAAATGTGTTGCTGGAAAAGCGCAGCAGGTCAGGCAGCATCAAAGGAGCAGGAGAATTGACGTTTCGGGCATAAGCCCTTCTTCAGGAAGCCCTTCTTCTCCTGCTTCTTTAATGCTGCTTGACCTGCTGCGCTTTTCCAGCAACACATTTTTCGGCTCTGATCTCCAGCATCTGCAGTCCTCACTTTCTCCTACATGACACCCTGACTCTTGTACTCAATTCCTTGACCAATAAAGGCAAGCATGCCATAGTCCTTCTTCACCATCCTATCTACTTACATGGCCATGTTTCTCAGGTATTGAAATGGGAGGAAAGATTACTGGTAACCTATCTCAACAAAACACACCAGAATTCTGTTGCAATAGATAACAAGTTTCACTCTCAGTCCTACCGACCAGAAAGATCTCAGCTTTGAGGAAGGGTCAGTTGACCCGAAATTAACTTTGATTTCTGTCCTCAGATGCTGCCAGACCTGCTGAACTTTTCCAGTAATTTCTGTTTCTGTTTCTAATTTACAGCAACCACACGTATTTCAGTTTTCTCAGTTTTGATGCTAGTTTAATCCTAGTTGGCCTAAAACAGTTGAGAACATAGATGAACTACAATGTTTGCAGTCTAGGGAAAGCAAACCAGAGTCTATGATTCATACTGCAATTAGTGATTACTACTGAAAGTGCCTTTGTGTGAACTTTGGCTAGGGGCTGGATTGAACAGAGCTGTGACGTTGCCGTAGTGATAAGCCTGCTCCCCATTGAAGCTCACACATGAACAAAAGCCACTTGGTAAAGGTACAGGACATCTAGCAATGAGAGAATTTTAACCAGCAGGAACTAGGGGCAATGGAACACTATTAAATTCTTCCGGGGACACTGCAAAACTTGGGATCTTGCTGTGTATTAATTGGCTGTCATGTTTACCTTCACTGAAATAGTCACTGCCCTTCAATGAAAATCATGAAAAATACTTTGAGAGGTTTCTCGGAGATTATATAAATCATTATATCTCACATGTTATTAATCAAATGGCACTGAGATCTTTCAGGCAGCATGACGATAGATTCTCCATCCTATTTAATCAGTTAAATATGCCACAGATACATCAGAGAAAGATTTCAGCGCCTACTTACAGATGGCACAGCAACCTTAATTTAGTTGATTAGCTTAAGTGTTTAAGATTCAGATTGCCATAATTTGTAATCTTGTGGTTGGAAGTTACCAGCTAAACAGAAAGAACTTTGATTTAAATAGCACCTTCCACATGCCCAAACACTTCTCAGCAGAGAAATAGTGCACTCAGTGTTGTAATCTGGAAAAAATGGTGGCTTATTTATTCAAAGCAAACTCAGACAGAATAGCATTGTGAAAATCAGCAGTGACGTACACATCCAGATTATCCAACCTACATTTCTGGTGTTACCAATTTTCCTGCAGGTGTAGCTGGGTGGGCTGTGGCTAGTGAACTTGCAGTCACTCCTAAGTAGGACAATTAAGCATCGTTAAAGGTTTAATAAAAGCCTATCTCCAGGATTTTCCCGGATCCAGCTGAAGGTAGATGAGGATCATTTCAGAGACCGGAAAAGTTTAAAAAAGTAAGTTTACATTGCAGCAGCCCAAAACAGGTCAGGGGAGGAGGTACCAACATTAAGAACTTTGCCAATTCACGACTCATTACCCTCCAAGGGCATTGGCGCAAGGTGTGAGATCATGAAAGAAGGACAGCGCCCTCAGAAATCAAGGCAATTGGAGATGGGGTGCAGCAGCCTGCATAAGAAAGGCTAAGCTCTGGGCACCAGGAAACCAGAGAGGTGAGGGTCATGAAGGAGGAACTATTGGAAATCCAGAATTTGCAGGAAAAGGTAAACAGACCAGTGCATAACAGTATCCGTTCTAATGGTGATTGTTGTTACCTAAGCAGAAGGTCACAGACATCTGTGCCCTCCATGGCATTGCATAAATAGCTGCACATCAGTGCATCACCCAGAGGTCAGATGTTCTCTTCACTGAGGTTGGACAACATTCAGATTCCCAATTGTGATTGGACCCAGTGTTCTCTGAACCAATGTCTGGTGCATCAAGTGGCACACTATGATAGCCGCCTTCAGTTATTAGGGTGGTCTGCTGCAGTCTCCATAATATGGCCCTTCACGAAGTATAGACTTTGAGGATAGTAAGACCTTAATGAGAAAATGCAATGGAGATGAGGGTGGGTGGGGAAATGGGTGTTGCCGGGTGGCAGAACAGGTGCAGGTGGTAGGAGCGGAGGAGGATTTGGAGGAGAGGAAAATAATGAAGAACAGAAATGCTGCTGTATGACAAGGTGATTCCTCCTGCTAATTACTGGGAGGTGGACCTCCTTTTCCTGTTTTTACTTAATCATTCACAGGATGAAGGTGATGCTGGCTAGGCCAGCATTTATTGTCCATCCCTAATGGCCCAGAGCGCAGTTAAGTGTCCACCACATTGCTGTGGAGTCACATGAAGGCCAGACCAGGCCAGACATTTTCCTTCCCTCAAAGATGTTAGTGACCCAGATGAGCTTATCTTGATGATGGACATTATTAGACACTTAATACCAGATTTTTCTTTAATTAAATTCAAATTCTGCCATCTGCCAAGACAGGATTCAAACCTGGGTCCACAGAATATTACCTGGGTCTCGCCATTAACAGTATAGCCATAAAACCACGAGGCCACTACCTTTCCTGGCTCCACAGTGACATTTCACTTTGCTGTCATGCAGTGAAAGATTTTGGCACAAACAGCAGTCTCAGTCAGCTGTGGGCATCTGAATGAGTTCCCTCTCCAACTGACTCATCTCCATTCCTGTGCTCATTAGCATTAATTGGACCCAAATCAATTTACATTTCAATTAAGGGCTCAACCCCCATGAAAAATGAATTTTTATTCATTTACCACTGGAGACAGATTGCTGACACATAAATAGATTTTCCTACTGTTTCCTATATTGCAGTGAAAATCCAGCTCACAATGTCGCCACACAAAATAAGCTACAGACAAATTTTGAAGGTGTAAAGATTCCACCAGAGGGAACTGCTGAGCAGGTACAGACACTAACACAGAAAAGAGTAGCACATGCAACATCCAGTTGCTTTAATTTGTTGTTAACTATCAATCCAAACTTTCACATTTGTTTGCTGTGTTACACCACCTTCAATTTCACATGGTCTGTAGTATAATCAGCCTTCCCCACCTTCTAATCAAAAATGAATAAAAACTCTCTAAACACAGGTCCAACTACTTTAATATTACTGATTTAATTTGCTTAAATGAACAATCTAATTTGAACAAATACAGTAAGTGAAGCATCCTACTAATTGGGAAACTTTCTTTTAATGGAACACAGATGTTGTATAAGTTTAATAAGATACCCTTTAAATATTGGTGAGTTCAATGTTTTCAAACAGATTGGATTATTCAGCAGATGAGCAGCTTTTGAAAGGAGAAAGTAAACTAACTTAATATGAAGCATAATTAATTAGAAATTGTGCTGAGAGTTCATAGTGTGCACACAAGGAAGGATGTACATTCTGTGCTAGGTTCTCACATATTTGAAACGTTAATTAGGTAGTAAGTGCAGGTAATATTCCAGCAGACTGGTAGGCATCCTCCTTTGCTTGATTTTGTTCCTGAAGCCTTTTAATTTCCAGTTGTTGAAGTTCAATTATCCGTTCCGACTCATGATCAAAATTAAGACGTGTGACTGCATTCCGAGAGCAATTGTCTGGGGAAAGAAAACAAAACCAATACGTTTGTCCCTTTATTCAATATACAGTTACTGAACACTTCCACCATTTGCAGAGAATCAAATGTATGTCTTTTCCCCTTGAATTGAGGTGAGTGAAAGAGACAAAACGTTTGCATTGATACAGTGCAACCTTAGGATGTAGGAAAGTGCATTGCAACAATTAAATAATTTTATGAAACATAGTCACGGTCATAATGGAGGTGACACAGCAGCCTTGAGACATAAACAGGATTAAGGAAAAAAAAGAGAAGCTTATGGCAGATACTGAGGGCTCAACATGGCAGTCTCTAGAGGAGTATAACAATTTCTAGGGGATCTTAAAAGGAACTTAGGAAAGGAAGAGAGGGCATTAGAAAGTAGTTCAGTAAAATAAAGAAAATCTAAATTGTTTTTAGAAAAAAATATTTAAGAGCAAGAGAATAACTATGGCAACAGTAGACCCATTAGGGACCATAGAGGTAATGTGTGTGTGTACCCAGAAGATGTGGGCACAGACCTCAATGAATACTTTGCACCAGTCTACACAATGGAAGACAGGTTTAGACATTAGGGTAGATGATTGTGAAATAACAACAGAAGAAATTAACATACAGAGAGAGAGGAGAAAGTTGGAGAGAAAGTTGGATTTCACAACTTTTAAAAATGAATAAACATATAGATTCCTAACTCACTGGACAGTTGATGAAGGCAAGGGAAGAGATATCAGGGGCAGTAACTTTCAAATGCAGTCCAACCAGAGGACTGGAGGACTACTAACATTGTCCCATTATTAAAAGAGGGAGGAATGAAGAGGTGAGGAAATTATGGGCCTGATAGTCTTACACCAGGTGATAGGGAGGTTACTAGAAAGAATTCAGAGGACAGAATGTATCTGAACTTAGAGAGGCATGGATTAATCAGGGATAGTCAGCATGGATTTGTTAAGGAAACTTTGAATTTGCAAATTTTGAGGAGGTAACAAGGATTGTTGATGAAGATGATGTTTTTGATGCAGTCTACATGGACTTTAGCAAGGCTTTCAGTTGTCAGACTGGCCAAGTAAGTAAGAACCCAGCGGATCCAAAGAAAAGTGGCAAGTTGGGTCCAAAAATGATTGTGAAAGAGGGTGATGATAGACGGATATATGTGTAAGTAAAAGACTATTCCCACTGGATTTCTACAGGTCTCTTTGCTGGGGTCATTGTTATCTATGGTGTACTTTAATGGTTTGGGCTTACATGTGGTGGGTATAATCAGGATGTTTGCAGATGACATTGATATTTGCTACTTGATATTATGCCACACAACAGACATGTGAGGAACATTATAGGTAATAGAAAACAAAGGTCAGTAGCAGCAGGTACACAAAATTGGCTGAGTGACAGAAAACAGAATAATGGATATTTTTCAGGCTGGAGAAAAATTTGTGATGTAGTTCCCCAGGGGTCAGTATTGGATTCTGATTTTCCTGATGTACGTTAATGATCAAGATCTTGGTATGTTGGCAAGATCTTAGCAATTTCAAAAATTGCAGAAGACACAAAACTTGGGAGAATTGTAAACGGTGAGGGGGATAGTGTGGAACCCAGAATGACATAGACAAGTTGGTGGAGTAGGCGGATACATGATAGATGAGGTTGCAACTGGAATGGTGAGGAGACCTGAAAAGATTGCTTCCTAGGTCTCTCATTCTTTCTTGGAGGGTTTGCTGCAGAATGAGTTTATAGCTCCCTAGAGTGAAAGAGGCCAACCAATTAAATCAGAATATCTGTAAGAGATCAAAAAGGTTAGCAGCAAAAGTTTGATCCCTTCAATAAAGGAACAGTGCACCAAGAGATCTAGGACCTCAAGAGGGTAGGAAAGGTGAGTGGGAATTATACTTTCAAGTGCCATGTCCCAATTCTCTGCAGGGAACAGTGGCCTTTCAGTAATAGGAACATGACAACTACAGTAAAATAAATCTTGTTCCCAGGAATGGTGGATGGTAGCACCAACCTGCTTTGAAAACCTGCACCTCCTGAGACACTGACACTTGCAACATATTGAGCAAGCTGACCCTTTGACGGTATAATCCAGGTTGGAGGTTTTAATTTCTGGAGATGGATCTCAAAGTCCACACCTTCTGTTCCATGGAACGGCCGTGGCTCACAATGAGGCAAATAGTGCTGCTGTTGGCCCTGCTGTTCCTGGTACTGTTGCTTGTGGTGGTTCTCTTGTTGTTCAACAGAGATCCAGCCTACTGCTGTGCAAACTGCTCTCATGTAGCACTGAAGGCTGACAGCAAGGAATTAAAGACTAAGGGATGCTTATACTTTGAGGCATTTGAAAGAAGTTCCTAAAGATTGAATTTGACACCTAGTATCTTAATTCAACCTGTAAGGATCCTGAAAGCATTTCACTGTGACTGTCCATGAACACAATAATTTTAGTTTTTAAAGTGTTCCTAGTACACCAATTTCATTAATTTAGCGTACCCTATGTGCTGTCACCTCATGCAGCTGGTAAAACGTAGAGAGCTCGAGGAACTTATGTGCTGACTTGTTAAAGTCAAAGTGCAAGGTCAAACAAAAGTTCATGATCTACAATCAGACCACCTCTACCTTCCTCCAGATCATTTATGTATATCACAAACAACAGTGGTCCCAGCACGGATCCCTGTGGTCACAGTTCTCCATTTTGAGAAACTCACATGACTTGGAGGCTAGTACAATTGCAACATTTAAAAGGCATTTGGACGGGTATATGAATAGGAAGAGTCTGGAGGGATATGGGCCGGGTGTTGGCAGGTGGGACTAGATTGGGTTGGGATATCTGGTTGGCATTCACGGCTTGGACCGAAGGGTCTGTTTCCATGCTGTACATCTATGACTCTATGACTTGAATACTTCAATTACTTCCCTTAAAGTTGTACATGAGTTGCCTGTTGACCTCCAAGCCCATCCTAGGGTGGCATGGTAGCTTAGTGGTTAGCACCGCTGCCTCACAATGCCAGAGACCCAGGTTTGATTCCAGCCTTGGGTGACTATCTGTATGAAGTTTGCACATTCTCTGTGGCTTTCCTCCCATGATCCAAAGATGTGCAGATTAGGTGAATTGGCCATGCTAAATCGCCCATAGTGTTCAGGGATGTCTAGGCTAGATGCATTGGTTAGGGGGAATGGGTCTGGGTGGGATACTCTTTGGAGGGTCAGTGTGGGCTTGTTGGGCCAAATAGCCTGTTTCCATACCGGAGGAATCTATGATGAGGATCAACCCAAAAGTGGGTGAAAGGATGACAGGTTCCTGACCTAACTGCACTTTTTGGGCATTTATCTCCAATCCTATGCCCATAGTTCTGCCCACTGCTAGCTACTGCATTTAATTCTACACAAGTAGTAGGCATTAAGTGGGCATTACTTTAGCTCCTATAAATAGCCACAGACAGTGAATGTGAGTTGGGAGTGTTGTTTGTAATAAGAACTTGAAATAAATGCAAATAATATGGAGGGTTTGATTCTAATTTTGTCCTTTAACAACAAATTTTCAGGAATAGAATGCTCATCTTCCCTTGTACATTGTATCAGTTACTCTTTCAAAAGAAAGACTGGTACATGTTTGTAATAGCATGGTGCCAGTCTTTGTAAGATGTAATGGAAGGGAATTTTCACAGGGTTCTCCGAATAGTCTGTTGTAACTTTGGTGGGATGGAATGGAAAACTTTGAAAAGTGACATAATTGAAGTGGACTGTTAGGATAATTTCCCATGGAATTTTAACTCCAATATTTTAAACAAATAAGAAAATCCAAATTCACACAGAGGTAGACTTTCCTAGTCAGGAAAATGGGGCACAGAGAAGCCAAAGCTCATAACAGGGCCTGTCCAATTTTCTGCTCATTTTAATTACTAGTCAGGGAGTTGTTTTGATGTCTTTTATTGAAGTGAATTCCTCGCTCGTGATTTTCCTATATTTGCCTTGCCTAGGATATGCAATAGCTCCAGGGCCAGAAAAACTACCCTAAATCTTTTTGTAAGGTTCAATGGGTTTGGGTTTTGAAGTAACATTTTCCTATTCCACCCCAATGCTGTCAAATGAAGATTGGTCTGAATATTCATAGAATAACAGAATCCCTATAGTGTAGAAGCAAGCCATTGGCCCATTAAGTCCACATTGACTCTCCAAAGAGCACTCCACCCAGATCCACCCCATCCCTGTAACCCTGCACTTCCCATAGCCAATTATTTAAACTACACATCATTCAACTGTGGGATGACACCAGAGCATCTACAGGAAACCCACACAGACATGGGGAGAATGTACAAACTTCACACAGACAGTTGCCTGAGGGTGGAATCGAACCCAGGTCTCTAGCGCTGTGAGGCAGCAGTGCCAACCACTTAGCCACCATGCTGCCCTTTATTGGAATATTGGTAGATATATTTCTAATTCAATAGAGATCCCAAGATTGGTTGATCGAGATTATACACACTGCATATTCTAAACTTCTTTATTTTCTGTTTCTCTGTGAATTACAGATGCCATTGAAATATTTTACCTTTAAATTCAACAGCACATGGTTTCTTATTCTTCTTAAGAGTTCCAAGAGCTACTTCCAGATCATGCCCCTTTATTCGAGCAACCTTCAACTCATGCCGCAGATCATTAATCTCCTTGATAAGAGCTACATTTTCCTGAGAAAAGAAAGTTACCAATCATTCCTTCTTTCTGGTCAAGTCCTTATAAACAGTATTGATGATGCACAATAATAATAATAGTCACATCACTAATAATGACCTTTTCAACAAATTATGATTTATATCAAAATAAACTGATAATATTGTAGACGTTCAGGCCATCCTGCTAACATCTCACTTTTTTTCACCTGAGCTGAATTTTACAGAGGATGGATAATGTGAATAATTATGTCTATTGGTGGAAATGGTTTCAGCAGCAGTTAGACCAAGGCAGGATGAGAGCTATTACAGAGACAGAATCTTTTAATAGCATCTCTGAAAAGGTTGAGAAAGATTATATCTAGAACGTAGAACATAGAATACAGTGCAGAACAGGCCCTTCAGCCCTCAATGTTGAGCTGACCTGTGAACTAATCTAAGCTCATCACCCTACACTATCCCAAAATTATCCATGTGCTTATCCAAGGGTGGTTTAAAACTCCCTAATGTCACTGAGTTAACTACATTGGCAGGCAAGGCATTCCATGCCCATACCACTCTGAGTAAAGAACCTGTCTCTGACATCTGTCTTAAATCCCTCAATTTGTAGCTATGCCCCCTCGTACAAGCTGATGTCATCATCCTAAGAAAAATACTTTCACTGCCTACTCTGTCTAATCCTCTGATCAACTCTATCAAATCCTCTCTTAGCCTTCTTCTTTTCAATGACAGACTCTAGTCTCTCAGCCTTCCCTCATAATATCTTCCCTCCATCTATAAGGTCAGAAGGTGTTCTTGGGATCATAAGTTGGTGAGATTGCAAGCACTGCCTGAGATTGAGACAGTGGCTAGAGGCAAGGTTCAAAATGGGAAGTTTGTTGAAGTCTTCCTAACATTTAACAACAAAAATTGTTGCTCAACAAGGCCTGGATGTTGGACATTTAACACAGATGTTGTCAGTGGGTTGGATGTTTAGAACGGGGCAGCGTGGTAGAACAGTGGTTAGCACTGTTGCCTCACAGCGTCAGGATCCCAGGTTCGATTCCAGCCTTGGGCAACTGTGTGGAGTTTGCACATTCTCCCTGTGTCTGTGTGGGTTTCCTCCCACAGTTCAAAGATGTGCAGGTCAGGTGAATTGTTCATGTTAAATTGCCCATAGTGTTAAGTGCTGGGTCTGGGTGGGTTACTCTTTGGAGGGTCCGTGTGGACTAGTTGGGCCGAAGGGCTTGTTTCCAAATTGTAGGAAATCTAATCTAATTTCTTAAGGTAGCAGTTTATGGGTTTGAACTGTAAAGTAACAGTTAATATGTTTGTGATTGTATAACATGCTGTCCAAAATGCTATCCACAGCCCTGATAATGTTTCTGCTGCTGATTCACATTCTCTCTCACCCACATATCCCTCCTTCATAATGTGTTGCTGCAGGCCAATCATATTCAACAACTTACCCAGCTCCCTATTTCCTAAACAACAAGGGATAACAGGGTCCATGTTTGCAGTGACAATTTGCTGATTATGTTATATTTAGGACCTGAAACCAAAATGGATCAGGTTCTTACAGTGCTTCCCCAAGTTCCTGTTGCCCACTGACTATCTGATTTACATACAATACTGATGAGAGCTCAGTCTCAAAGTGCAGGTCTAAATTATTTCACATCTCTGCCCCTACACAGTAACTTCTAACTGGAATATGTCCAGTATAACCGGCAGATTTTCTTCTTATGTTTGAGTGTAAATAATATTCTGGGGCCCAGTGCAAACAGCAAAACTGCATGGGAAGGATAACACACCCACAGTAGATCACACTCAATTTTTCAATCATTAATTTAACTAGATAGTAAATCAGATAAGTTATATAATTCTATCCTATTTTCCTCTATCGCTCCATGTAATTATTTATGAATAGTCACAAGAGGGCCAGAAGAATGAAAGAGTTCAAACAGGCTGCAGTGCGATATGGACAGGATGTAGAGCTTGGCTGAGAAATGGCAGATGGAGTTCAACCTGGATAAATGCGAAGTGATGCATTTTAGAAGGTCGAACTCAAATGCTGAATATAGAATTAAAGACAGAATTCTTGGTAGTATGGAGGAACAGAGGAATCTGGGTGTGCAAGTACACAGATCCCTCGACATTGCCACCCAAGTGAATAGGGTTGTTAAGAAAGAATATAGTGTTTTGGCTTTCATTAACAGGGGGATCGAAACCACACTTGGAATATTGTGTCCAGTTCTGGTCACCCTACTATAGGAAAGATAGAGGCTTTGGAGAGGGTGCAAAGAAGGTTTACCAGGATGCTGCCTGGACTGGAGGGCTTGCCTTATGAAGAAAGGTTGAAAGAGCTCGGACTTTTCTCTCTGGAGAGAAGGAGGAAGAGAGGAGACCTCATCGAGGTATACAAGATAATGTGAGGAATAGAAAGAGTCAATAGCCAGAGACACTTCCCCAGGGCAGGATTGACGGGTACGAGGGGTCATAGTTTTAAGATATTAGGGGAAAGGTATAGAGGAGATGTCAGAGGTAGGTTCTTTACGCAGAGAGTTGTGAATGCATGGAATGCGTTGCCAGCGGTTCTGATGGAAGCAGAATCATTAGGGACATTTCAGCGACTGCTGAACAAGCACATGGAGAGCAGTGAGTTGAGGGGTGCGTATATTAAGTTATTATATTTTACATTAGGATTAAACCTCAGCACAACATTGTGGGCCAAAAGACCTGTTCTGTGCTGTACTTTTCTCTGTTCTAGATGCATCCACTAACCGGTGCATGAAATTCATGTATGGATTAATGGTTAGATCTAGGTAGACTATCACTCGAGATTCCCTAAGGGGTACATCAGCATAATGATGTTGATGCTGAATCTTCCATGGAAAATTTAAGGAGAGGGCAAACTTGATTTTACCTCCTGCTGTACATAGAAAATACAAAATTGCAACCATTCGGAAACTTAAGGTCATCGAATAATTTCAAACTGACAAAAGCTACAGAGGTGGCCCAAAAACAGCTTAAATTATTATTGTAAAGTAAAAATAACAGCCATTTCTTTCTACATCAATGCAATAATCTGACACATATAGCAAATCACTGATTCCACTCCTTTTAACACTTGTTTAAAGTCCTGTCCCATTAGCATGCCAGTTTTTCAACAAACTATTTTTACTGCTTTGTTTCCCAACATCTGCACCAAGTGACTTCTTGTCCTACATGATGTTATCCCTCATTGTAATTCATCCTTTTCACTCTTCTGAGTTCACTATCTTTACATCCCTTAATCTCTCTCTTCATGTAAGCTTCTCAGCCCCATTCATGACCCCTCCTCTGACTTTGCATCTCATATGACTTTGCTATTCCCTTGCATCAATCACAGAAAAGGCCTTTCTTTATTAGTTTTATGTATCACTCATCACCTGCACTCTGCTTCCACTCTCCAAAACATACTAACTCTATATTTGCTGCTGATTTTTAAAAAAAACTCTTGCCCAATTTTTCTGCAACTGCACTCTCTCATTCCCCACTACACTGTCTCATTTTTTGCCTTCTGATCACTGCCATATCTAGCTGGTCCACACAATGCACTAATACATCCTGCTTTCACCTGTGCAAACTGCTCACTGTCAGAGAAATATCCTTTCTTTACTGCATGCTATCTTCTGAAACCACTTCCCATCACCATCTCTCTACCTTCACCTCCAATTATCAAATCAAATATTAGGAGGTTTGAAGGTAATGTCTTCAGATTTGCCACAAACACTGGTCCTTAGCCATCCTTTTCTGAGACAACTATATCTCAAGTATATTTGGTGTTGCATTCAACCCTGAAATCATTTTTCAGCCCTTTCATGGTGGTAGGGAAATTATTCGAAGATTCTTAGGGACAGGATTTACTTACATTTGCGGGAAACTTGTTGGGGATAATCAGCATGGCTTTGTGCAGGAGAGGTTTTGACTCTCAAATTTGATTGAGTTTTTTTGAGGGCGTGACAAAGATGATTGAGGGTAAGGCAATTAATTTTATCTACATGGACTATACTAAAACATTTAAGAAAGACCTTTATGGTAAGTCAGTCCAGAAGATTAGGTCATATAGGACCCATGGTGAGTTGGTAAGTTGGATATAAAATTGGCTTGGACATAGAAGACAAAGGGTAGTTATGGAGTATAAAAGTTAGTAAGCCATCTTGCAGCTATAAAGAACTTTAGTTAGGCCACATTTGGAGTATTGTGTGCAGTTCCAATTGCAACACAAAGGAAGGGTGTGAAAGCTTTGGAGATGATACAAAAAGGGATTATCAAGATGTTACTTGGATCAAAGTATATCAGGTATAAAGATAAACTTGCATTGCTTTCACTAGAACAATGGTGGCTGAAGGGTGACCAGATAGAAATATATAAAATTGAGGCATGGACAGGGTGAGGGAGCATAGTTTTAAGGCGAGAGGGGGAAAGTTTTTAAGGAGATATAGGAGGCAAGATGTTTTTTACACAGAGGGTAGTAAGTGCCTGGAATGGGAAATTGGTAGAAATAGACATAATAACAAATGTTTAAGAGACACTCAGACAGAGACAAGAACAGACACAGAATAGAGGAATATGGACTATGTGCAGGAAGATAGGATTATTTTAGAATGGCATCATGGTCAGCACAGACATCTTGGGCCGAAGTGCCTGTACCGGTGCTATGTTCTGTATCCTTGCCATCGTATTCCTAAATCTATCTTCTGGATTAGTGGTGCTGGAAGAGCACAGCAGTTCAGGCAGCATCCGAGGAGCAGTAAAATCGACGATTCGGGCAAAAGCCCTTCATCAGGAATAAAGGCAGAGCCTGAAGCTAGAGGAGGGTGGGGGTGGGGAGAAAGTAGCATAGAGTACAATAGGTGAGTGGGGGAGGAGATAAAGGTGACAGGTCAGTGAGGAGAGGGTGGAGTGGATAGGTGGAAAAAGAGTTAGGCAGGTCGGACAAGTCCGGACAGTTCAAGGGGACAGTGCGGGTTGGAAGTTTGAAACTAGGATGAAGTGGGGGAAGGGGAAATGAAGAAGCTGTTGAAGTCCACATTGATTCCCTGGGGTTGAACTGTTCCGAGGCGGAAGAATAGGCGTTCTTCCTCCAGGCGTCTGGTGGTGAGGGAGCGGTGATGAAGGGGATGGGGGGGTGGGTCGTAGGGGGGCGTGGACCTGACCAGGTAGTCACGGAGGGAACGGTCTTTGCGGAAGGCGGAGAGGGGTGGGGATGGAAATATATCCCTGGTGGTGGGGTCTGTTTGGAGGTGGCGGAAATGTCGGCGGATGATTTGGTTTATGCGGAGGTTGGTAGGGTGGAAGGTGAGCACTAGGGGCGTTCTGTCCTTGTTGCGGTTGGAGGGGTTGGGTCTGGGGGCGGAGGTGCGGGATGTGGATGAGATGCGTTGGAGGGCATCTTTAACCATGTGGGAAGGGAAATTGCGGTCTCTAAAGAAGGAGGCCATCTGGTGTTTTCTGTGTGGAACTGGTCCTCCTGGGAGCAGATCCGGCGGAGGCGGAGGAATTGGGAATACGGGACGGCATTTTTGCAAGAGTTAGGGTGGGAAGAGGTGTAATCCAGGTAGCTGTGGGAGTCGGTGGGTTTGTAGGAAATGTCAGTGTCAAGTCGGTCGTCACTGATGGAGATGGAGAGGTCCAGGAGGGGGAGGGAGGTGTCAGAGATGGTCCAGGTAAATTTAAGGTCAGGGTGGAATGTGTTGGTGAAGTTGATGAATTGCTCAACCTCCTCGCGGGAACATGAAGTGGCGCCAATGCAGTCATCAATGTAGCGGAGGAAGAGGTGGGGAGTGGTGCCGGTGTAATTATGGAAGATCGACTGTTCTACGTAGCTAACAAAGAGACAGGCATAGCTGGGGCCCATACATGTGCCCATGGCTGCCCCTTTGGTCTGGAGGAAGTTGGAGGATTCGAAGGAGAAATTAAGGGTGAGGACCAGTTCGGCCAAACAAATGAGTGTCGGTGGAAGGGTACTGTTGGGGACATCAGGAGAGGAAAAAAAGGGAGGGCTTTGAGGCCCTGGTAATGGCGGATGGAGGTGTAGAGGGATTGGATATCCATGGTGAAGATGAGGCGTTGGGGGTCGGGGAAACGGAAGTCTTGAAGGAGGTGGAGGGCGTGGGTGGTGTCCCGAACGTATGTGGGGAGTTCCTGGACTAGGGGGGATAGGACAGTGTAGCCCATATCTGTCCTTGTCTTAGATTTTCTGCTGAAACTTTTATCTTTGTTGCTTCCAAAATTGATTCTTTTAAAGCACTAATGGCATGTCTCCCATGTTCTTGCCACTGTAAACCTGAGGTTACTCAAAACCCTACTATCCAAAACACACCTAAACCCGTTCACTTATTTCAACTGTATACACATGCAATGCCTTGACTTTAAAATCTCATCCACGTTTTTATATCCTGCCATGTACTAGTTCTTTCCCATCTCTATAATCTCTTTCTGTAACCGTCTGAGATCTCTGAACTCCTCTAATTCAGGCCTGTTGAGAATCCTTGATTACAATTGCTGCACCATTGGTGATAATGAATACTACTGGCCAGTTCCTGAGCTCCTGGAATTCTCTTTCCAAATTTCTCTTACTTCTCTAACTTCTCCTACTTCTCTGACTTTCATTTCTTCTTCAGTGTTGTTAAAACCTAATTCACTACACAAGCTTTTGGATTTCTGCCCTAATAACTCCTTATAAAGCTGAACGTCATCATGCAATTCTCCTACGAATTGTTTATTAGAAAGAAAAATGTAGATTTATGCAGCATTTTTCACAGCCACCTGACATCTCAAGGGGCTTCACAGTTGATTAGATAGTTGTGAAGTGTAGTCACTGTTCTAATGTAAGAAATGCAGCCACTAAATTTCAAACAACAAACTCCCACAAACAGCAATGTGACAATGATGAGGTATTCTGTGTTTGTGAGGTTGAGGGATAAGTATTGGTTAAGACATGGGGGATAACTCTCCCGCTCTTCTCTAAAAATGCCAGACTTCCACATTTTTATCCAAATTACTTATATATCTATGTAAAAAAATAGAAGTCCCAGCACTGACCCTTGCAGAGCACCACCAGTCACTGACCACCAGTGAGAGAAAGCACACCTCCATAACTACATTTGTCTTCTATGACCAAGCCAATTTTATATCCAATGTGACTAATCTTGTGGACCAGCCTACCATGAGGGATCTTCAATGCTTTAGTGAAGTCCATGTAGACAACATCCATTGCCCTACCCTCAGCAATCATCTTTGTCACTCTCAAAAAACTCAATCAAATTTGTGAGACGAGACCTCTCCTGCACAAAGCCATGCTGATTATCCCTAATAAGTTCTTTTCCAAATGCAAGTAAATTCTGTCCCTAAGAATCTTCTCCAATAATTTCCCTACCACCATGTAAGAGCTGAAAGATTACTTTGAGGATGAATACAAACACAGTTGTGTCAGAAGGATAGCTGGGGAGCTGTGTTTGTGACAGATCTGAAGACATTGTCTAATAACTAATTGGAAGTAATTTCCATCCATCTGGTACTGGATGTTGGACAAGGAGTCTGATACATCCATATGTCCAAGCAAAAGAAGAATTAGGTTAAAGTCTCCTCTGACAGATGGAACTTCTGACAATGCAGAACTGCCTTTTTGCAGCATTGGAAAGTTAAACTTGATTAATGTGCTCAAGGCCTGGAGTGGGAATTTAGCCTGGAGCATTATGATCTAAAGGTGAGGGAGCTATCCATTGAGTTACAGGTGATAGAAGATCCAATGAAGGTGCATAAATACAAGTTGCTAAATTCCTTACCTGCATAATATGGACATTGTCAGCACGGTGAATTTCTGTGTCCTTCAACAGTTTCTTTTGCAATGTTGCAATACTTTTTTCCAAGTGGTTTCTTTGTCGTCCAAATTCCTTCTGAATGTTTGAGTCAACAGTCGCAATTTCAAACTAGCAAAGAAAACAAATAGCGTTGAATATAGGTGAATAGTGAATTCATTTGAGGTGCCAAGTAAATTGGATTTATTTAAACTCTGACTTCCAGAAATTGAAGGAAATCAGTTTGAAATTTATGTTGATAAAATTACTAGGACTGAAGGTTACTATGTCGCTGCGTCATGATGATATTGTACATTTAAGATTGTCAAAAGTGGTAGCTATGGAGATAGTGGATGTATTGGTGGATTATCTTCCAAACTTCTATTGATTTTGGAATGATTGTGGCAGATTGGAAGGCAGCAAATGTCACCTATTTAAAAATGTAAACTTAAATTCACTATTTATGGGTGACACAGTGGCTTAGTGCTTAGCAATGTTACCTCACAGGGCCAGGAACCCAGGTTGGATTCCAGCCTTGAATGACTGTGTGGAGTTTACACGTTCTCCCCATGTCTGTGGGTTTCTGTCAGGTACTCTGGTTTCCTCCCACAGTCCAAAAATGTGCAAATTAAATGAATTGGTCATGGTAAGTTGCCTGGTAGTGTCCAGGGATATACAGGCTGGGTGGATTATGGTAAATGTAGGGTTACAGGAGTAGGGTGGTTCCGGGTGGGATGATCTTCATAGAGTTGGTGCAGACTTGATGGACTGAATGGCCTTTATCTGCACTGTAGAGATTGCATAAATTAAGAAGGGAGGGACAGAGAAAGTAGGGAACTACAGACCTGCTAGCCTCACATCAGTAGAAGGGAACTTGCTAGAACACATTATTTAAGATGTGATAAAAACACATATGATTTGATAGGTCATAGTCAGCATTGGTGAATGTTTGACAAGTTTGTTTAAGTTTTTTGAGGAGGTTATTAATATAAGTTAAAAAGGAGAGTTGATCAACATAATACACTTGAATTTTCAGAAGGCTTTTATAAAATCCCTCACTGGAAGTTGGCAAGTAAAATTCAAGTACAAAGGATAGGAGGTAATGTACTAGCATAGATAAAGGATTAGGGCCAAAGCAGAAAACAGAGTGTTGGAACAAATAGATGATTCAAATGCTGGCAAGTTGTAACTAATGGGATACTGCAAGGATGTGCACTTAGACTCCAGCTGGTCACAATATATAATCAATGAATTGGATGTGAGGATGAAATGTAAGATTTCCAAATTTGCAGATGACACAAAGCTAGATAGGAATAGGTGCTGTAAGGAAGGGGGTATCTGCTTTCAAAGGAAGAAGATTTGTGTAAAGTATTTGCTTCAATGTAAGAAGTTAGAAAGTGCCAAGAAGCCTGGATGCACTTATCAATAAGCTACTGAAGCTGAACATGCAGGTGCAGCAGGCAATAGGATAATAGTATGATAAGTCGATGTGGAGCTGGGAAAAGAACAGCAGGTCAAGCAGCATCAGAGGAACAGGAGAGTTGATGTTTCAGGTCGTAATAGCATGAAACCTCTTATCTCAAAAGAAGTGGGGTACAGGAGTAACAAAATCTTGCTTTAGTTGTTTAGACCACACCTTAAATATTGTATGAAGTTTTCCTTATCTTAGGAAGGATATTATTGCAATAAGTGGGCCAAATTGGATCCTGGGATGGTAGGACTGTTCTATGAAGAGAGATTGGATAAAAGGGGGCCTGTATTCTCTGGAGTTTCAAAGAATGAGGTGATCTCATTGTAACCTACAAAACACTAAAGGGATAGACAGCGTGGACACAGGTAAAATGTTTCCTTCAGTTGGGGAGTCTAAAATAAACAGACACTACTTCAAAAACAAGGAGAAAGCTACCAAGGATCAACAGAAGGACACTTTTTTTTGTGAACTTTCAGAATTCTCTATCTCTGAGGACTGTGTAAAGTTCAATCCTTGAGAATGTTTAAAGTTGAGTTTGACAGATTTTTAAATACCAATGTGGGCGGCACGGTGGCACAGTGGTTAGCACTGCTGCCTCGCAGCAACAGAAGGACACTTTTTTTTTGTGAACTTTCAGAATTCTCTATCTCTGAGGACTGTGTAAAGTTCAATCCTTGAGAATATTTAAAGTTGAGTTTGACAGATTTTTAAATACCAATAATATAAAAGATATAAGGTGTGGGAAAAAGACAGAAGTTGGTCATCAGCCATGATCATAGTGAATGGTGGAGACGGGTCGATGGGCTAGATAGCCTTCTCCAGTTCCCAAGTAATAGCTGCTTGCATGGTGTTCTCTGAAATTTATACATCCATTTAAACATAGAATATACCGTATTCAATATAAATGATAAATTGGAGAGGAGGAACATCTTGCTGATTTGAAATAAGAATTTACATTCATAATCATTTAAAATGTGTTACAATCAGAGATGTACAGCATGGAAACAGACCCTTGGTCCAACTTGTCCATGCCGACTAGATGTCCCAACCTAATTTAATCCCATTTACCAGCACTTGGCCCATATCCCTCTAAACCCTTCCTATTCATACATCCTTTTGGCTTTAATATCTGGACTTTAATGGACTAAACATGGTGTTAAAAGGACACTGTTGATCTAAAATGACTCCTGTGATCACCTGACCCAGCAAGACACATGGAATATATGAAATCAGCAGCCCTGGAATTACAATTTTAAAGTTGATCTGAAACCAAAAATTCGCATCTCTAGTTTTACTCACACTTGCATGTTAACTTCATGTATCAGAGATGAAAAGTTACCTGCAAGCATTCAGTTTGAAAAAGATAATAAAGCTACACTTGGAATATACAAGTAAACTGCACCTTCAGTAGCTTATTTTGAGCAAAACTGAAAAACAGCAACATGAACGCTAAGTGCAAAGATGCTGGAAGCTCTCCTCTCAATATCAGATTGCTACTGATGAAAAGAAACTTGGAATTTCATTCATTCACTAAGAATTCCAAAACATGTGATGCTTTGAATTTTTGATGAAACAAGACAGCAGCTAAACAGGTGAATTTATGTCTTTTAATTCCTGCAACCCAAAGGACTCTTAGGAATTGTAATTGAATTTGTCTTCACCTTCCTGTCAGCACTAGACATTCCTACAAAGCATCCCTTCTTTATATGCTTATTACATGATTTTATATGTATTTATATCATAGTTTAATTTTTTTGGGGTGGTAGTAGGTAATAATACTCCTCTCTCTTTCACCCAAGAAACTCTTGCGGTTGGCTGTCCTTGATTTTTGATCTGGATAACTAAGTTTCATTAAAGTATTATAGCTATGTGCAAATCAAAGAAAACAATGTTGTAGCTGAATGAGAAATGTGAAAAAAGATGGGGGCAGGGAGCCCTCCTCATATAGTTGTGACAAATTGTTTTCAATAACTGTGTTTCAACTAATATGCAAATTTATGGCTTCTGAAACAATCTTTAACCAATGTATGGCCCAGGCCAGACCCCCTCAAAACATTCCAAGAAAGTAGTCCAGACCCTAACCTTGCTCGTTGTTTAAGTAGGCGTAACACTGATATTCCAGGAGTAATGCAACTGGTCAACCCACTTAGTTTTAAACAAAACAGAATTTATTTACAATATTACCAAAAGAAACACAAACAAAAGAGAACAGAATACTGAATATCTTATCCTATCCGAAAACCCAACAGACAATCCCAACTCAGTGAGGCTGTTTCAAATACTTGCAACAATCCCCATAACACTCCTTGGCACAAAAGGTAAAATCAAACACAGGGTCTTACAGAAGAGAAGTGAGAGAAAGATCAACATGCATCTGTTTCTTTGGGTCCAGCAGCATTTCCACACTACAGCAAAAAAAAAACCAAACCAGAGAAAAGCTGTGCTGGGAGAACTGGCCACTCCCCTTTCATTGTATAAGTGTTCTTTTTTTTAAAACTTGAAAGGCTTCTGCTTGAGGCACCATCTGTTTGCTATTATCAAATTGGCCCTAAATTCGGAGTCTGTGTCATTTACGACCTCTCTGAAAAAAAGCCAAGGATTACATTACCTTAGAGTCATAGAGATGTACAACATGGAAACAGACCCTTAGGTCCAACCTGTCCATGCCGACCAGGTATCCCAACCCAATCTAGTCCCACCTGCCAGCACCTGGCCCATATCCCTCCAAAGCCTTCCTATTCATATACCCATCCAAACCTTGTTAAAGGAGCAGCTTCATCACACCAATGCCATTGTATAGCAGCACACACATCACTGCTTAAACTTCTAACTGCAAAGTTAATGACAGTTTTAAGGTAGCAGGTGTTGTGGAGAAATAAAATTAACTGAAAATCCTCTATAGGTAACTTTTATTCATTAAACACAAATAGTAAATCTTACAGAAAATCAGATTGATCTTCTTTTCATGGCTTGAATTGGGCCATGGATAAATACATGGCACTTATCAGAAGTAATTGAGGTGCATAAGAGAAAATAATATAACAGAAAGAGGTTTGTCAAATCTAATTGTTTCACAATAGAGTTAGGGTTAGCTAATGAGCTAATAACCTTGTGATCCTCACAACAGGAGAAACAAGTTTCATCATATTTGTCTAGGAGTCATTTCTCTTTGTGATGGAGTGGAGTTTCAACAGTTACATTATTTGAGAAAGTAAAGGGGATAAATTTCTCTTTGATACCAAGTGATCTCACAGGTAAGCAAATGTTGTAGCCGAAGAAACTTACCACTTCTGACTGTGGCACATATTTCTCATAGAGTTGCCGCACACTATCTTTCAATTTCTTTGGTTCCTGAATAAATGCTATACAGTTGTACAAATCAGTCTTAAAATGTTTGACAATAGATTCTACACTTCGCACCTGAAAATGAAGGAATAGGAGACCATTAAATAACTTGAATGACAAAGATTGAGAAGAGAGAGGAACTATTTAAAAAAACCTATTTAGAACACTTGGATTTGTTTGCAAATGAATGCAATATATTGGTAACGTATTAATTCCATTTTCAATGTATCCATGTTAACATATGTTCGTTGTCTAGACAAGGAGGTAAAAAACTTTTGCAATTCACAATATTTTAGGATTCAGGACCATTTTTAAAGTATATTTGTTCATATAGTTATATCGATATTTCTGGCTCAACCATTATTTATCCATAATTTCCCTTCAAAAATATTTTTGTAATGATGTACTTATGTAACGTATGGGGTTTGGCTAGTTAGCATGCAAAACAATACTTTTCACTGTATATCAGTACATGTGACAATAATAAATCAAATCAAATCAAAGTGGTGGTCTGATTTTTCTTTAAACCACTGCAAACCGTATGATGTAGGTGTAGGCACAATGTTCTTAGCATTTCTAGGCCCTATCTTGCCTGTATCAGCAGTGTGCCCACTTGTGAAATCTTTTGGAAAATGGTTATTAATGAGCAGAGGCCAAGTTCAGTGCTGCAAGATCCCATCAGAAGTCAAGATGTGAGGGCCACCTCCTGGAGGCCTTTATTGTGGCTGAGGCTGAAGAAATGAGGAGAGGCTGGAAACATTTTGTTTAACATTAATACTGTCAATGGCAGCAATAACCATGTTAAAACTTCTGCAATAGTCTGCTGTTGGCCACAGGCTTCCCATTTTCACCAAATTAAAGTTAATTATCAAGATCCCTGCTATAGATTCATCTTCTGTTAGCTTCTGGTTGTCTCTTGGCTGCCTGTGAAAGTTTATCTTATTGACTTTCTCCAACATGTGGTTTAATTGGCTTCACCCCGCTGTGGGCAAGGTGCTATCACTGTAGAGAAATTGACTCTGGAACAACAGCTAGAGAATGGAAGCACAATGCAAGGTTGGCCAGATGCAATTATCACAAGTCCTGCTGCATCATATCTTCCCACCCCAAAACGCATCTCAAAGTCCATCTTCAGGATACTGCAGAAGATTTTGTCCAATTTTAACGTATGCAAGGACAGAGAAGAGTTCTATGCATTTAGCTCACTCTGTGTAAACATCTTGCCTTATACCTCTTCATCGGATGTACAGCATTTAAAAAAAGCAGATCAAAATAGATATCCAATAATGGAAGGTTTTATTGCTTAATTTGCAAAGACTTTTAAACTTTGAGAATCTCACCATCTTCAGAGTAAAAAAAATTAACAAGTGAAAGGGCATTTGGCAAATACAACAACAATACTTTCTGAATTGATTTGGATAAATAAAGAAAAGAGAAAATAGACAGATGTGCAATACTATCAGAACTTTTATGATCTCTGTGCATTACGGCCAATTTACTGCTTTTTAAGCACACACTACTATAATATTGAAAACACTTTCAGATAGTGGTTGAAAAATAAATATTAGGTAGGCCACTGTGAAGAGCATTCCTGTGTCTCTAAAATAATGTCATTGTCTTTTATCTTCACCTGAATGTGCAAATTGGACTTGGTTTAATGCCTCATCTGCAAGATGGCTCTTTCAGTAACACAGGACTCCCATAGTATTCCACTAAAACGTAACTAGAATTATTTCCTCGTCATCAGAGCAGGACTTGAACCAACAAATAGAGTCATAGAGATGTACAGCATGGAAACAGACCCTTCGGTCTAACCAGTCCATGCCGAACAGATATTCCAAACCAATCTAGTCCCACCTGCCAGCACCTGGCCAATATCCCTCTAAATTCTTCTTATTCATATACCCATCCAGATGTCTTTTAAATGTTGCAATTGTGCCAGCCTCCACCACTTCGTCTGGCAGCTCATTCCATACACGTACCACCCTCTGTGTGAAAAAGGTGCCCCTTAGGTCCCTTTAATATCTTCCCCATCTCACCCATAACCTATGCCCACTAGTTCTTCTTCGATCTTCGATGAAAAGTAATTTAGAAAAGTGAAAGAAAGAGTCAACACTTCAAAAACAATGAGATACAACACAACTCAGGAGACCAGTGAAGCTCTCTACAGTACCCATTTGTTAATTGTTGTTATCGTATCCATGTGACAAATTATTTTTCTGGATCCTGCACAAGGCAAAACACAGCTTCATTATTTTTTGCACTATTATTGGTGTGGAGGATTTGAATGTCTGACTCAGGCAAGAGGGTTACTTTGAGCCTATGTCAACACCTTAACAGTGATGGCAAAAGTGAGGACTGCATATGCTGGAAATCAGAGTCTAGATTAGAGTGGTACTGGAAAAGAACAGCAGGTCAGGCAGCATCCAAGGAGCAGGAAAATTGACATTTTGGGCATCTCGGATGCTGCCTGACCTGCTGTGCTTTTCCAGCACCACTCTAATCTAGACCTTAACAGTGATGTTAATGCATCTCGGAACTGATTCTAATATTTGTAGTAGCAAAAACCAAGGATATTCTCCACATAAGACTGTGGGTTATGGATCAAATAAAATTTTCAGAACCAGGATTGATTGATACTTTTGCATAAAAACAAGTTTAGGTGGAAACACAAATAAATGAAGTACGTATTAGCATTACCTAATAGAAGAGCAATGAGTGGCCGAATAGTTGGTATATTTTTCAGTATTAAAGCAAATTAAGTTATATGAAGATAATGCAAGAAGATGGAGTTGAGGCAAACCATTAGCCATATTCATATTAAACAATGGAGCATTAGTGAAGTACCAGATGGGGTACTCTTGCTCTTGTTTCTTTGTTCTAGGGTTACTTCTGTCCCTTTGCTGGCGTTGCCACTGGTACTGGGCCTATTATGGTTAGTTCTCCTTACACCTAATATTTGTTTAGATAAGGAATGGAATTTAATGGTCACAGGGAGCAGTCTGTTCACTGGATGGAAACAGGTGAAAGTGCTATCCCATTTTCATAAGAACAGGAGCCATTTAGCCCCTTGAACCTGCTCCACTATTCAGACCATGGCTCATCAGCAACTCAGTGCTATTTTCCTGCACCATTCCTACACCTCTTGATGTCATTGTTAACGAGAAATCTGTTAATCTCTGCCTTGAAGTTAATTACTGACTGTGCTTCCAAAGATGGCTGGGATTGAGAATTCCAAAGTTTACCGCCCTTTGAGTGACAAAATTTCTCCACATCTCAGTCATAACCTGTGATTCTGAGACTGTGTCACCTGATTCTAGACTCCATAGACAGCGAAAACATTATCTATCTTGTCTATCCCTTTTAGAAATTTGTCGGTTTCTATAAGACCTTTTCTTATTCTTAACTCTGGAGAACACAAGCCAAATTTCTCAATCACTCTTCACAGGACAGTCCTATTATGCTCGAGAGTGTGGTGCTGGAAAAGCACAGCACGTCGTGCAGCATCCAAGGAGCAGGAGGATCGACATTCCTGATGAAGGGTTTTTGCCCAAAACGTTGATTCGCCTGCTTCTCGGATGCTGCCTGACCTGCTGTCCTTTTTCCAGCATCACATTCTCGATTCTGATCTCCAGCATCTGCAGTCCTCACTTTCTCCTAGTCATATCATCCTGCCATTTCCAGGAATTATCTGCTGTATTAAGTCTCAATCAGACTTCACTTCCTAATCTTAAACTTCCTATTTCTAATGCTAGGAAAATTCCCCCCAAAATCCTGGTGCAAGGTTAAATTTTCTGACCCCAAGCGCTGCTGGCAAATTAGACAGTCAGGTCTCTAGTATCCCCAGTGGGCGCATACAGTATTGCACTGCTACTTACATCAATGATGGAATCCCAAGAAAAAATACAGTAGTTTTTTTTTAAGCAGTGTAGAGACAGACCATTCGACCCAACTGGTCCACACCAATCCTCAGAAGAGCATCCCACCCAGACCCATCCCCCAACCCTATATTTCCATGGCCAATCAACCTAACCTACACATTGTTGGAATGTGGGAGGAAACTGGAATATCTAGCAGATATCCACGCAGACATGGGGAGAATGTGCAAACTCCACTCAGTCACCCAAGGCTGGAATCAAATCCAGAACACTGGCGCTGTGAGGCAGCGGTGCTAGCCACTGTGACACCCTACTGAGCCATAATGCAGCCAGAAGTAAGGAAGCCCTTTGTCTCTGGATAGTTTCAAACCACCAACCTTCCGGTTAACAGCCGAGTTGGCTAGTTCTGGTCTATGAGTCATTATTCTGGGTTCCTCATGCAAATGCTTTGGCCTGTTTCCATACAGTAGGGAATCTAATCAAATCTAATCTAACCTAAAAACAAATCTGGCAATGTGGTTGGGAAGGAGGATCTCCCTACCTGCCAAGATCTTCCTCGTGATAGGACCATGTGATAAACATCCCTGCCCATGGCTAGGTAACTTCCAGCAATAGCAGGGTGAAATGGCCACTTGCATTGATTTTTAGGCAGGATGGCTGGCTTGAACCTTCCTAACCCAGACGTAATTGCAGGAAAATTGGGGAGGGGAGGTATTTCCACACACACCTTCCTGTCTGATAAAAAAAAATACTCTCCTGCCCTTTCCACTGCCTTCTTGCAGGTTGGGGATTTCTGCCCTAGTAAATCAATGTTTCAGATATTCAGGATGAATTGTAATACGCTCCCACATTGGGAGATTTTAATGGAGCACACCACAGCCTTCCAGCTCCTTAGAATCAAATCTGTGGTGAGGAGGATCATGGATAGCCTTCCCCTCCAGCTGAGCGCATTAAACAGGCAACTAATTTTCACTTATACCGTTGTCGCTAGTTTTAGTCAGCGATGGGTGGGTAACTTGCCAAGTGGGACACAGTACACACAAGCACAAGTGAGGTTCCTTTTAGATTCCTACTAAGAGTCCCTCGTACTAAAATACTTCATGCTTGATCAAGGAAAAGGTGGTCCTTGTGACAGCCAATCCCAAATCAATGCTAGAGACACAGCCTCTTCCCACACATTCCAGTGAGCCCTTCTCTGCGGCCTCTCTCCCATTATTACACATCTGTGATCTGGAATCTGATGGCTCCAAGCCTCCCTGTTGGCACTGCTGTTCTGATTGACCAGAAGAACTTGGTAGGCAAGACCTTAGGTCTTTGAGACGGTTGGCTGCTGTCCATTTTTAGGAGTCTTTTCTAAAAGATATGACGCAGGGCTCTCACTAGATCACCAGTTGGGTGAGACCATTATTGCTTATTTGATTTGATTTGGTTTGATCTATTCAGCTCAATAAAGAAAGCTGGAACGAGAAATGAGTGCTTCATTTCACTGAATTATTTAATTCAATATTTTACTGTGTTATTAAAAGGTGATGGTTACCCAGTTGGCTGGGCGGATAGCAATTTGTTTAGATTAATGACAACTACCTGATCATTTCTCATTCCAGCTGAAATAGACATGACACCTGCCTCCTCACCCCGTTCCAGAAAGTGGAAGGCAATGACAAATGACACTGCCAAGAAGACTAGCTCAGATGAAGCAACCAATAAATCAAGGACCTATGTTCAGGAAGAACACACTCAAAGGTTCCTTAAGTAAAAAAGGCACCAACATCAGGAATACAGCAGCTTACTCTTTTTAATTTGAAACTTTGGTAATTAGAAGCTTAGTTGGAGACCAAATTATCAAATTACATTCTCAAATGATCAAAAATGCATTCCAATGCATGTACAGAATACATTTTAATAAATATACAATCTAGATAAAACTAAAGCTTAGAATTTATCTAGTTCTTTGGCATGAGCAAAGCCGTGTTTGTATATGTGCATTTGCCCTAGCGTGTATTTGTATATAGCTAACCATGTGCATAGCACAATCTAACCTTCTCCATCTCTTTACGCATCTCTGCTTCTGTGGCCTTTAGTTTCTGTTTGAGTTCTCCAATATTAAGTTCCAGCTGGGCATTATGTTTATGAAACAGCTCCAATTCAGTTTCCATCTGTAGAAGGATAAATGAGACACATACGTTTAGAAACTAAAAACTGAAATAACTGTGGATGCTGGAAATCAGAAACAAAATAAAAGTGTTGGAAACACTCAGCAGATCTGACAGCATCTAATCAGAGTTAACATTTCATGTCCAGTAACCCTTCCTCAGAACTGATGGTAGCAAGGAAGAATTGGATTATATACAGAAGATAGGATGGGGGGGAGAGGGTAAGGAGTAAATGATTGGTGAAAATAGAGCTCAAAGAGAGACAAGAACAGTTGGACAGACAAGGAGTGGATAACAATCAGGCCAGGAGAATGAATAGCTATTAATGGGGACAGTGAAACAGTTTAGAAATTGATAAGCAATGATTACATTTTCCTAAAGGAAGCTTTTATTTCTAATGCAAGTTTTTATTAGTTTATAATCCCAGCGAGTGAGATCTTCTTGCATGACAACTACAATAGACAACCCATTAACAAATTCAGAGTATGTTGGAGAAACTCAGCAGATCTGGCAGCATCTGTGGAGAGAGAAAGAGTTAATGTTTTGAGTCCAGTATGAACCAATTGATACACTCTTGGGTTCTGAAGAGGAATCATAATGGGCTTGAAACATAAATGTTTATTTCGCTGCAGTTGCTGCCAGATCTGCTGAGTTTCTCCAGCATTCTCTACGTTTATTTCAGATTTCCAGTATCTGCGGTATTTTGCCTTTATTCGCCAGACAATTCCTTTAGAGGTAGAAATAATTAAAGCTTTGTAGGGATCCTATGAATCCAGCTATCTGAAATCCAAATGGTTAAATAACAAGACATGCATTTTATTTATTACCAATGAGTAAAATAACTTACTGCCTTGATGGACTAAGTGTTGAATTGGTGTGTTAGTTGAAAAATGTGGTGCTGGAAAAACACAGCAGGGCAGGCAGCATCTGAGGAACAGGAGAATCAACGTTTCGGGCATAAGCCCTTCTTCAGAAATGAGGCTGGTGTGCCAAGCGGGCTGATGGAAGATGAGGCGCTCTTCCTCCAGGCGTCGTGTGGTCAGAGTCTGACGATGGAGGAGGCCAAGGACCTGCATGTCCTTGGCAGAGTGGGAGGGTGTTCAGCCCTGGGGCGGTTGGGTTGGTTGGTGTTTTAATCAATTATTTGCTTCAGCTGAGTGGCTTTTCCTCTGCTTCAACTGATCTGAGCAATCTAGAATCATCGAGATATACACCATGGAAACAAACACTTTGGTCCAACTTGTCCATGTCAACCAGCTATCCCATATAAATCTGGTCCCATTTGCCAGCATTTGGCCCATATCCCTCTAAACCCTTCCTATTCATATACCCATTCAGATGCCTTTTAAATGTTGTAATCATACCAGCTTTCACCACTTCCTCTGGCAGCTCATTCCAGACCCACACCATCCTCTGTATGAAAAAGTTGCCCCTTAGGTCTCTTTTTTATCTTTCCCCTCTCACCTTAAACCTATGCCCTTTAGTTTTGGACTCCCCCACCGCAGGGAAAAGACCTTGTCTACTTACCCTACCCATTTTTAAAAATCACACAACACCAGGTTATAGTCCAACAGGTTTAATTGGAAGCACACTGGCTTTCGGAGCGATGCTCCTTCATCAGGTGATTGTGGAGGGCTCGTTATAAACCTTGATAAGGTCACCCCTCAGCCTCTGACGCTCCAGAGAAAATAGCTCCAGCCTATTTAGGCTCTCCCTATAGCTCAAACCCTTCAACCCTGGCAACATACTCGTAAAGCTTTTCTGAGCACTCACGTTTCACAACATCCTGTATGAGGGAGACCAGAATTTTATGCAGTACTCCAAAAGTTCTGTACAGCCGCAGCATAACCTTCCAACTCCTCTGCTTAAAGCACTGACCAATAAAGGAAAGTGTACCAAATGCCTTCTTGACAATCCTGTCCACCTGTGACTCCCCTTCCAAGGACCTATGAACCTGCACTCCAAGGTTTCTGTTTAGCAATACTCCCAAGGGACCTTACCATGAAGTGTAAAAATTCCTGCCCTGATTTGTCTTCTCAAAGTACAGCACCTCACATTTATCTAAATTAAACTCCATCTGCCACTTCTCGGCCCATTGGCCCATCTGATCAAGATCCTGTTGTTCTGAGGTTACCATCTTCACAGTCCACTACACCTCCAATTTTGGTGTCATCTGCAAACGTACCAACTATACCTCCTATGTTCACATCCAAATCATTTATATAAATGATATAAAGCAGTGGACCCAGCACTGATCCTAGTAGTACATCGCTGGTCACAACCCCTTACCACCACCTTTGAGCCAGTTCTGTATCCAAATAGTTAGTTCTCCCTGTATTCCGTGAGATCTGACCTTGCTAACCAGTCTACCATGAGGAACCTTGAATGCCTTACTGAAGTCCATATAGATCACATCAACTGCTCTGCCCTCATCAATCCTCTTGATACTTCTTCAAAAAATTCAATCAAGTTAATGAGACATGATTTCCAGCCCAAACCATCCAACTCAAACTGCTTGCCTCAAAACCTGATAAGATCAAAAATCCCAAGCTCACCACATAGCATCTGTATGTGCATACAATCCTAATGATAATTAAATTACGGCAAGGTGATTTACTACTAAGGGCGTAAGGGATAATATAAATTGAGCATGTTCCCAACACAAAAATGGATACTGTAATCCATCTGCACAAACGCAATTACACCCATGATGTCTCGGCACCATAACAGTAAATTGTTCTTAGCTCCTGAATCTGCAGAACAGAAAGAAGTGAGCAATTGGGAATGACAACTAATCCCTGAGAATACAGTAGCATAGGCAGCAAGCTGGCTACAAAAATGGAAAAGAGCAAACAGTGTTTAAAAGATATTTGTTGTAAGATTGTTGAAACATATGGGTGATGTTCCTCAAGGGACAGTAATGAAACCAGCTTTATTCACTACTTACATAAGTAAGGAATGGGAAGCAGAGCACACTTTAGAGATTTTTGTTACAGTTATAGAGGATGCATAATTGAATTTAACAATGATTAATAAACTTGCACAATGTATATTTAAATAGGAAACTAACTTCATGACAGCCATATGTGAAGTGCTGCTAAATGCTTTAAAGAACAAAGAGAAACAGAAAAAAGTGCAATACAGCGCAGGAACAAGCCCTTTGGATCTCCAAACCCGTAACGACACATTTTTCCCTTCCATTCTAAAACAGTCTTTACTTACAGAATCCATAACCCTCTGTTTCATTCCTATTCATGTATTCATCCAGGTGCTTCTTGAATGCTACTAAACTGTTACATTGTAGTAAGACTGAATGAAATTGTCACATAATATCACACTACAATACTGAACTTATGCACATATGCATTTGTTGCTCCATCTAGCAGTGGTGTATCCCATAAATGCAGCTTAATAAAAATACAAGCTATTTCAAAAGTTCTCAGTTGTTTTCTGAAGACTTACTTGCTGTATTTGCTCTTTCATTTCTTTTATATCATTTTCTCGTGGTTCAATTTGTTTCTTAAGCTCTTTAATTTTGTAATCCAGAACAAATTTAAACTTTTCCAATTCTTGATTTTTCTTCTTGAGATCATAGATCCGCTTTTCCTGTACATAGACATAATGTTAGATTAATTTTAATTTTACAAGTGTGAAACTGAGTACAGTTATAATTTCTTTCTAAGTCAGGAATTGAAATTCAACTAACCTCCACCTTCAATGAGATTTGCACTATGCATGTGCCATTATACTTAGAATGGTGCTGGTATAGTATATTTAGTGGTCGATTTGCTATTTGTAATGATATGTACAGATATATCCATGCAGTTATCCAGTAAGGTTTATACCAATTAGTGATGGTTTAAACTGGATAAATTTGGCTTCCTCAAATCTAGTTTCATCTACTGTACTATATGCAAGTACATTTTCTTCTATGTGCAATATTTTTATAATATTGAAAATTTATCAGTCATGGATGAACTTAAATCAATAGACTGTAAGAGATGGAAGCCTGGCTAGAAAAACATTGGAATAGTTGAGGCTGGAAGTGACAAAGGCATGAACAATTCAGCATCAGATTGGTGAAGCAGCAGCAAAGATAAACAATGTTACAGGGTGGAGATAGTGGTCTTTGTTGAAGGGAATATGAGATTTAAGGATCAACTTTAAGGTCAAGTAGAAAGCTGAGATTGCAATCTTATTCCACATGAGACAGTGACGGGGAGGGAGATGGAGTTTGTGGCAAAAAAGGAGAACATACTGAGAACAAGACAGTTACTTCAGTATTTATATAACGAACGCAAATTGTGGCTCACCCAAGAATGGAAATCTGACAAACAACACAAAACATTAGAGTGATTGAGATAATTAATGAAGATGTAAAACTAGAAAACATTACACCTGTTCCCATGTCTTCCAATGTTGTCACCCAGAGGAACAATATAATTTGTTGTTTTATGCTCGGTAATGTGAGATTATCAATTATTCAGTCTTTGAATTATACTTTTATTATAGATCACTGCAAAACTGTTTGTGATATTTTCCATATTACATTCTATTTTATAACTCAGATTCTAAGGTCAAATGAACATTTCCTTGATTTTTTAAAATATGATGCCCTGATTGCTTTAGCAATTTTTTTAAACAGTATGGATTGAATTTTATGGGTGGGATTTGGGGAGGACATATTCCTCACCACCTGCACACCTCACCAAAAACTAGTTGAAAAGTCAATCAGCACAACACTGACATAAAGTTGGCTGTCCTGCGGTGACAATATGGTGGAAGTCCGACTTAAAGAGCTCTATCCATTCAAATTGGCCAACAGCTGAGTAGATTCAGCAATGTCAGAAAGAAGTAATGGCCACTCTGTTCCTGCTTTCTCCCTGTATCCTTGGATCCCTTCAGCCTTAAGAACTATATGTATCGCTTTCTTGAAAGCATTCGATGTTTTGGTCTCAACTGTTTTCTGTGGCAGAGAATTCCACAGGATCACCAGTCTCTGGGTGAAGACATTTCACCTCATCTCTGTCCTGAAAGGACCAACCTGTATCCTTAAACTATGAACCCTGGTTCTAGACTCCTCAGTCATTGGGAACGTCCTTCTGCATTTACTCTGTTTAGATGTGTTAGAATTTTATAGGTTTTTATGAGATCCACCCTCATTCTTCTACCAGAACTGTCATCCCCAGGAATCAGTTTGGGAAACCTTCATTGCACTCCCTCATAGCCTGAACAAACTACTCACAATACTCCAGGTGTGATCATTCTTCTAAACTCCAGTGATTATAGTCCTGACTGATCCAGTCTCTCTTCACACACCAGAACTGTCATCCCCAGGAATCAGTTTGGGAAACCTTCATTGCACTCCCTCATAGCCTGAACAAACTACTCACAATACTCCAGGTGTGATCTCACCAAGGGCATATACAAGTGAAGTAAGACATCCCTGCACCTGTGCTCGAATTCGCTCACTATGAAGGCCAACAGACCATTTGCTTTCTTCATCCCCCTGCACCTGCATGGTTACCTTTACTGACTGGTGTACAAGGACACCTAGATCTCACTGCACCTCGTCCTTTCCCAATCTATCACCATTTAGAGAATCATCTGCCTTACCATTTTGCTACCAAAGTGGATAACCTCACACTTATCACATTATACCTCATCTGCCATGCTTTTGCTCACTCATTTAAGTTGTCCAAATCACATTGAAGAATCCCTGCATTCCCCTCATAGCTCACCTTCCCACCAAGCTTTGTGTCATTTTCAAACTTGGAGATTTTACCTTTAATTTTCCGATCTGAATCATTAATATAAGACAAACCTCAATTAACTGGCATTCGATTAATCGAATTTCGGTGATCTGATTAAGATCACAAGGTCTTGATGCATAGCTAACTATGTTATCAGGCAGCGATTGTCCAGCATTCAATTAACCAAATGCTCCCCGCCCATGTCCTTGGGAATAATCAAGGTCCCTCTGTATATTGTGACTATCTGGGGCCCAAACACTGATCCCTGCAGTACCCCACTAATTACTGCTTGCCAGCCAGAAAAAGACCTAACTCTTTGTTTCCTGTCTCTCAACTAGTTCTGTATACATGTCAGTACACTACCCCAATCCCAAGTATGTTAATTTTATATGCTAATCTCTTATGTGGGGCCGTATTGAAAGTCTTCTGAAAGTCCAAATAAATCACATCACCCTTATTAACTCTACTGGTTACATCCTTGAAAAATTCCAGCAAATTTGTCAATAATAGAGTCATATAGATGTACAGACGGAAACAGATCTTTTGGTCCAACCTATCCATGCTGACCAGATATCCCAATCTAATCTCGTCCCACCTGCCAGCACCCGGCCCATATTCCTCCAAACCCTTCCTATTCATATACCCATCAAAATGCCTCTTAAACGTTGCAATTGTACCAGCCTCCACCACATCTTCTGGCAGCTCATTCCATACAGGTACCACCCCCTGCGTGAAAATGTTGCCCCTTAGGTCTCTTCTATATCTTTCCCCTCTCACCTTAAACCCATGCCCTCCAGTTCTGGACTCCCTGACCCCAGGGAAAAGACTTTGTCTATCCATGTCCCTCATAATTTTGTAAACCTCTATAAGGTCACCCCTCAGCCTCCAATGCTCCAGAAAAAAACAGCCCCAGCCGGTTCATCCTCACCCCATAGCTCAAATCCTCCAACCCTGGCAACATCCTTGTAAATCTTTTCTGAACCCTTTCAAGTTTCACAATATCTTTCTGATAGGAAGGAGACCAGAATTGCACGCAATATTCCAAAAGTGGCCTAACCAATGTCCTGTACAGCCGCAACATGACCTCCCAACTCCTGTACTCAATACTCTTGACCAATAAAGGAAAGCATACCAAACGTCTTCTTCACTATCCTATCTACCTGCGCTTTGACTTTCAAGGAGCTATGAATCTGCACTCCAAGGTCTCTTTGTGCAGCAACAAACTAAGATTTGCTTTTCCAAAATTACAGCACCTCACATTTATCTAAATTAAACTCCATCTGCCACTCCTCAGCCCATTGGCTCATTTAATCAAGATCCCATTGTAATCAGAGGTAATCTTCCTCGTTGTCCATTACACCTCCAATGTTGGTGTCATCAGCAAACTTACTAACTATACCTCTTATGCTCACATCCAAATAATTTATATAAATGAAGAAATGTAGTGGACCCAGGACCGATCCTTGTGACACTCCATTGGTCACAGGCCTCCAATCTGAAAAACACCATCACCCTCTGTCTTCTACCTTTGAGCCAGTTCTGTATCCAAATAGCTAGTCCTCCCTGTATTTCATGAGATCTAATCTTGCTAACCAGTCTCCCATGGGGAACCTTGTTGAACGCCTTACTGAAGTCCATAAAGATCACGACCACCACTCTGCCCTCATCAATCCTCTTTGTTACTTCTTCAAAAAAATCAATCAAGTTTGTGAGACATGATTTCCCACTGACAAAGCCATATTGACTATTGCTAATCAGTCCTTGCCTTTCCAAATACATCCTGTCCCCAGGATTCCCTCCAACAACATGCCCACCACCGATGTTAGCCTCATTGGTCTATAGCAGTTCAGGCAGCATCCGAGGAGCAGTAAAATCGACGTTTCGGGCAAAAGCCCTTCATCAAGAATACAGGCAGAGAGCCTGAAGGGTGGAGAGATAAATGAGAGAAGGGTGGGAGTGGGGAGAAAGTAGCATAGAGTACAATAGGTGAGTGGGGGAGGGGATGAAGGTGATATGTTGGGAGAGAGGGTGGAGTGGATAGGTGGAAAAGAAGATAGGCAGGTAGGACAAGTTATGGGGACAGTGCTGAGCTGGAAGTTTGAAACTAGGATGAGGTGGGGGAAGGGGAAATGAGGAAGCTGTTGAAGTCCACATTGATGCTCTGGGGTTGAAGTGTTCTGAGTCGGAAGATGAGGCGTTCTTC
>NC_057720.1:24437977-24463549 GCF_004010195.1 Chiloscyllium plagiosum | reverse complement strand
CCTTTAGGGCCTTGGATGGAGGTGAGGGAGGAGGTGTGGGCGCAGGTTTTGCAATTCCTATGGTGGCAGGGGAAGGTGCCAGGATGGGAGGGTGGGTTGAAGGGGGGTCGTGGAACTGACCAGGTAGTCATGGAGGGAACGGTCTTTGCGGAAGGTGGAAAGGGGTGGGGAGGGAAATATATCCCTGGTGGTGGGGTCTGTTTGGAGGTGGTGGAAATATCGGCGGATGATTTGGCTTATGCGAAGGTTGGTAGGGTGGAAGGTGAGCACCAGGGGCGTTCTGTCCTTGTTATAGTTGGATGGGTGGGGGTCTGAGGGCGGAGGTGCGGGATGTGAGGGCATCTTTAACCACGTGGGAAGGGAAATTGCGGTCTCTAAAGGAGGTCATCTGGTGTGTTCTGTGGTGGAACTGATCATCCTGGGAGCAGATACGGCGGACGCGGAGGAATTGGGAATACGGGATGGCATTTTTGCAGGAGGTAGGTTGGGAAGAGGTGACATCCAAGTAGCTGTGGGAGTTGGTGGGTTTGTAAAAAATGTCGGTATAAAGTCAGTCGTCATTAATAGAGATGGAGAGGTCCAGAAAGGGAAGGGAGGTGTCAGAGATGGTCCAGGTAAATTTAAGGACAGGGTGGAATGTGTTGGTGAAGTTGATGAATTGCTCAACCTCCTCGCGAGAGCACGAGGTGGCGCCAATGCAGTCATCAATGTAGCCGAGGAAGTGATGGGGAGTAGTGCCGGTGAAATTACAGAAGATCGACTGTTCTACATAGCCAACAAAGAGACAGGCATAGCTGGGGCCCATATGGGTGTCCATGGCTACCCCTTTGGTCTAGAGGAAGTGGGAAGATTCGAAGGAGAAATTTTTAAGGGTGAGGACCAGTTCGGCCAAACGAATGAGAGTGTCGGTGGAAGGGTACCGTTGGGGACGTCGGGAGAGGAAGAAACGGAGGGCTTGGAGGCCCTGATCATGGCGGATGGAGGTGTAGAGGGATTAGATATCCATGGTGAAGATGAGACGTTGGGGGCCGGGGAAACGGAAGTCTTGGAGGAGGTGGAGGGCCGAGGACTTGGAGGTCCTGGGCCTCCTTCACCGCTGCTCCCTCACCACTAGACGCCTGGAGGAAGAACGCCTCATCATCCGCCTCAGAACACTTCAACCCCAGGGCATCAATGTGGACTTCAACAGTTTCCTCATTTCCCCTTCCCCCACCTCACCCCAGTTCCAAACTTCTTCCAGCACCACTAATCCAGAATCTGGTTTCCAGCATCTGCAGTCATTGTTTTTACCTCATTGGTCTGTAGCTCTTGGCATTTCCTTACCACCTTTCTTAAATAGTGGCACCATGTTAGCTAACCCTCAGTCTTCCGGCACCTCACCTGTGACTATTGATGATACAAATATCTCTGATTTCCCTTTCATAAATCCAGGCTGATTCTGAATGATCCTGTCCCTGTTTTCCAAGTTCTCCGCTGTTAAATGTTTTATAATGAACTCTAGCATTTCTTCACTATCAATGTCTGGATAACTAGTCTATCATTCCCTGTTTTCTTTCTAATATCTTTTTTAAATAATGTGGTTATATTATCTAACCTTAAATCCATAGAAATTGATTATTCGGATTCTACAAAATCTTGAAAGATGATCACTATTTCTAGCGACACTTCCTTGAGTGCTTTGGGATATAGATTATCAGGCCTTCAGGTTTTATTGGCCTCTAATCCCATCTAAATCCCCAACGTCACTTCTCTACTAATACCAACTTCCTTCAATTACTCTCTCTCACTGGACCCTGTGTTTCCCAATATTTTTGCATCCACCTTTGTGAAGTCAGAACTTAAACATGTATTTAACGTGTCTGCAAACTCTTTGTTCCCCTTTATAACTTCCCCCGCATCTGACTACATTTATTTTCACTAATCTTTTCCTTTAACATACCTTTCACAATCAGTTGGTATGTTCCCCACAAGCTTACTTTTGTATTCTATTTACCCACCCTTAATCAATCTCTTTCCTCGCCTTTCTGAAATCTAAAGTGGTCCCAATCCTCAGTCTGCTGTTTTTTTCGCCAATTTGTAAGGTTTCCCGCACACGTAAAGATGTCTGGGAACATTACTTAAGAAGGGTTAGGGACCTTCAAAATAAGGAGGGAATGCAGTGGAGGCTGGAATTTAGAGATTGCTGGGGTGCAAAATACAGGCAGTAGGTACCCTTCCTTCCCTTTCCTTCACAACTTTCAACACCAGCTCTTTCGCAAATTCGCAGTCTTCCCCGGATGCACATATTATTGTAGTGGAGGCAGAACATTAACATCCATAATATCAGCCATGAGTGAATGGCGGAGCAGACTCAGTGGGCCAAATGGTCTAATGCTGCTCCTATAGCTTGTGAACATATGATTAGTTCCTCTATGGACCTAAAGGCATGCGGGCTGCCTGATGCCTTACCTACACCTGCAACTTAGGGTGGAGCTTGGGGATGAGCTAGCCACCTGTTCTTTTTTGTGCACTCCACTTCTACCAAGTCACGTTAAAACATACTGAAAAGAAGTCAGAAAATTCATTCCTATCATTCATTTTACCACATATTGCTTTATAAACTTAAATAAGTCACTTATAAATTGCAAAATTACACAATTTAATATCTAGTTCCCTTTTCCAACATTAGCAGGTTAATTGGTCTACATGTATTTTTCTACAGAATTGTACATTCCATTGTTTTAATCTATTTTCCCTGTGTGTCTGTAATTAGCACTGGCATATCAGCCAGCTATCTCCTCATTGCCTGACCTTGTCCTGAATAGTTTCATCACGTTCTAAGATTTCTTTCTTGAGTCCTTGGATGTCTTTCTCCAGTGACCTGATAACTCCATGCAGTTTTTGGTGTTCACTCTTCAACTTCTCAATTTCTCCCTGCTTGTCTTCAATTTCTTTCTGCAAGCTGGTAAACTGAGAAAGGAAGAAATGAGGGAGGTAAATAAGATACTCTATCTTTTGAGGCCATTTTCACAGACAGAAACAAACGTGAATTTGGAAGCTGTGACTGGAAAAGAATGATCACATTAATATGTCAAAGCTTTTTGCTTTATTCTGAACATTTCTATCATTGTGCCAGATTATGGTAAAAAGATTTACAGTGTCTGGGGTTCACCCATATTCTGGAACTCAGGCCTGGATTTCCATTTTCCAATTGCACGAGGGTGAGGTGAAATTTTGCCTAGCCTCCTAAACCCTGAAAGTATTTTATTTGTAAGATTTTACAAATGATGCAAAAAGAAAATAAGCCCTCCTGTCTTTTCTGCTTTCTTATACCTTTTTTCTCATAATTCCTGTCTCTCCTTTCAACCGGAGATTTGCCTCTTTCTCGTCTCTCAGATTTCGTTCATATTTGATTTTAATGTCCTGTATTTCACGGTCAGCATCCTCTTCTATCTGTTTCTTTGTTTCATCAGATTCTTTAATCTGTTGCCTGGACTCTTCCTGCAGCTGAGGTGATTTAAAGGAGATTGTCAAGCGAACAGAATAATACAAAAATACAACACAGTTTTAAAAACAGTAATTCTCTATTCTTATCCACCTTACCTTCACTGGTTTGTACATGCATTGGGATTCCTACAATTCCATGAGCTGTAAGGTTCACTTTACCAGAAACCTCCCACACAGGGCCCAAGCCATTTGTCCACTGTGCAGGTTTGATGCAGAAACAGGGTACCTCAAACCCATCTTGCAATAGCCAACTTGATCAGATCCTTTCCTGTTGTATATTGTGCTCACTTATGAATGGGCTGATGGCCATCATTTTTGGTCAGGTAAAGTGCCCAGACTATTTCAGATCAACTAAAAGGTAAGGAAACTCAGAAGTTGAAGCAAAATGTGAAGTTAGTGATTTTACTTTTGTTTTGATCCTACCTAATGTTATTACTTGACACGTCAGATTGCAATCTGGCTTGATAGATCATATTTTGTTTTTAACAAGGTGGTCTCTCACTACGACAGAAACGCACATGTTTCAAATACTGTTTTGACAATAAAACTAGAGTTTATTAAACAAATAAAATTAAGATAAAATAGAATAAACTATATAATTTACTTATAAACCAAATTGGAAGAGTTTTAAACAGAAAGGAAAAGTATAATCCCATTAATCTATAAACTCATCTTTTGTGACAACTCTATGGCTTTAAGAGATGTGTTTTGTCCTCATGTTGTTTTAATGAAGGAGGGTTGAGACAGCGATACTGAGCTGTCAGTTCAAAAGCCAATCAAGTAAACAGCTTGTGAGACCTTGGTTTTTTTTAAAATTGGAATAGGAACAGCGTGAATGGGTGGGATCAATCTCCCACAAATGAGGATTTTTAGCTTTGGCTTTCAGCAGTTGCTGGGGTCTTGAAGCTGGATGCGGAAGCTCTTATTCCTCTCTCTGTTACAGTTCAAAGCTGGGGCTCTCTTCCTTGTTGCCAGAATTGTATCTGAGGCAATGTATTTTATTGAATTTGCTTTTGCCAAGGGTGTGTTAATGGATGCTATTATATTGGAACAGTTAATTGGTAGTGGTTTATATATACATATAATATATATCATAGATTATTTTGATAAGCATTTTGACAGTTACAGTTAAGCCAATTATTTTATTTTATTTTGTCTCTTTTTTAACTGTAGTGTAAAAATAAAGCATATTTTGCTTAATGCCCAGTAGTTTAACTAATCAAATTGTATCTGGAATTGCCTTACCTTTAAAATAAAAAAAAGTTAGTATTTAGATTATCTTCTTAATAGATTTTGAGGGGGTTTGGCATGGTCCATATGACTTTACAAATTTAAAAAAAATCAACATCCTATATACTCTATCCAACAGTAACCCTTGAACAATATTTATAGCAGCATCAGTATCTCTGACACCTCAATGGGTTTAAGGTAACTGTGACTTCAACTTCTGGCTGGAGCCTCTGAAAAGGAGCTATCAAACATGTGAGTTTAAACAGAAATTTTTTTCAAGTCTTCTTCAGGGTATTATCCCAACATTTCTGTTCTGGGACTATCACAAACTCCTTATTCTGAAGTAATCTAGTTTAATATATTTTTTTCCCTTTCCCAGTCAATACATGTATAAGCCATGAAAGGACTTCTCAAAACTGTGCAAAACCAAGTAAAAGCGAAACAAAAGGTTTTCGTCTTTGTTATAGGTAAGCTTAAAAAAAAACTTTTCAGTCCAGAAATTCCTAGCAAAACCTTGAAGTACAATTGTCTACCTTGCTAAGTTATAAGATCCTAAAGTAAACAAAAATCCATTAAGTTTCTAATGTACTCCTCACAAACGGTTTTAAAAGAAATCATCATAGCTACTAAAATGACATATTTCTTAATTTCAGACACAGGAAACTCATATGCTACTAACTTAAAAATTAACACCAAAACTTCAAATAAATGATATTAAAAACATGAATGAACCAGTTTATTTCCCACTATGCAGCAGTAGCATGACTGATGTTTGCTACTAACAAGATGCTGCTGTCATGCTGAGAAGACATTCTGTCTGTCACACAAATGAATAATGAGGTATATGCATTTCAGTGTTGGTGTGATGTTCGATATGTATGCCATACGCTCCAATTCCTAAACAATCACATTAAACAACACTTCACCATTCACAACAGTCAAATTACTGACCAACCCAATGCTTGTCCCAATTTGGACAATATTTACCAAATAAACCAGAATATGTGTGAAGATTTATGCTGCCAACCAATTTAGGATGTTAGCCAGGTTTATAGTATAATGCAGTTTTGTTTTACTGGATGCCAAAGATTTGAACACGTAGGGCCCTTTTCTTTACATACAGACCAAATATGTACACACTCTTCCTGTTTCAACTCAATAAATTAGGCCACAACCTTGATCTGGTTCATTTCACAGGGTAATGCCTTATTCAATCAGGGTCAATCTGCCAGTTTGAAATTTAAACAACATTTGCAGTTAATTGTCAGTCATCAATAACTGGTGCATTCTCCATAGCACTGCCTTAAACACTGAATGGATACTCACCACTCAATCATTAGCCTCTCCTCATACAATGCAAATGTTATTTTTTCCCTTTACTTTGGTATTTCATGTGAATTGACCGGGTGAGTACAAAACAAAAAACATTGATGAAATGTATCCTTCTTAAGTATTATTCTTAGGTCTGTGCTACCAAATGACTAACATATTTTTACTCGTCATTAGTCACTTTTTCAGAAAGGAAAAATAACTATACAGAGGCCTATTAATTCCTGATCTATGGGCTTCTTCTGTCTCACCTGTTCAATAAATTTACCCTTCTCCTGGAGTTTGGTCTCATAATATTCAGTCAGTTCCTCCAATGCTTGGCTCTTGCTCTCATCCATTTCATTGAGCTGTCTTTCATAATCTTCCTGCATTCGCTGGGATTTAAGCTGCAACTCCTGGTATTTTTCATATTCTAACATTAGTTTCTGGTTGTTTATGCTTTCTGCAATTAGAGTAAATTTAGATGTAAAATATATATTTTGTGGAGTATGCGGTGAAGTTAATTCCAACACTCTTAGTAATATACTATGATTTAACTGTGTACAAGAATCTAAATTAGACATTGAAAATAAATAAGGGTGATCATCACCATCTGCTGATCAGCTGATACAAGATACAAGAATGCTTTAGGAGTTCCACTGGTTGGGATGTCGAGAACTAGGGGGTGTAATCTAGAAATTAGAGGTAGGCCTTTCAGAAGTAAAATTAAGAAATCTTCCACAGACAAAGGATGACAGAAGGTCCCTCCTGCAAATCAATTGGTTTTCCAAATTTGAACTTCTTGGGTTCTTTTTATCCAAAGGTATTAAAGAATAAGAAGCAAAGCTGGGTAAATGGAGTCAAGTTCCAGATTAGTGTTAAATGTCATAACAGGCGCTAAACGGCCTGACAAGTATATTAATCCATTCTTTCTCTTCACAGATGCCAGAGGGTCTAGTGCATACTTTCAGTATTTTATAAATATATTCTTTGTGCTTCTCAGCACACACATTCTGACAACCAAGTGTCAAATGATACCTGTTAACACAGAGTTTCCACAAACTGGCGACTCTTCTGCGGGCTTGAACAGCCTCTAGTAGCAATAATGGATCAAAGTAAGTCAGACAACTGACTACCAAGTAGCACATTTTTGCAGGCTGGCTTATGAAAAGTAAGATGAGGCCTGTGAACAAGGATCGTGCCAGCCTCTGAATGCCCTATTGATATTGTGATTGGTAAAACTGTAGTCTTTATGCCTGAAGAACAAGAGGAATACTGCAACTACATTGTCAAGTTGCATCACTGTTTTGAATTGTAGTGTTTCTAAGCAATAGGTCAATTAATTAATTTTATCAACTCAGGGAATCAACATTTAGTTACAATCTGTAGGATTAGAAGACACAAGACAAGAGTAAATGCAGCATGCGTTTTTACCTAAGTCTTCAATGTCTTTTGTATGTCTATCCAGGATCAGTGCTGTATCTTCCTTATGCATTATCTCAATCTTGTCTTTGTCAGTCTTCAAAACCTACAGCACACCACAATGTCTGATTATTTTGAGAGTTGGAATGCATAAGCACCACACCTCAAAGTTTACTTAATAAAAGTAAATATTAATACAAGGTGGTGGATCAAATGCTTTCTGTTAATGTGTTTGAATAGTCTGATGTACTGGAAAAGAATGACACCCCACTGAGTGAACTTAATTTTGAATCAATATTGTCCTATCAAAGATGACTCTTTATTATTGTTCATGCTGTACTCTCTTTATAAGATATATCCCAAACTCCCCACCAAAGTTAAAGGTTAAATTAATTATTTAAGTAATCTCTGGTGGTACATAATTTTTCAATGTGTTTTTTTGGAATTAACTTTTGCATGGTCATATTTATGTCCATCCTAACAAGTGCCTGTGTATTCCTCCAAAAGTTGACAAGATACAAGCTAGAAGATAAATTGTTATACGAGTGCCATAGATGTTTATGCTAACCCCACATTCCGAGGACAATAATATTAAAAACTGCTTTTGTTACTTACCTGGTTTTTTGTTTTCAGAGATTCCATTTCCTGAATAAATTTCTCAGTCAATTCTTTGATTTTGTCACTGTAATTCATGTCCTTCAGTCTGAGCTGATATTCATTCTCCATCTTCAGTTCCTCGACACGAGTTTTTAACTCCAATGACAATTGATTCTGTTGAAAGAGGCAAAATAATTTTCAACTATCAGTTTAACCTGTAGTGTAAAATTACAACAATAACAACAAATTCAGTCAGCAACTGAATTATGAGTGTTATAAATGATTTTCCAACAACACATGAACTTATATAGCAACTTTGAATTTGAGCAATAATCTGAGTGCTACAGAGGGTTAGGGTTTGGAGTTGGCAAGGTATAAAGTGGACGGTTTTAAACATGAGGGTCAGAATTTTAAAACTAAGCTTTTGGGAGACCTGGAGTCGATCTGGGTAAGCAACGACAGAAATGATGAGCAAAAAGACTAAGTCTATGCTTCAGCTCTGCAAGGTGCTAGTTTGATCACAACAGGAGTACTATGTACAGGTATGGGCCCCAGACTTTAGCAAGACTACACTGGCTTTGGAGAGGGTGGAGCATACAAAAATGATATGTGGAATCCAAGGACTAAAATGGGAGATGGGATTACAAATCTAGGGTTGTACTCCCTGGAATTTAAAAGATTAGTCATTGATTTGATCCTTGTTTTCAAAATATTAAGAGATACAGGCAGGTTTGACAGACACCATTTCCATTGATTGGGCAGTCCGGAACTCAGGGAAAGAATCTGAAAAAAGGGAATAATTGTACATCCAAAATGCAGTTGATATCTAGAACTCACATCTGAAGAACATAGGGCATGCTGGTTCATTTGTTAATTTTAAATCTGAAATTGATAGATTTTTGCATATCAAAGGGTAGGGATGAAGGCAAGTAAACCCAGTTAGGCTGGCATTCTAAGAGCAGAATCTTGCAGAAATGCAAATGGTTTCACCTGCCAGCTCCAGAGTCTATGAGAGACCCATGATGCATCCTTTGGGGAAAGCCTACTGAACTCAGGCCAATCAGGCAGATGAGTTTTCACAGGCTGACTTCTCCATGGGAGCAGAGCAATTGGTCAATCACAGACCGACAGCTCCTTTGGTCAGCAATGTCAATAGGAAGGAAGTGGCTACTGTCAGAGCGACAGCCAGCAGAGTCCTGGATTGTGGAATGGCCCAAGGCACAGGTAAAATGCTGGGAAAGGTTCATTAGTTGGCTTTGGGGGACTCAGAAGCAACAACAGAGTGGTCATCTCAGCAGCAGATCTCCCTGATCTCTCACTTCCTGTGCGGGCTCCTAGATCAGGAACTGAAAACATCCAAAGGAGGGATGAACCCCCTTTCCTTCCCTGGGAGACAACAAGCAGTGCACACAGGTCACCCACAGCTGGGTTAACACCAGAAACAGTGGCATGTGCCCCTTAAGTGGGTTATTAATTACCTAACCGAGGCTATCAATTGGTAATGAGAGGTAAACACTGACCATGTGCCTTCTAGCTGCAGCCTTACTCAGTGCAGGTGGGAATGTGGTGAGATGTCCATCTGTCACCCTCCCAGGAATGAATGTTTTACCCCACCTCACCATACAAGGCAGAAAATTGCAGTCAAAGATTTTATCATCCTCGATCTCACAGGACAGCAAATAGGCTCAAAGGACTAGACATGCTAACCCTACTTTTTTTCCATTGTTTCAGGCAAATGGAGATCTCTGGCTAGGCTAGCATTTACTGCTGATCCCTAACTTGAGATGGTGGTGTGCAGCATCCTTGAATCATTGTAGTCTACAAGATAGGTACCACTCACAATTCTGTTATGCACAAGAATGCTGGAAGAGAGGAATTTTGTTGACTGTAAAGGATAGGAAAGTGGTAACAAGAGCACGAGAGTGTTACTCATGGTGTGACCAAAGTTCCCACTCATTTGATGTACTGCTTTTGATTTGTCTTGGTGTGACAAACATTTGCATAGAATGTTACATTTTCCCAATGTGGGTTTCAAAGAAAATGGGAGTTGTAAAATTGGGAATAATGACATTGGTGAAATTGTGACAACCAGCTCTCTGTCCCTGCTCCTGCTGCCACGTTACAAGTGATGGGGGCAGATATCAGGTGGCCCATCTAGCCATGGGCCAATTATTTTCCTGGTTGCAATTTGTTGTGCTTTGGGTAGATACCAGTTCCAACCAACATGCTTGCAGCTCTCAATGCTGTGGCAGTTGGTGGGTTACAGCAGTGGAGTAGGGGGGTTACTTCCTTTACAAGCTTTGAACACATTGGAGGCAATCACAAATGGTTTTCTCCTCCAGCTGGGTTTCTCATTCTACCCTGACTTGATCACGCTAGCATCCATCCTCTAACCCACCACTCCCTATAGCCTTCTAGCCTGCTCTGCCAAATTCCTATGCACTAATCACCACGAACCTCCTCATACAGCTACATCATAGCTCTCTTTTGGGTACTGGATGTGTTCTCAGCAGTGGCCATCACTCCTGGTGCATTGCTGAAACCTGAGAACTGCTGCCATTTGATTGGCTAGCAACTCTCAGAGGAAGAACTTCCTTCTCAGATGGAAGCCAACTAACACTCTCCAGTTCAACAGACAGTTTCTGGCCATTCAGGTGGCAGTGAAAGTGGATTTTAAATCTAGATCCAAAAAAAATCTAACATTGCTTGGAAAAACTAACCTAACAGCAAAGATACTAACATTTCAATATCTGTCCTAAGGATCACCAGACTCAAAACGTTAACTCTGATTTCTCTCCTCAGAAGCTGCGAGACTTGCTTAACTTTTCCAGCAATTTCTGTTTTTGTTTCTGATTTTCAGCATCTGCAATTCTTTCAATTTTTATTAAATATTTTAATATTGCTTTAAATATTGGAAACAAATCTAATTTGCCTCAGGATAAAATGAGAGTGAATAATTCTGTACATTTCTAATTGAAAGCTGGGGTACTTATTAACTGCTGTAAACTTATAAAAACTTGCTGAAAGGCATTTGGTTTTTTTTATTTTATGTGGGCAAGAGATCTAAAGATTAAATTCTTCTTGGAAAATTCTTTATTGCAAAGCATGTACAGTCCATTTAATTGTTTATGATCAATAATACATTACCTTTTCTTGCAAATCTGATTTTGTGATCAGGATTTCTTCTGCATGGCCAACTTCTTTGTCACGTTTCAGCACTCGGCCCTCTTTATCGATTATCTTCCAGATCATAAAGCATGCATCCTCTGAAACTGTCAACAGGTATAGGTCATCAAAGGTAACAACCATCTGTACAGAAAGAGAAAACAACTGGTCATTTCAAGAAAAAAGCAATGTTGCAAGGATTTTGACAAATGTGCACTAATCACTTTCTCACATCTTGCTGGGAGAAATGTCTAACATTTACATAATTTATGGGTTCCAATACATATCATCTGCAACTGTGGTTGATGATTTATTGTCACCTAGGAGCATATGCTTTCCATCTCTGCATTGGACCAACACAAGAGAATGTAGTTGTGTTCAAAGGGTAAAGAAAATATTCAGAGAACACATAAAAGAATGGTAGGTGGACTTTGATGTTATTAGGGATATGATACAGGACATATATTATGCAACAAATGGATATCTTTCAGCAAAGACAGGAAAAGAAAGGATTGGGGCATCATATTTTTGAACTTTTTTGAAATCATTAATGAGATGTGACATTCAGTGGCTGTGCCAGCATTTATCCTTCGAGCTGACATGATGATCTCCACAAACCTCAACCATCTTTCTCAGTGCAAGGCATGTTTCTTCCACTTCCCACTGACTGCAGTTCTGCTATGGCTTCTTTATGCCATACTTAGTCATACCTTAATGTCCAGGGTTTGGAGATGCTGGTGTTGGACTGGGCTGTACAAAGTTAAAAATCATACAACACCAGGTTATAGTCCAACAGGTTTAATTGGAAGCACTAACTTTCGGAGCGCCGCTCCTTCATCAGGTGATTGTGGAGAACACAATTGAAAGACACAGAATTTATTGCAAAAGTTTACAGTGTAACTTAAATTATACATTGAAAAAGTACCTTGATTGTTTGTTGAGTCTTTCATCTGTTCGAAACTATCATGATATTCGAACAGATGAAAGACTCAACAATCAAGGTATTTTTCAATATATCATTTCAGTTACATCACACTGCAAACTTTTGCAATAAATTCTGTGTCTTACAATTGTGCCCTCCACAACCACCTGATGAAAGAGCTGCGCTCCGAAAGCTAGTGTGCTTCCAATTAAACTGTTGGACTATAACCTGATGTTGTGTGATTTTTAACTTAATATCCAGGGTCATCATGCTCACATCACCTGTGGAATTCTGCTCTTTTGTCCATGTTCATGCAGCTGTAATGACATCAGGAGCTCAGTGGCCCAGATGGAAACTAACTAGGCACCAGTAAGCAGGTTGCTGCTTGATAGCAATGTTGATGACACCTTCCATCACTTTATTGATAATCATGAATTAAAGTAGGCAATAGCCTACTGGTATAGTCGTTGGACTATTAATCTGATAACCCAGGTAAGGATCTGTGGAATTTGTGTTCAATGAAAAGAAAATCTAGAATTAAAGGTCTGATGGCAATGATTGTTACTTGCAGCGGATTAAAAAAAAGCATCTGGTTCACATTCTTGAAGGAAGGACTGGCCTATATGTGACCCCAGACTCACAGCAATCTGGGTGACTCTTAATTGTCTTCTGAGCAACTTGGGATGCACAATAAATTTTGGTTTAATCAGGGATGCCCACATCCTACGAATGAGTTAAAAAAACCTAATGGTATGGTTATTGCCTGGGTTGGATTTGCAGTGTTTGTGTACAGGACATACATGGGCAATTTTCCACATTGTCAGGTAGATGTCAGTGTTGTGCTGTACTGCAACAGCTTAGTGAGGGATGAGTTTTGGAACACAATTCATCTGTACTATTGTCAGGGTCCATAGCCTTTGCAGTATCCAATGCCTTCAACCATTTCTTGATATCACATGGAATAAACTGAATTGGGTGTAGACTGGCATTTTGGGGAGCTCTGGAGGAGACTGAGAGGAATCATTCACTTGGCACTTCTGACTTAAAATTGCTGTGAATGCTTCAGCCCTATCTTTTGCACTGATGTGGTGGGCTACTTCTTCATTGAGGATGGGGATATTTGTAGAGCCTCCTGCTCCAGTGAGTTGTTTAATTGTCCACCATTATTCATGACTGCAATTGGCAGGATTGCAGAGTTTAGATATGACCCATTATTCGTGGGATCACTTAGATCTACCTATCACTTGCTACTTATTTTGTTTGGCATGCAAGTAATTCTGTTGTGTCGACACCTCATTTTTAGGTATACTTGGTTCTGCTTCTGGAATGCTCTCCCGCACTCTCCATTGAAACAAGGCCGATCCCTTGGCTTGAGAATACTGATAGACTGAGGGTTATGCAGGAGAATGAGTTTGCAGATTGTATTGGAGTATGATCTACTGCTGCTGATGGCCCACAGCGTCTCATGAAAGTTCAGTCTTGAGTTGATAGATCTGTTTAAAGACTTTCTCATTTAGCACAGTGATAGTATCACACAACATGATGGAGGGTATTCTCAATGTGAAGGTGAGATTTATTCTCCACCAGTACTGTGCGGTGGTCATTTTACTGATACTGTCATTGACAATATCATAGACTGGGTTTTCAGTACATAGATTAGTAAGGATGAGGTCAAGTATATTTTTCCCTCTTATCAGTTCCTTCATCACCCAGTCAGGCAGCAATGTCCTTTAATACTCTACCAGCTTCATCAGTAGTACTGCTGCAGAGACCTTCTTGGTGGTGATATTTGAAATCCCCAGAGTACATTCTATGCCCTTTCTTCTGTCAGTGCTTCTGCTAAGTGTTGTTCAATATGGTGTAGCACTGATTGATTAGTTGAGAGAGGACAGTACATGGTAATCAGCAGGAGGTTTCCTTGCCCAAGCTTTACCTGGTACTGTGAGACTTCATGGTCTCTGGAGTCAATGTTGTGGACTACCTGGAGAATTCCTCACCTCCTGCTGGTTCTATTCCTGGCAGTGTGACAAGACATATCCAGAATGGTGAGGGTGGTGTCTAGGACATTTTCTGTAAGTATGATTTTATAAGCATGACAATGTCAGGCCATTGCTTGTCTCGTCTGTGAGAAAGCTCTCCCAATTTTAGTACTAGCCCCCAGATGTTAGTAAGGGAGACCTTGCAGAGTCGACAGGGCGGGTTTTGCCATTGTTGTTTCTGGTGCCTCGGTTGATGCCAGGTGGTCTGTCCAGTTTCATTTCTGTTTTGAGACTTTATAGCAATCATTCCAATGGAATGATTTGTCAAGCCCTTTCAGAGGGCAGTTAAGACCAGGTAAGGACAGTAGTTTCCCTTCCCTAAAGGATATCAGTGATCCAATTAAGTTTTTTCTGACAATTGACATGGAGTCACTGTTATCATCTGATTCTTAAATCCAGATTTTTATTGAATTCAAATTCCACCACCTGCTGGGATTCAAACATGGGTTGCTAGAACATGAGCTGGTCCCTGGATTAATAGTCTCACGCTAATACCACGAGGCCCCATTGTCTCTCTGAAACTGGAAACAATGTCAAAAAGCTGTTCAAGTACAAGAACAATGTCAACCTAACGTAAATTGAAGCAGATTATTTTTAATCCCATCTGGTTCATTGTCAAAGATGTATTTAAATTACTATGAAAATCAAGGGAGTCCGTTCTTGCAAAGAAGCAACGCCCAAGGCTTGTTGATAAAGGAGAGTTTCAAAATCTTATTGGATTTATTTTACATAACCACTCATTTGTAGGTGTATGAAGTTTGGCAGAGGAGAGTTCTTCTAATCTCTGGACATATACACAGAATTAAATCAGATGAGAGAAAAACTCCTTTTACTCTGTCAAAGCTTAACTTCATAACTGAATCCCACACTGCAGCATTATAGTACCCTGTAATATAAATAGCAGCCACTATGAGGCATCACTGAAAGAATCTTACATCTTGGTACCAAAATTGATGTGTTAGGTACTTCTGCACTGCAACCTTACTTTTCTTAGGAATTTTGATTCCCATCTAAAGGTCTTGCCAAAACTTAAATTAAGTGAGCAAGTTCACGCCTAAGGTCTCTGTGGTTGTTTCTGTACTGTTGTTGGGGATTCTGGGTTAACACCAATTGACAACTGCCCCAGCCCTCAAGGAAAAAAAAAATCAGAACATCTGGAGCACTTGCCCTTGAGTCAGAATTGCCAAGCTGGGGATTTTCCTGACCTGGGCTGCTGATTCATGGAGAAAATTCAGGGGCTGGTCTACTTCAGAAGGAGTATTGAGTAGGATGTAGAATATTCTTAGTGATTGGTACCTTAGTGATTGGTCCAGAATGTGCCTGATACTCATTCCATTCTGATTTTACAGGTAGTGGGATTTTGATACTCCGGACTGTCCCATTTGCAGCGCCTAGGAACAACATTCGCCCAGAATGTGACATAACCACACAGGTATATGCAACATCATTCGATGGAACTTCCCGAATAATCTGAATGGGGAGGAGCAAAAGGAAAAGAGCAGAAACGATGCATCGACTTTCAGTCATGGAAACACTTCATCTGTAAAGTATGAGATTTCAGCCGGAAAATGAACCTGAATTTGGAAAGCTCAGATATAATAATGTCACTTTACGAAGTATATTTCACATGTAGAAGTACATTATTGATCTTTCTTTACCGAAAAATGCTGCAGTTCACCAGAACTTTAAGTAGAAGAGTAAGTTCTGTCATCCTACAATCATATGAAATAAATATATTGCTAGTAATAGCCTTCTTTTCTTTAAATTTAATATTTCAAAGCAAAACCAAAACAAATAAAACTTTTCTTCTAGGTCCTGAGACTGGCAAGATATTTATTTCACCTTCTGGGCTTAGCCCTGCTCGGGTGGCTGTTTAGTACACAAGTTATGAGAAAAAATGAAGATAGGAAAGCCAAAGGAAGCCTTGTAAGGTAATTTAAGAACAACCTTCAAGGGTCTGAGGAAGGGTCACTCGAACTGAAATGTGAAGTCTGATTTCCACAGATGCTACCAGAAATTGCTGAACTTTTCCAGCAATTTCTGTTTTTGCTTCTGATTTACAGCATCTGCAGTTCTTTCAGCTTTTATTTCAAGAGTGGGGCACCACCTATGCTAGAACATAAAAGATTGCAATGGACCAGGCCAGCAGTGGAGTCTTGCTGCCCATTGTCATGAATGAGATTAGAGTAAGGAAGTCTAATGTATTGATATTATACAGATGACATTTACATTATGGTATTGAAAAATACAACAATATATGACAGTCATCTATTTACTCAGCACTTCTTATTTGTTATACATAGAAAATTGTGATAAGAATTTGTTGCAACAGGATTAATGTCTTTTTTTTACTCAGCTAAGACTGTCAAATGAATAAGATTTTTATTTGATTAATCTCAGAAATATTTAGTAATATTCTTGAAAATTTGGACCTTGAACTATGCCCACTTTACCTCAGGATATAACAGCACACATATTCAACCCACCTGGGAATCAGTAATTTCTTTTAAAGTTCGATCAGACCCCACTGCAAATATGGTTTTACTATCTGGTGTGATACAAAGGTCAGTGTAACTGCAGGACTTCAGTACACACTCGCCTTCTCGCTTTCCAGTCAGTGTATTCCATTCATATACTGCACCATCCATACCACAGGAAATCAATTTACTATCATCTGAATTCCAGACAATAGCGCGAATCTGTTTGGGGAAGACATAGAAGATCATCCATGTACTGTATAACTGTTAAAGTGCCTACTTTATCATGTATTTTACAACATTCCACTGCATTTGAAAACAATTAACATATGAAATGAAATTCTGTTTTTGTATCTATTTTCTGCTCTAAGCAAGCCAGCAATCTATGACTGGTTACATTTATTTGTTAGGTAGCAACATTCAATTCTGCCAGCAATTGAGGAGGACCCGATTGTAAAAGGTCACTCAAAACAGTTTGGGGGTCATTAAAGATAACTTCTTAGGTTATGGTTCTTTGGAGAAGGAGATAGACAAAGATAAGAGCACGGTCCATGTTTGGCAGTAAAATAAAAGCAAAATGCAAGATCCTGAAGATCTAAAATAAAAACAGAAAGTGCTGGGGAAGCTCAGGAGTGCATGGAAGCATTCGTGAAGAAACAAGGTTAATTCTGAGTCCGATATTGCACTTCTTCAGAATGTCACATGGTTTCAAAATGTTCACTTTCTCCACACGTGTTGCTGTATCTGCTGAGCTTCTCTAGCACTTCCTGTTTTTAATCTATACTAGGCGGTGTTGGTATTAGCTGAAAATGTGTTGCTGGAAAAGCGCAGCAGGTCAGGCAGCATCCAGGGAACAGGAGAATCGACGTTTCGGGCATAAGCCCTTCTTCAGGAATGGTATTAACCATATTGCTAAAGTCAGCTGAACTACGATTTGAGGTCTGGAGTCTGAGAACTGTTGAATAGCTCTGCAGGTCTTAAGTCCAGGGAGTTGGGCTGGGGGTGTAGTTTTGGTAATGCTCAAAAGTAGTTATGTGCCACTGATAATTCAGTGCAGCAAGAAGCAGATAGTGGGAATTGAAAAGCCCACAAGCAATATTTACTTTGTGCAAATTGGAAAGATTAGGTTTTGCAGGAACACGGGCTTGGGGGGGGGGGGGGGGAGGGGCAGTACTAGCTTGAAAAAGTTAGCTGTCAACAGACAAGCAGAATTAAGCCTGTGAGTAAGTGTAGGTGTAATTTCAGAGTCCAGGAGAATGTAGACCCAGGAAAAGGGGTGATCAAACATCACAAAAGCAGTCAGTGAAGCAGTCCAAAATGGAGTGGCACTTGAGAGAGTTTCAAGGCTGGATCAACAAAAGTCAAAAAGTATGAATCTTTGGCAAGTTTAATGAGACTATTTAAACAGATATTTAGGCAATTGATTTCTGGCCCCATTGCCTTCATTCACAATTATCTCAGGTCTAGCAATGCCACATTTCTTGCTGCTGTTCCTCCTTTTGCATGCTTCCAACACTCCTAATTGGATGACAACTCCATTCACTAGTCACTAATTGACTTGCTTATTGAAAATCAATCAGGCCCCCATGTGACTTTGGTGAGAACACAGAAATGTTCTCAATACCGAGTCCGAACCCCAGAATTAAAATGCAATTAGAAATGTTTTTCGAACCAGTTAAGTGTAAACAGTCATTACATTCTGCAAATCTTCCCCATAACAAAGCTATACATAAGGAGTAATGTACTTGCATTCGTTGTTGTGAACCTTAGTTCTGATTTGTGATTAGTTCACTGAACACTTTTGTCCTTGAGTCACAAAGTGTTAAATTCAACTTGAGAATCTTACCAGATTGAAAAAGATCTGGACATTAGCAAACAGGGGTAACTTGCTTCCACAAATAGTGATTTGTGTGGGGAATGAACTTCCAGAGGAAGTGGTGAATACGGGTACAGTTAAGTATTGGATTAGTACATGAATAAGTACATGATAAGTACATGATTTGGATAAGTACATGAATAAGAAATGCTTGGACCAAGCACAGGCAGATGGGACAACTTTAGTTTGGGATTATGGTCGGCATGGACTGGTTGGACCGAAGGGTCTGGTTCCATGCTGTATGATTCAATGACTCTGTAACTGTATGACTCTATAATCTGATGTCCTCTATTGCCTTGAACGGATCTGTCTCTGCCATAATCTCAGTCAGTACACTCCAGTTCTTAACAACTCACAGCGTAACAAAGTTTTTCATAACTTCATCATTGCTGCTTTTTCCAACTACGTTTAAATCCATGCCCTCCTCATATTTATATGCTTCCTAAGTACTGTCCTTAAAATGCATTGCTATGACTCATGTCCTTATGCTTTACTACCTTCAAAGTTACTGTTTTTACTTTTAATGTTCTTATTCTGTGCTTAAAATATTCATTGGAGAAAGTGAGGGCTGCAGATGCTGGAGATCAGAGCTGAAAATGTGTTGCTGGAAAAGCGCAGCAGGTCAGGCAACATCCAAGGAACAGGAGAATCGACGTTTCGGGCATAAGCCCTTCTCCATTGTATTAGCAATGGAGAATGCATGGTTGCAGGGGGTTGGGTGGGATGCTCTTCAGAGGGTCAGAATGGGCTGAATGACATGCTTCTGAACTGTAGGAATACGAGAGCTCCTGCTGTTCATACCCTGTTTTGAATATGGAATTACTTTTAGGCAATATTTAATCAAGGCCATCAATATGCAAATTGTCTTGGTTTTTTTCCTTAATTGATCTGCGATTACACATGTTTATATATACATATTGCACAACCCTGTGTGTACCCATCCCTTCAAATAAATACTGGATCATTTTTACCATTTTCTATATGTTCACCAGTATGATTTTACTGATGTTTATAAATATTACCTGTTGACTACACTACTAAATGTAGGCAGACTGATAAGGTTCGAGAAAATCAAAAACACAGTATCTGTAACACATAATGTGAATTATCCTGAAACCCACCTTCCCATTGTGACCTTTAAGATTAACCAGGTTTTCAAATGTCGTTGTGGAATGAATATGAATGACATTTCCATTCACAACTGCAAACAGGTGTCCACCATTGCTGAAGGAACACTGAAAGAAGAAAAACAAAAGTTAAAAATTATTATAAAAGCTGTAGACTCTGGTTAGAATTGAATGACCACCCATGTACAGGTTTGGTGGGGGGAGTGGTGACTAATTGGGCAGAAGAGTACAACAGTGGGCATCACACATTCTCATCTCTGCTACAATGACCTCCGAATGGAAAGGCCCATGCACAGACCCACTGCCTCTCCACTGAGCGAGTCCTTTAAATTGTCATTTAAGGGGCTCATCGCACTGTCACTGATATTGACCCAAAAGTGGGCTGCAAATTGGTCATGTGGGAAGCCTGAAAGTAAACCCATGAGAGGTCGCTTGTGGGCATCCAGGGTAGAGCATTTTTTACAAAGGTATTCAGTATTTAATTGAAGGACTCACCATCAGATAGGAGGGCAGGAGGATTCCTGCTGAGATTTCTGCTGCAAGTCCCTCTCACCTGCAACTCCCACCCATAATCACTCACCTGTGCCTGGTCCAATGACCATTCACGGCCTTTTGGTGGATGCACTACCAACAGCTGCCAATATCTCTTGGTTAGCACTCAAGAGCTGCCAGTCTCAGCATAGTCAGCAGATCTCAATGGATTAAACTTCTCTCCCTAGGATTCTTGATCCCTGGAAGGACTGGCTAATTAGCACTTATTGGCATGCCTTAAGATGCAATGTGGGACTTTTGCTGGGCCTGCAACTGGCAGGCAATTCCCCCATTATTTCCATTAGGTAACTGTGGCTCTCTGGATCTATTTAAGTGATAGCACAGTTAATGTTTATTGAGAGTTGGAAGATGTGGTTGGGTCATTATTACAAAAACATGGAAGACATAAACTATTTGTAACATAAATGAAACAGAAATTTGGCCAGAATCATCTGTGGCATACCTCTCGACAGCTTCGAATTGTGAATTCTTTGAAAGTTCGGATATCATCAATTAACAGGTTCATAAGTCGTAACTTGTCCGAAAATCCAACAAGAATATACAACCCAGATGGGTGAATAGCAACACTATAAGCTTCTTCCTGAAACTCTTTATAAAGCTCCAAAACACTATTAGGGAATAGAAACCACCAATTAATAGAATTTACAAAACAAATGTGGAGGAATTCATTTCCAGCATATTTTGAATCAAGAGAATTTAGTTTTTAAGTGTTTAAAGCATTTTACATAAGTGCATTCTTTCAGTCATAAATTGTAAAAAGTCAGGGCCCACAACATTGATCCCTGCAGCACATCACTCATGACCCCTTTCCAAACAGAAAATGCCCCATTTATATCTACAGTCTGTTTCTTGTTAGCTAGCCAATCTTCTATCCAAGAAATATGTTACCCCTTTCCTTTCATTTTCTGCAGTAAGTTTTGATCTGGTATTGTATCAAATGACTTCTGGAAATCCAAGTACAGCACATCAATTGGCTCCCTTTATCTAGAGCATATATTACATTTGATTTGATTTGATTTATTGATACAGTGAAAAGTATTGTTTGCGTGCATCTTCAAAGATTGTCAATGCAGTGGTTAAACTGATTTCCATTTCAAAAAAAAATTCACTTTTGATTACCTAAAATTGCTCCAAGTCCCCTCCTAAAACATCTTTAATAATAGCTTCCAACATATTCCCTATAACAGATGTAAAACTAAATGGCCTGTAGTTTCATAGAACATAGACTATTACAGCGCAGTACAGGCCCTTCGGCCCTCAATGTTGCATTGCCCTGTGAAACCAATCCGAAGCCTATCCAACCTACTCTATTACATTCTCATCCATATGCCTATCCAATGACCATTTAAATGCCCGTAAAGTTGGTGAATTGACAACTTTTGCAGTCAGTGCGTTCCATGTCCCTACTACTCTCTGAGTAAAGAAACTACCTCGGGCATCTGTTCTATATGCCCCTTCATGCTAACCATCACCATCTGAGAAAAAAGGCTCTCACTGTCCAGCCGATTTAACCCTCTGATTATCTTGTATGTCTCAATTAAGTCACCTCTCAACCTTCTTCTCTTTAACTCTAACTAGTAACTGAATTCCAGGATGAATATTTCCCATCAACAACCACCCTCTGTCTTCTTTCAGCTAGCCAATTTCTAATCCAAACCACTAAATCACCCTCAATCCCATGCCTCTGTACTTTGTGCAGTAGCCTACCATGGGGAACCTTATCAAATGCCTTACTGAAATCTATATTTTCCTGCTTTCTATTTCCCTTCCTTTTTGCAGAAATGAGTTACATTTAATCGCAACACAGAAGAGAAACAAGTCCAGGATCTTTCAGTTTTTTTACTAGTAATTTCTGCTGGTTGCTCCACCACCCTCAGTTTGTCCAATTTATTTTAACTGGCCAGGTCATTCATCAAGCTAAATTCTTCCTATAGGGTCTTGTTACAATACTCAAACTGTAACCTCACCATTCATTAAATTACTCATTAATCTAATTCCAGATGATGACATTAGCTTGAAAACTTCATGTATACTTCCAATTTATATTTTCTCTTTTATTAGCCCATCTGGAAGACGAATTGTATCATCAGCCAGTATCAGAAAGTGACTTGCTATCATGTCTCTCAATATCTTTGTGGTTTATCTCCTTTATTAGAAAAACAAGAAAATCTTCCTTCTCTTTACATTAAATATTCAGAACCTTCAATGGTCTGATTATCTTTATCAATAATCATGAATAAATTTTCTTTCCATCCTGTATCATTTCTCCCTTGCTAGTAGACCCCAATGAAATATGCTCCACTTGTACTATAGCTACAGTTTTAATATCCATTTTCTTTCTTGATGCCAGCATTTCTGAGGATTCCTAAAGCATACTACTATTACAATTAATCTAACTTAAATGATAGCAATCAGCTTTCATATTTCGATACTTGTTACAATGGAAACATGTAATATTCTTCATATGACTCTTAAGTTCCAGACTTGCTCCTTTTTAATTGTTCTTCTGTTTATTCCTTAAAACAAATATTTTTTTTGGATCCACAGCTTTTCTGTTTCTCCAACTGTGTTGTGGATTCCCATCTGACTATTTTCCCACATGTAACTGTCTGAGATATCACAGGTATCTGTCAGAATGGCTGCATCTCAGATTTTTGATATTTGATGCTTATCAAAATAAGTGTTAAGGTTTATTAGAATACTATTCCAAAATTCTTGTAGAATCATGATTTCCCTCATGTTCACAATTCTTTTCTCTAAACTGATCACAGGTCTTTTCTTTCCCTTACATATTCTAAAAATACCTAGTTATGTTTCTTTCTTAAAGTCATAAATCTAAAACAATAAGCTTTGAGTATTACTTGTTTAACAGTTTCATAGCCTCTATATTGCTCTTCTGACAAAGTGCATACACATTCATAGCTGCACCTATCAAAACACTAGAACGTTAAGGTCAAAACATTACCTTTTTAAATGAGATAAAATGTCTTTCAACTTAATCCTCTGAAAATTTAGGCCCCAAACATATATTTTGAATTAATCAAATCTCTCACTGGAATCAGAATCATCCTCTGAGTTACAATCTCTTCCTACTTCTTTTGTTCTGAGCGTTTTGTCAGTCAAGTCATGTCTGATTTTCTCATCTCTTGGAGTTCAAGTTTTTAAAATTCAATTTCCCTGTATTTTCCTTTCTCTCCTCTTTCCATTTTTTTCTTTACTCTTTCCTCATTCTTCAATTGAAGTTTTTTTATTTCAAATACTCTTTTTCTTTCTTTCACTCCCAAGTCTTTCAATTTTTTGATGAATCTTAACTAATTTTAGCAATGACACGTTACATTCAGGTTTCCCTCCATTTTAATGCCAAATGCTGAGCAATTGTTGTGAGCATCTCATGTTTACATGATCTTTTTTTTACTTTGTCTGCTAACTGTCTTAGTTTAGCCTTGCAACTAACCTAACGATTTCAAATATCCAACGTTATGTCTTCTATCCCCTGAAAGGTCTTAGCAACATTCAAGTCATTTTGAAATTCTAAAATGAGCATCTAGTAATCCTCCCTACAACATTCCTGCTTTTTGCTTAGTACCTCAGTATACTCAATTTGTTTTTAAAAAAAGACACAATCTCTCTTAAATTCAGAGATTTTAAATTCAGCAAAAGCCAACTGATGGCAACATTGAACAAATCAGATCCTAGAATCCAAGGAGCAGCATGGTGCCTCAGCAGTTAGCACTGCTGCCTCACAGCACCAGGGACCTGGGTTCAATTCCACCCTTAGGTGCCAGTCTGTGCAGAGTTTGCATATTCTCTGTGTCTGTGTGGGTTCACTCTGGTTTCCTCCCACAGTCCAAAAATGTGCAGGTTAGGTAAATCGGACATGCTAAAATGCCCATAGCGTTAGGTGCAATAGTCAGGAGTTGGGGAAATAAGCCTGGGTGGGTTGGTGTGGACTCGTGGGCCAAATGGCCTGTTTCCACATTGTGGGGAATCTAGAATGAAATCTACATGATAGATCAGATCTTTATTTTTTGCAGTTGACAACTATAGTGGTTGGTCACTGGCACATACTCACTAGATGGAAAATGTTTAAACATTAGTTTATACAAGACGATTAGAAAGATCTTAACAGAAACAGTAAACACTTCGTGTCAACCTGTTTCCCGAACACTATCTTTGGCAGATATTAATCACAGAAGAATACCACTACTATCTCAACTCTTTAATTCATCACTTCACTGAATCTTCTCAATTCCTTTTCATTGGACTGCCGAGACAGTTTTACAGTTCCCTTTTGAATCGCATGACCCTTATTCAATTCTGATAGTCTAAACTGCTTTTGAATTATAACAGCTTAAAGGATACTATACAAACTCTTCCAGTTTGGAAGTTTCACTAACTAAAATCACTTTGTTAGCATGATTGGCTCCTTTGAACTGACAACTTGGTTCTCCTACTAGGTTCCACACTGTAAATGTACTAAAGTCCATGAGACCATAAGACATAACAGTGGAAGTAAGGCCATTCGACTTATCAAGTCCACTATGGCATTTAATCATGGCTGAGGGGCATTTCAACTCCACTAACCCACACTCTCTCCATGGCCCCTTAATTCCTTGTAAGATCAAAAATTTGTTGATCTCTGCCTTGAAGATATTTAACGTCCTGGCCTGCACTGCACTCTGTGGCAATGAATTCCACAGGTCCTCCACTCTCTGGCTGAAGAAATGTCTCCTCATTTGCATTCTAAATTGACCCCCTTAATTCAAAGGCTATGCCAATGGGTCCCAGACTCCCCACATAACGGAAACAAATTCCTAGCGTTCACCTTTTCTAAGCCTGGTAAGTTTCTATTAGATTTTCCTTCAACCTTCTAAATTCTAATGAATACAATCCCAGGATCCTCAGCCATTATTTGTATGTTAGGCAAACCATTTGAGGGATCATCCGTGTGAATCTCCGCTGGACACACTTCAGTGCCAGTATGTCCTTCCTGAGGTGTGAGGCCCAAAATTGGACACAATATTCTAAATGGGGCCGAACTAGAGCTTTATAAAGTCTCAGAAGCACATCACTGCTTTTATGTTCCAACCTTCTTGAGATAAATTACAACATTACACTTGCTTTCTTAACCACGGAGGTAGAAACAATGACTGCAGATGCTGGAAACCAGATTCTGGATTAGTGGTGCTGGAAGAGCACAGCAGTTCAGGCAGCATCCAAGGAGCTTTGAAATCGACGTTTCGGGCAAAAGCCCTTCATCAGGAATAAAGGCAGTGAGCCTGAAGCATGAAGAGATAAGCTAGGGGAGGGTGGGGGTGGGGAGAGAATAGCATAGAGTACAATGGGTGAGTGGGGGAGGAGATGAAGGTGA
>NC_057720.1:24435334-24437354 GCF_004010195.1 Chiloscyllium plagiosum | reverse complement strand
CTCAAGGGCGGAGGAGCAGGAAGTGGAGGAGATGCGGTGGAGGGCACCGTCGACCACGTCGGGGGGGAAATTGCGGTCTCTAAAGAAGGTGGCCATCTGGTGTGTTCTGTGGTGGAACTGGTCCTCCTGGGAGCAGATCCGGCGGAGGCGGAGGAATTGGGAATACGGGATGGCATTTTTGCAAGAGGTAGGGTGGGAAGAGGTGTAATCCAGGTAGCTGTGGGAGTTGGTGGGTTTGTAGAAGATGTCAGTGTCAAGTCGGTCGTCACTGATGGAGATGGAGAGGTCCAGGAAGGGGAGCCAGGTGTCGGAGATGGTCCAGGTAAATTTAAGGTCAGGGTGGAATGTGTTGGTGAAGTTGATGAATTGTTCAACCTCCTCGCGGGAGCACGAGGTGGCGCCAATGCAGTCATCAATGTAGCAGAGGAAGAGGTGGGGAGTGGTGCCGGTGTAATTACGGAAGATCAACTGCTCTACGTAGCCAACAAAGAGACAGGCATAGCTGGGGCCCATACGTGTGCCTATGGCTACCCCTTTGGTCTGGAGGAAGTGGGACTCAACGTGCAAGTCAACCTTTAGTGAATCCTGGACTAGCACTCCCAGGTCCCTTTGTACTTGGACTTTATGAATTTTCTTACCATTTAGAAAATTGTCCATGCCTGTATTCTTTTTTCCAAAGTGCAAGAACTCTCATTTGCTCATGTTGAATTTCATCAGCCATTTCCTGGACCACTCTCCTAAACTGTCTAAATCTTTCTGCAGCCTCCCCACCTCCTCAGTACTACCTACCTATCCGCCTAACTTCGTATCATCGGCGAACTTCGTTGGAATGCCTCCAGTCCCTTCATCCAGATCATTAATATATAAAGTGAACAGCTGCAGCTGAACCCTGTGGGACACTGCTTGTCATCAGCTGCCATTCTGAAAAAGAATCTTTTATCCCAACTTTCTGCCTTCTGTCAGACAGCTAATCCTCAATCCATGCCAGTAGCTCACCCCGAACACCATGGGCCTTCATCTTACTTAGCAGCCTCCTGTGAGGGCCCTTATCGAAGGCCTTTTGGAAGTCTAGATAGATAACAATCACTGGGTTTCCCTGGTCTAACCTACTTTGGATTGGCTGTCTGACAGAAGGCAGAGAATTGGGATAAGAGGTTCTTTTTCGGAATGGCAGCTGGTAACAAGCGGTTTCCCACAGGGTTCAGTGTTGGGGCCGCAGCTGTTCACGTTATATATTAATGATCTGGATGAAGGCACTGGGAGCATTCTAGCGAAGTTTGCCGATGATACGAAGTTAGGTGGACAGGCAGGTAGTACTGAGGAAGTGGGGAGGCTGCAGAAGGATCTTGACAGTTTGGGAGAGTGTCCAGGAAATGGCTGATGAAGTTCAATGTGAGCAAATGCGAGGTCTTGCACTTTGGAAAAAAGAATACAAGCATGGACTACTTTCTAAACGGTGAGAAAATTCATAAAGCCAAAGTACAAAACGAACTGGGAGTGCTAGTCGAGGATTCTCTAAAGGTAAACATTCAGGTTGAATCCGTGATTAAGAAACCGAATGCAATGTTGTCACTTATCTCAAGAGGGTTGGAATATAAAAGCAGCAATGTGCTACTGAAACTTTATAAAGCTCTGGTTAGGCCCCATTTGGAATACTGTGTCCAGTCTTGGGCCCCACACCTCAGGAGGGACATACTGGCACTGAAGCATGTCCAGTGGAGATTCACACAGATGATCCCTGGAATGGTAGGTCTAACATATGAGGAACGGCTGAGAATCCTGGGATTGTACTCATTGGAGTTTAGAAGGTTAACGGGAGATCTAATAGAAACTTACAAGATAATACATGGCTTGGAAAGGGTGGACGCTAAGAAATGATTTCTGTTAGGCGAGGAGACTAGGACCCGTGGGCACAGCCTTAGAATTAGAGGGGGTAAATTCAGAACAGAAATGTGGAGACATTTCTTCAGCCAGAGAGTGGTGGGCCTGTGGAATTCATTGCCGCGGAGTGCAGTGGAGG
>NC_057720.1:24410413-24434792 GCF_004010195.1 Chiloscyllium plagiosum | reverse complement strand
AATCTTATACGTCTCAATCAGGTCCCCTCTCAGTCTTCTAAACTCAAGTGTATATAAGCCCAGTTCACTCCAATCTTTCAACATAAGATAGTCCCACCATTCCAGGAATTGACCTCGTGAACCTACGCTACACTCCCTCAATAGCCAGAATGTCTTTCCTCAAACTTGGAGACCAGAACTGCACACAATATGCCAGGTGCGGTCTCACCAGGGCCCTATACAGCGGCAGAAGAACATCTTTGCTTCTATACTTAATCCCTCTTGTTATGAAGGCCAGCATGCTATTAGCCTTCTTCACTACCTGCTGTACCTGCATGCTTACCTCCATTGACTGGTGTAAAAGAACATCCAGATCTCTTTGTACTGCCCCTCTACCTAACTTTACTCCATTTAGATAGTGATCTGCCTTCCTGTTCTTGCCACCAAAGTGGATAACCATACATTTATCCACATTAAACTGCATCTGCCATGCATCTGTCCACTCACCTAACCAGTCCAGGTCACCCTGTAATCTCCTAACATTCTCCTCACATTTCACCCTGCCACCCAGCTTTGTATCATCAGCAAATTTGCTAATGTTACTATTAATACCATCTTCTATATCATTAATATATATTGTAAAAAGCTGCGGTTCCAGCACTGATCCCAGAGGTACCCCACTGGTCACCGCCTGCCTTTCCAAAAGGGAGCCGTTTATCACTACTCTTTGCTTCCTGTCAGCCAACCAATTTTCAATCCAAGTCAGTACTTTGCCTCCAATACCATGTGCCCTAATTTTGCTCACTAACCCTCTATGTAGGACTTTATCAAAGGCTTTCTGAAAGTCTAGGTACACTACATCCACTGGATCTCCCTTGTCCATCTTCAGAATTACATCCTCAAAAAATTCCATAAGATTAGTCAAGCATGATTTCACCTTCATAAATCCATGCTGACTCTGACCTATCCTATTACTGCTATCCAGATGTGTTGTAATTTCATCCTTTATAATTGACTCCAGCATCTTTCCCACCAATGAGGTCAGACTAACTGGTCTATAATTTCCTGCTTTCTCTCTCGCTCCTTTCTTAAAAAGTGGTACAACAGTAGCCACTCTCCAATCCGCAGGAACTGATCCTGAATCTATCGAACTCTGGAAAATAATCATCAACGCATCCACGATTTCTAGAGCCACCCCTTCAGTACCCTGGGATGTAGACCATCAGGCCTCAGGGACTTATCAGCCTTCAGACCTAACTCCTGTATGTCTCCACTATTTCCTCAGCCAACTCCCTCAGAACTCTAGGATGTAGCCCATCAGGGCCATAAGATTTGTCAATATTTAGACCTTTGATTTTTTTCTAGCTTTTTCTCTTTTGTAATGGATATCATACTCAACTCTGTGCCCGGCTCTCCTTAATTCTTGGGATATTACTCATGTCTTCCACTATGAAGATTGACATAAAGTACTAATCAAGTTCTTCAGCTATTTCCTTATCTCCCATCACTAGTCTTCCCTCATCAATTTGGAGCGGTCCAATTTCTACTTTTGCCTCTCGTTTGTTTCTTATGTATGGAAAGAAACTTTTACTGTCATTTCTTATATTACTAGCTAGCTTACCTTCATATTTGATCCTCTCCTTCCTTATTTCTCTCATTGTTATCCTCTGTTTGTTTTTGTAGTCTTCCCAATCTTCTGTTCCCAATGCTCTTGGCCACTTTATAGGCTCTCTCCTTTTCTTTGATATATTTCCTGATTTCTTTTGTCAGCCATGGCTGTCTAATCTTCTCCACCCCAGATAATCTTTCTTTTCTTTGAGATGAACCTCAATAATGTGTTCTCAATTACACGCAGAAACTCATGCCATTGTTGCTCTACTGTCTTCCTCACTGGACTCTGCTTCCAGTTGATTTTCGCCAGTTCCTCTCTCATGCCCCTGTAATTACCTTTATTTAACTAGAACACCATTACATCCAATTTTGCCTTCTCTCCTTCAAACTGCAGACAACTCTACCACATTATGATTGCTGCCTCCTAAGTGTTCCCTTACTTTAAGATCTTTTATAAAGGAGGAGAAAGTGAGGTCTGCAGATGCTGGAGATCAGAGCTGGAAATGTGTTGCTGGAAAAGCGCAGCAGGTCAGGCAGCATCCAGGGAACAGGAGAATCGACGTTTCGGGCATAAGCCCTTCTTCAGGAATGGGGAAAGTTTGTCCAGCAGGCTAAGATAAAAGGTAGGGAGGAGGGACTTGGGGGAGGGGCGCCGCCCCTCCCCCAAGTCCCTCCTCCCTACCTTTTATCTTAGCCTGCTGGACAAACTTTCCCCATTCCTGAAGAAGGGCTTATGCCCGAAACGTCGATTCTCCTGTTCCCTGGATGCTGCCTGATCTTTTATAAAGTCTGGTTCATTATATAGCACTAAGTCCAGAATAGCCTGCTGCCTTGTGGGCTCCATCACACGCTGTTCCAAAAAGCCATCCTGTAAGCATTCCATGAATTCCCTTTCTTTGGATCCACCCAGACCATTTGCATATTGAAGTCTCCTATGATCAACATGACCTTGCCTTTCTGACATGCCCTATTTCCTAGTACATCTTGTGCCCCTGGTCCTGACCACTGCTGGGAGGGTTGTACATAACTCCCATTATGGTCAAGTCAAGACAAAACTAATGGCCCTGATCAGTTTTCACATAAATTTAGCATAAACTCTACTTTAATACCACAGGTATCCAGCTGGGTACTTAGCCACTTGCCTTCTTGTAAATGATGTATCTAGTTCACTGTTCGAAATGACTTTCTGACATGATCTTTTTTAAAAAAGCCTTTACAGCAATGTCCAAAATTCATCTGTCTCTATTTTAAAATCCAAATACTAAATGTCAATAATATATGGTATAATACACCTTTTATCAAAACCTTTTAAATCACAGATTCGTCTAAAGTAACAGAATGGCCTCCTCCTGCTTCTTATTCATTTGTTGAGACATAAATAGCTGAGAAAGACAGAAACTAGAGAAAATGTGGAAAATGGGAGATATGGAAAATGTAGGGAGCAAGATTGAAATTAAAAGAGATTTAAAATCAATGTTTGAAGCCATTCAGATTACTATTCCAACATGAAGTGCATGGTACTTTCAAGAATGATGACATGTTGTTCTTGACATTGAATTGAGTTCCATAGACATTGGCAGAGAGGTTGGTGACCTCTCAACAGCATATGAAGAGTTTTAAGATACCTGGGGTAGAACATTTGTACCCTTACATATTGTATCATAAAATATTAATATTCCAATACATTATGACATTAGACCATTCAACTCACAAAGTTAGACCTCAACATTTGGGACAGACTTCAAATTACTGCAAAATATTTACTTAGTAAATTGTTGCTACATTCTTAGATTTGAGAGCTCATTGTTTTTCGGTGTTGTAAATATCAGTAGTAATCATGGCTAATTCATTGTCTTCAATAAAAAAAACACTAAATGCTGGGAGCTGAAATACTCAGCATGCCAATCAGAATCCAAAACAATAGGGGCAACATGGTGGCTCAGTGGTTAGCACTGCTTCCTCACAGCGCCTGGGTCCCAGGTTCAATTCAACGTTCTCCCCGTATCTATGTAGGTTTCCTCCCACATTCCAAAGATGTGCAGGTCAGGTGAATTGGCCATGCTAAATTGTCCATAGTTATTAGGTACATTAGTCAGAGGGGGTTGGGTTACTCTTCTGAGGGTCGGTGTGGACTTGTTGGGCCAAAGGGCCTGTTTCCACACTGTAGGGAATCTAATCAGTGGAGGCTGGGACATTGGGTGTTTTCAAGGCAGAGATCAATTAAATTAAGGGCTACGGGGAGAGTGCAGGTAAGTAGAATTGAAACACCCATCAGCCATGATCAAATGGCGGAGTGGACTCGATGGGCCAAATGGCCTTACTTCCACTCCTATGTCTTATGGTCTCAACATTTTGGGTGTACACTGCTCAGCAGAACTGAGAAATGTGGAAGTTGAAAAAGTTGGAATAACAGAGAACAAAAGGGGAAGGGAAGAAATATTTACTCAAGTCCTAAAGATAAAAGACCTGTAAATTGTGAAGTAGAAAATTTAAATAATCTTGTTTATTTAATTGACTGGTCTAGAAAATGTCCTAACATGGGATTCTCACAATGCAGTTTAGCACTATGCACTCTGCTAATAGAAAAAATACTTTGTCATTTTTGCCTGTTTCTTATTATACAGATTTAAAAGAGCTGCAATCCATACTTCGTCTCATAGTTCCACAAGCGTATTGATCTATCTACCGAACTGGTGGCAACAAGGGGTTTTCGAATGCAGATATCCAAGCCTGTGATGACATTGGAGTGGAACGATTGACAGAGAAATTCAAAATGTGTCAGCTCACTCTGTTAAAAATAAGACAAAATAGATCTGAAGATATGCAAAACAATGGATTAAATACACAGTCAAATATCACTGTAGCTTGAATAAGACAAGATATGATGCAGAACTAAATTTTCAGGTCGGAACTTAATTTTTGTGAATTTGTCCTGAAGAAAGGTTATGAGACTCAAAATGTTTTCTCTCTACAGATTATGTCAGACCCGCTGAGTTTCTCCAGCAATTTCTGTTTTAATTTTGTTTTTAAATCACTCATGGTATTTGGGTGACAGTGGCTAGGCCATCATCCCTAATTGCTCTTGAGAATGATATTGAGTCATATTCCTGAAAAGCTGCAACATTTGACATATAGATATATAGACACTATTGTTAGGAAAGCAGTTCTAGGACAAATAACTAAAAAGAAAGGGTAATTGTCAACAAACAATAAGAGCCTCGCTCTTTTATTTTTTACATCCAAAGATGTTATCACACACAACCAAACAATTTTCCCATCACCATATCACCTGGACCATCGCCAATTAGAAGTGTTTGTGCAAAGCATTATAGGCAAAGCCAACTACCAAAAGTGAGAGGGGGATACGGAGAGTGGGGAGGGACCAAATCAAAACAGAGCTGGAGAGGGAGATAAAGGATTGTATCCACCTCGCAGTGCCCACCTCGCTCTAAAGGCATCAACATCATTGGTGGACAACGTGCTGTCCATTTTCAAGGACACCTGGGAATGAATGTTGGCACAGAAGATGGCTAGACAGTCAGCAAAAATGACCCCCTCCACAGCCCACTGCCTGGACCTGTTAATAGCCAATTTGGTCAAGCCTAAGAGCAGACCCATGAGGAGGTCCTCTGACTTGCATACACCCCTCTGCATTAGATACCTAAAGTTCAGGAGCTTGGGGCTGAAGTGCAACAAAAAGCACAACAAAAGATTTTCCCAATAAGTTTAAAATGGGGAGGTGCAATCATCCACAACCACAAGAAACTAGGGCTTGAAAAATGATTAATATATTTTCAATCAACTGTGGAGCCATTCTGATTGACCCTTTGTTGCATTACTAACACTGACACTCTAGAACATGAGCCTGTATTTTAGAATACTTGTCAAGGAGCATTACCACTACGTCACTGCCTCCAGTTAATATACTCCAATGCAGATCTATGTTACAACTATCAAGTCAAAAGATTGTGGTCTATTATACAATCTTGCAAATATTGAACAAAGGCTTGTGGTTTATTGTAAATTTAGTCTTGATTTCTGCTCCAGGTTTGTAGGACAACAAGACCATAAGAAAAGGAATAGGAGTAGGACATTGGCATCTCAACCCTGCTCTGCTACTCAATAGAATTATGGCTGATCTAACATTTCTCAGATCCATTTTTATGCAATTTCCCAATAAGCCTTGATTCGCCTACAATCAAGATCAAGAATCTATCTCAGCCTTAAACATATACAAGGAATCTTCCCCCATAGCTCTCTCAAAAGTCACACAACCCACTGAGCAAAGAAATTCTTCTTCATCTCAGTCTTAAACTGGCATCCCTCTATTCTGAGACCATGCCCTCTGGTCCTAGACTCCCCCATGAGGGGAAACATCCTCTCAGCATTTATCCTGTCAAGAATCCTGTATGTTTCAATGAGATCATCTCTCATTTATCCAAACTCCAGTGAGTAGAGTCTAACCTGTTCAGCATGTGCTCATACAACAATCCTTCCACATCAAGGATCATCCTAGTGAATCTTAACTGAACAGCATCCAATGAAATGATATATTTCCTTAAACAAGGGGAGAAAACCTCTTCACATTACTCCAGATGTGGTGTCACCGACACTTTGTACAGTTGCCGTAAGACTTCCCTACTCTTCACTACATAGGACACCCGCACCAACCAACCCAACCGCCCCGTGGCCAAACATTTCAACTCCCCCTCCCACTCCACCAAGGACATACAGGTCCTGGGCTCCTCCATTGCCACACACTAACCACCCAACGCCTGGAGGAAGATCATCTCATTTTCCGGCTTTGGACCCTTCAACTACATGGCATAATGTGGAAATTCACTAGTTTCCTCACTTCCCCTCCCCCTACATTATGTAGTTCCAACCTTCCATCTCAGCACCGCCCTGATGACCTGTCCTATGTGTCCATCTTCCTTCCCACCTATCGGCTCCACCTTCCTCCATCACCATTACCCTCACCTCCAGCTACCTATCGCACTCTCAGCTGTCTTCCCCTCAGACCTATCCCTCCTGCCATTTATCTCTCCACCCCCTTTGCTCAGTAGCCTAATTCCTGATGAAGGGTCCTTGCCCAAAACATCGATTCTCCTGTTCCTCGGATGCTGCCTGACCTGCTGTGCTTTTCCAGCACCACACTTTTGACTCTGATCTCCAACATCTGCAGCCCAAACTTTTTCTCCACTTGTATACTCCAACCCTCTTGACATAAGGGCCAACATTTCATTAGCCTTCCTGATTACCTGCTGCACCTGTGTGCTAGCTTTCTGTGTTACATGCACAAGTAACTTCAAGCCCCTTTGTGGTGCAGCTTTATGCAGTTTTTCTTCATTTAAATAACATCTTGTTCTTCCAAAATGAATGACTTTGCATTTTCACACATCATATCCCATTTGCTGACTTTTTGCCCACTTATGTAACCTGTTTGTTATTAGAATGTTTCTGTTTATTAAGTTTTCATTTCATGTTAATCATGCTAATTCCTAAAATGCTCAAGGCAGTGCTCACCTTACTTATTTCAGCAGAAGATAATGTGATGCTGTACAATTGGTTCTTATTTGTACTAGCAATTAGCGCTTCCTCTGAGGGACTAAGACAAAGAGTTGAAATCTCTTGCTGTTCTGCATGGGATGGATCTGTGCTGTATGGATCCTGTGGAATCTGGTGGGCAACACAGAATAGGATTTCAGCCAAAAAGGTGATGGTAAGGAAAAGGCACACATATAATTTAAAAACTTTTTCACAAACTATGCTCAAAACGATATTGATCAACAGAAAAGGAAACATCATCTTTAGTGTCTCCTGGAGAGTTCCACCACCTGCATGCTTCCCTTCAAGTCACATATATCTTCCTGAACTGGAATTATATTGCCATAAAGTCAATATCCTGGAATTCCCATCTCCCATCTACATCATATAGATTGTAGGAATTCAAGAAGGTAACTCAGTATCACCACCTCAGTGGCAGTTAAAGATGTCAATAAATGGTGAGTCATTGCCATTGATGTCCCATCATGTGAACAAATACAAAATAAAGAGAAGGCAGTAACCTGGATCTTGTAAAAGATTAAACTTCCTTTTGCTGATGGAAGACCTGGAAATGAGTTACCTTCCAAAACATTGTCATGCCTAAAACTGACTGATTGATGGCAATGTTAAGAGTTGTCATCTTGTATATCACATTACAGGACGTGTAGTGGTAGATGCTTATTCTCAAACAGTTCTAAATAATCCTGCAAGCCAATGACCTAATCAAATGTTTCAACAATATTACTGGGTATTGTTGTTGAACAGAGAGACCTCAGGGTTCTTAGAAAGTTGCATTCTTAGAAAGTATGTTTCACTGCTCAGACCATTGAGTGTAAGAATTGAAGCATCATGTTGATGTTGTCCAGGACATTGGTGTGGCCATGATTTGGAGTACTGTGAACAGTTCTGGTTGCCCAGTTATAGGAAGGATATTCTGGAGAAGGTTTCAGAAAAGATTTACCAGGATGTTTCTGGGTATAGATAAGGTGAATGGCAGGTATCTTTTCCCTAGGATGGGGGATTTCAAGACTATGGGGCAATTTTTAAGGTAGGAGGAAGAAGATTTAAAAGGGACCTGAGGGGCAACTTTTTCACACAGAGGGTAGTTGTGTGTGGAATGAACTGCCAGAGGAAGTGGTAGATGCAGGTATTTAAAACATTTGGACAAGTACATTGATAGGAAAGATTTAGAGAGATATGGGACAAATGCAAGCAAGTGGGACTAGTTTAGTTTGGGAAACTTGGTCGGCAAAGCCGAGGTGGACTAAACGGTCTGTTTCTGTGCTGCATGACGCTATGTTTACCTGAGTCATCTGTCACCAAACAATGCCTAAGCTCACTAGGACAAGGATGTAGGCTATGCCTTAAGGGACAAAATATATGTCTTCCTTTTTGGACAAATGTAAACTCTATGTGCATGAATTTCTCAGAATCTAGATTCGAGACCCTGAACAGATGTTAGTCATAATGTAGTTACTTACTAAACTAATTTCTGACAACTTCTGGAAATGCTATTTTTCAAAATAAAACTCTTCACTTCTTTGATGGTTAGAAATAATTCAGTGGATTTGAAATAAAAGCATAAAAGTGAATAATTTTGCAGGGTTTTTTAACCAATTTACTTTATGTATATTCTACTTTAAACTATTGTTCAATGTACACTGGCTAATAATGTCTAAATAAGTGAAATAGCTTTACATCATAAAAATTTGAGTACTGAACAGAACTACTGGATCAACCTTAACAGGCAAACTTTACCTCAGTTGTTTCAGATATTAAGAGGAAGAAATGTGCATGTATTATGTAACTAAGCTTACCCTGGGGGCACTTGTCAGAAGAATACTGTACTGTCAGACTCAAAGGTGTATGCAGTGCTGTCCCCAGAGAATTGATGTAAAATTGCAGAATAAACTTATGCCCAGGGTCCCCAGTGTTCTATACAGTTTATGTTACAATCAGTGAATAATCAAAATACAGGATTTTGCTAGTCGCCTGATAGCAAGATCACGGTTTACAGAGCTGTTGTGGTTGGCGCCTATATGGCTCTGAGATGTGGACTGTCTACAGCAGACACTTCAAACACTGCAGCAGTACCACCAATGCTGCCAGATTCCGCGAATCTGCTCGGAAGAGAAATGCACCAACACCAGTATCCTTGACGAGGCCAACATCCTCAGCATCGAGGCACTGACCACCCTAGATTGGCTACGATGGGTTCAGAACATCATCCGCATGACTGACGCGAGACTCCCCATGCAGGTGCTCTATTCCCAACTTTGAACTGGCAGGTGAGCCCCAGGTGGGAGAGGAAGTGCTTCAGCGATACTCTCAAAGCCTCAATAGTGAAGTGCGGCATTCTCACAGACACGTGGGAATCACTAGTCTAAGACCGTCCAAAATGGAGCAGGAGCCTCTGGGAAGGCATCAAGAACCTCAAGACTTGGCATCGGGAAAAAAAATGGAAGCCAGGGGAAAACAGCGAAAGGACCATGCTGTCATACTAATGCCCTATCCATCTCTTCCCGTGACCACCACCTGCCCCAAGTATAACAGAACTTGTGGCAGCCACATCAGTCTATACAGCCACTTACAGACTCACCCTGAGATTGGAAGAGTGTCATCCTCATCTGCGAGTGACTACCAATAATGATGATGATCATCATCATTGATAAACAGGTGTGACTGAATAACAAGAGTGTATGGCATTATGAAATAAATCAATCAAAATTGCAACAGTTGAGATGGTGAATTTCAAGTATTAATTAAAATGGATTGAAGAGCCACTCCTTGTTGCCATATTAAGTGACAATAGCTGTGGGCAGAATCTATACCACAAAATATCAGTACCTATTCAACTCATTTATGTACCTTATATTTTCACTTCAAATTTCCACTGTTAATTTCTAAAATTTACTCCCTACTACATAAAGAGCTTCCAAATGCCTTTGAATCTTCTCAGTGCGGGAGACTATTACTGCTTTAAATACACGACAATTATTATTCAATATTTATTATTACAAGTATTATTTCAGTCTCGTCTAATGAAGAACTCACCCTAATTACCCTTGTTTTTTTAAAGGTATCCTTCTCTTCTCCTCTTTCAAACATATACACAACACCAGGTCCAGCAGAGCAAATAAACCCTTTGGAATAAATTGTTATTGCTGTCACTTTAGCTTGAGGAGGTGGAGGTGGAGGCATGTGGCTGATAGAGGGAGACTTTCTGTTAAGGTAGCAACATCAAAGACATTACATGAAATAATTTATTTAATTTTTATAATTCTAATACACAACTTAAAACATTGGTTATACATTCTCCAAGAGGAATACTGCATTGCTAATAGCACATGTTGACTCAATTTGCACAAAATATTTGATATAAGCAACTGATTTATTGCATACAAAATTCCAGAAGTTCAGCAGGTCGTCCTGGCTCAGTTAAATGTAATTATAAATTCATTGATTAAAATGTTTTTACACTGAAATAGTAGCCATTTTCCCTCTGGTATTTTGTTTCCTTACACAAAGTGCCATCTCAAATCAATTTGTTTAATCCATGATTGACTTTGTCACATCAGTACCCTTGCAAGTTCCCTTACCGTTTTATATTTGAACCAAGGTTCCAAAAAGGAAATGTTCATAGGAACAAGACAATTTCCTCCCAAAGTAAGTAAAGCTTCAAAGTGGAAATGCCAGTAGAATGGGATTAAGAGGTTAAGAAATAAAGGCTATTTGTTGTATGTTTTACAATGATGAATGTGATGGCAATGATAGAGCTAAATGGATGACAAAAGAAGAAAGGGAAAGGGAAAGAAGAGAATGAAAGATGTTGGGATAAATTGTTATTGCTGTCACTTTAGCATTTAACTGGCTGAAAGGTAAGGAGAAAAAGGAAAAACTAGCTATTGTTGATGGGAAAACAATAAGAATGAACTGAAAGGAATTGGTGAGGGAGTAAGGGTGCAAGAACACTTGAAGGAGGAGTGTAGGCATCTTCAGCATTATGGGTATTCTTTGATTCTATGAAATGAAGTACAGGATAAACTCTAAGTTGTGTAGGTGTGGAAAATTAGCATAAATTCTAGGTAGGAGGCTGTAAAAGAAAGTTGTGGTGGCTGTCAACACAAACTCTGGGGAGTGGGAACACCAGGATAAATTCAAGGGGGGAGGAGAATAGAAATCAGCTTAAATTCTGAGGCAATGGGGATTCTAGATGTGAGCAGGGATTAAGTATCAGCATGAACTTCAGGAGGGTCAACGCTCATCAGCATGACCTCAAGGAGTGGACAAACAATCCATTTGTATTATTTTGAAGGTTCCATGGTTACAGGAGAGAGAGAGAGAGGTGAAGTGATGAATTGTTTTGCCATGATGTTCTAACATGTTATGGGCCAGGATTGATGGGTCAGAATACTTGAAGGAGGAGTGTAGGCATCTTCAGCATTATGGGTATTCTTTGATTCTATGAAATGAAGTACAGGATAAACTCTAAGTTGTGCAGGTGTGGATGGGGCGGCACGGTGGCGCAGTGATTAGCACTGCTGCCTTACAGCGCCAGAGACCCGGGTTCAATTCCCGCCTCACTGTGTAGAGTTTGCACGTTCTCCCCGTGTCTGCGTGGGTTTCCTCCGGGTGCTCCGGTTTCCTCCCACAGTCCAAAGATGTGTAGGTCAGGTGAATTGCCCATACTAAATTGCCCATAGTGTTAGGTAAAGGGTAAATGTAGGGGTATGGGTGGGTTGCGCTTCGGCGGGTCGGTGTGGACTTGTTGGGCCGAAGGGCCTGTTTCCACACTGTAATCTAATCTAATCTAATCTAATACTGTTTTCCTGACAGTCAATTTCTATATTCTTATTAGTAATTGATTTCCACATAAATCATGACTTTACAAAGAGCTGTATGCCAGAGTTGAAGATTTGTCTTAATACCCTCCATGTTCGGATCTCAAAAAATAATGACAGATTCAAACTTAGGTTGCAGAAGGCCACTCTATTTGTAACAACTGGCTTCATTAATTTTTATTGACTTGAGCTGTAATCATTACAATCAATGAGAGCACTGGATGTCAATTTGTAGTCTATTAAAAGCTAAACTTTTTGTAGTAAGTAGCAACAATATAGTAAGACAAAATGCCAATATAGTAACACAAAACACATAAGCACATTTGATCTTAATTAGCACACCTTTTGCTGTGGTTTTGCCTGGAGGAAAGAAAATGCTAATATGTTTAAAGTCATCAATGCAAATCACAGGATTGTGAATGGATGGAAAGCTGTGAGTAAGAAATTTGTGGACCATCAGATCTTTTTGCTATATTTGCTTATTTCAGATGTTTCCAACATTAAGCCAGTTTCTTACAATAATAGCAAAGTTTATTTAGATAGCCTTTTTAGGTTTTTTTTATTCACAGAACAAGAAATAACTGAGAATACATTAATATTTAGAAAGGATCACCCACCCAAAACAAAGAACTATTGAGAAAATACAGCAAGTTATATTAGGGACTGTATTGTCTCCACTTATACTGTACCTGATTTCTAGCACTATTGAATACTCCCAGCGTAATTCAGCTAACTCAAACAGGTAAAGTTTTCCTGTGTCAGTGCCAACAATGATGTGATCCTCTGGCATCCATGCATGTGCGAGAAAGTTCTGGAGCTCAAACTTTTGGAAGTTTGTTTGTTTGAGGTTTCCATCAGAATATCGCAAGAGTTTTAAAACGCCATCCCCAACCACACATATCTGTGTATTATCTTGAGGGTTAAAGCTGATCTAATATAGGAAAGAAAATTACAAGATTGTGTATGCAGCACACTCCAGGAATCTCAATGATGTCTGTGATGTATTAAACAGACTGTACTGTACTGTTTGGAAGGAGGGGAAACGTAATAATTACTGGAACCAGTTGCAGTCATGAAAGTGATATTATATTCCTGTTTTTATGCAAATACATTAATTCCTGAAGAAAGAATCAAAGGAATATTAGCTAATGAAGGAAACTGAATAAAAATAAGTGTAGAGAAAGGATAATAAATTACTCTACAAAATAAAACACTATACATCCACCACTCTTACCTTGTTCAATTTTCAATAGATCTGAAGGTAAGAATGTAAAACAACACAGAGAACATGTTAAGCTGCACCCACACCAACTCACTAGTTACTGAAGGCCAGTACCTAGCATAGGTTAATTAGCAGTGGGAAATAGTTGTTCACACCCTCACCATTTTTCTCATTTTGCTTGTTATTTTTATATCCAAACTTCTCAATAGATGTATGCAACTTAATCGGAAATAATGACAACTGGGGGAGGTAGAAGCATCTGACCGAACATATACACATGCGTGAAATGATTAAAGTTGAGTAAATAAATTCCATCTCTCACTCTAACTCTAACCCATCAGAACACTTTCTGAAACCTTATTCATTCACAGTTCTATCCTAGACATGCCCACAACCAGGATTTAAAAATTATATAAGGTACAGTGTATAAGATCTTTTCTTTTCCTATTTGTTAACAGCTACTTTTGAGCAGCATTATTAAGGGTAGGCATTAATTTAACTTATAATCCACATACATAAACGCTATATCTTCTTGAAGACCAGTTAAATTTTCCTGCAAATGAGGATGAGGAGAAACAGGCATCAGGAGAGAAAAAGCAAGCATTTAAGCGTATTAATTATTCTGACTTAATCATGAACTGGTAGGCAATGAAAAATACACTTGATTTCACCATGTTACATATTAAAATCACGGTTACAGCACAGAAGGAGGCCATCTGGTCCATAATATCCACAAGGGCTTTCAACAAGTGTTTATCTCCATTTTCTGAGAAACATGATTGAATCTACCTCCACCGCACTCTCAGGCAGTGTATTTTAGGTCCTAAGTCCCCCACTCTGCAACAATGTTGTTTCTTTCAAATCACCTTTGGTTCTTTTGTCATTCACCTTAGATTGGGGTCCTCTGGTTCTCAAACTTTATACAAATGGGAGTAGTTTCTCCCCACCTCTAGACAACTCATGATTATGAGCATCACTATTAAATCTCCTTTCAACCTTCTCGAAGAACAGTCTTACCAGTTCAATTTAGCTTGCACTTCCACCCACAAAGTGGACAATTCTTTGTTAATTTTCCCCATCACCCACCTTAAGAAACGAAGACCTATAAATAGCGACGCAGGACCTACCACCAGTGCTTCACTGGAGACTCTCACTTATGATGTTACCTAGTCATGGTGACGAAACATCTGAAAACAAATCTTCCAGCTCAGTGAGCTAACTTACATACATATCACCAACCTGAGCTACAAATCTTCTCAAAAATTGTTAACATAAATTCCTCTTAATTTATATTATAATGGATTTGCCTTTATAAGCCTGTCTTGCTACAGTCACATCCTTCCATTAATCATGTGACCGTGTCTTCCAGCTCCTCAGTCTGGAATGTATTGAAACTTCCATGCTGCAATTAGTTTGGCTTTCAAATTATGTAATGTCTCAACTTGGATGGATATTACCATTTACTACGCAAAGGTAGATCAAAATCCTAAAATTCCCTACCTAGCAGAGCATAGAGTGCCGCAATTCATATTAATTTAATATTAAGGACAAATAGAAACAGGCATTCTTAGACTAAGCCTGTTCTGAACAATATTTTTTTAAGAGTTTGATTTCAACTGTACATACATTAAAATCAATTAATTATGTAAAGAAAGGATTTGAAGGTGCCGGTGTTGGACTGGGATGGACAAAGTTAAAAATCACACAACACCAGATTATAGTTCAACAGGTTTATTTGGAAGCACTAGTTTTCGAAGGGCTGCTTCTTCATCAGGTGGCTGACAACTACCTGATGAAGAAGCAGCGCTTCGAAAGCTAGTGTGTCCAAATAAAGCTGTTGGACTATAACTTGGTATTGTGTGATTTTTAACTATATATAGGATTATAACATTAAACTAGAAACTAGTTCACAATTATTCCATAATAGCTCTGATTCACATGTTAGATGGAATTGAATGCCCTCCCTGTACAGGTTTGCATTGGGAATATTTAATCAGGCAAGATCGACCTCATCACCTTCCCGTTTCAGGACCAACTACATTCATGGTGGAAAAGCTTGTGAATGTCCAACATAATGCCAATTAAGACCCCAAAGTAAGCAAGTGATGCCCACTAAGGGTTTCCTCCCCCTGCCACCAGCATCAACCCAGCAGCAGATGGTGGACTAATCGACCAGAGAGCGTGAAAAGTAAAAATTATCTGGGTTTGTTTGCAGGCATCTGGGGGTGGGTAGAGAGAAAGGTGGGTACATGTCATTGGTGTCCCTCATTGACAGGTTTCAGTGCCTGATCAAGGGAATCAGAATCAGGATTGGCATGACAACCAAGAGCCACCACTCTCCCTCGCTGCCAATTTCCTCCCCACCCCTCCCTCTGACCATACCACATGGTCTGCCTCATGCTACCAATCTGCTGTGGCCTGGGTCCTTTGGCAGTCAGAGCCTCAGGTAGTTGGGCTATCAGCAGCAGCCACTGTTTCTCCCTGGTGCTGCTGCCAAGCAATGAAGACATGCTTCAGCAGGCAGGTCTACCTGATTGGCACTTAAATTGGCAGGCTTCTTAAAAGAAAATAGCTCGCCACTTGACATCTGCTACACTCATCTGCTACACTGTGTTGGGTCTACCCTCAAGTTTCAAACTTTTCACTCAGGGTGAAGATTACACAGACCAGGGTGGAAACAACAGAAAACCTCCTGACTTCAATGTCACAGGACATTGGTGATTTTATCTCTACGGTTTCATTCACATGTGGACAGGCGTCCAATGTCAGACAATAAGCATTAGGAGCCTCTCAAAATATGAGCAAGAATTTCCATGGTGGCCTTTTCTCCGAGATTCTAATTAGGAAGAGGAAAAGGAATGATTACATTAATTATTTGAATTTAGTTTTACTCATTTTTTTACAGTAGTTCAAATATAGTGGAAAATATTTAATACATGGTCAAGGCTATTTGAGAAGAGTTAGATTTTGCATTTCACCAAACCTTTCTTCCTACTTTCTAATTTCTAATTATTTTAACATTTTTCACAAAAGTATTATAAAAGCACACAGCACTGATATGAATGCCTTTAGATACTTGATCCAAATGCATCATCCAAAATCCTAATGTAAATTGGAAGTCTTGTTTTGGTCAACTTCTAAAGAAATGAGAAATGATGGTGGTTGAAAGTAACGTGACAGAATTAACAATGATTACCTGATAAATAGGGTTTGTGTTCGTGGTAGTTTTCATAACACCAATGATTTTCTGTTTCTTCCATAGCCAATAAATCAGTGTCCAATCCGGTTTCCCAGATTGCGCAATCAGGTATTTGGAGTCTGGTGAGAAGGCAATACTGACAAACTCTTGGGCGTGAAGATCATTGACACTTAGTGACTTTTTCTTTCTGCTTTGATCGTGCTGTACATCATATATAGTCACTGTGGCTTTTTCACCCTTTTCAGAAACGGCCAGATATCGGTGATTGGGGCTAAATGCAAGAGCCAACATCCCTTGGCTTTTTTCAGCACCTGCGTTCAATAGTATGGCATATATATAGGTTATTAATTAATGTCTTTAAAACTGGTAGAAACATGTTGGCATGTGACATGACCATATCATAAGTAAAATCCTGCATTTTCTTTGTTGGAGAGAGGAAAATTGGATGTATTAATATAGAATGTTCCAGAAGCAAATATATACGAGTGTAATACAAAACTTGACTGCAGATTATTTCATGTAAATCTTCTAGTAAGCTTTCAATGTCATTTGGATCATCTGGAAAAGGTTCAGCAGAAGGGAGCAGCTTTGAATGGCAAGTCAGTAGTTAAGCCATTCCTCTGGCAATTCCCCTCGAGCCTTGTTTCAAAACCATTAGAGCTGGTAAATTAGGGATGAATCACAAAAAGCTAGCATACAAGTTCAGTGGGAAATAGGGCAGGCAAGTGGAATGCCGGCCTTTATTTCAAAAGGAATGGAGTATAAAAGTAGGAAGCAAAAACAGAAATTGCTCGAAAAGTTTAACAGGTCAGGCAGCATCTGTGGAGAGAAATCAATGTTAACATTTTGGGTTGAGTGACTGTTCCTCAGAACCATCACTTGACCCAAAACATTAACTCTGATTTCTCTCCACAGATGCTGCCGGACCCGCTGCTTTTGCAGCAACTTCTGTCTTTGTTTCTGATATACAGCATCCACACACCTGGAATACTGTGAACAGTTTGGGTTCCCTTGCCTAAGAAAAGATATACTGACACTACAGGCAGTCTAGAGAAGGTATACTTGGTTGATCCTGGGTATGGAGACATTTTATTGGGAGATCAAGCAGGTTGGGCTTGTACTTGTTGGAGTTTGGAAGAATGAAAGGCTTTATTGAAACATACACGATTCTTAGGGAGCCTGACAGGGTCAGTTGGCGAAGTTGATGCCCCTGAGGGAGAGTAGAAGCAAAGGGCATAATCTCAGATTTAGAGGTCCCCCATTTAAGACATAGATGAGAAACAATGTTTTCTCTCAGAGAGTAGTCAATCTGTAGATTTTCTTTTACCACAGAGAACTATCAATGCTGGGTTGTTGAGCATTTTCAAGGATAGGGTAGAAAAATTTTTAATCTCTGAGGAAATTAAGGACTATATGGATAAAGAATGAAAAGGGAGGAGAGGATTATTAGATCAACCACAGCCACCCACAAGTCTCTTTGGACATCCACAATATTTAAATTCTACTATCTAGATGGTACCTTTACATATATGTTTTTCAGTCCAAAATGGATGAATTCACACTTGCTTACATTGAACACCACCTGCCACAGTTTTGTCCACTCATTTAATCTTTCATCTGCACCATCTATAATGGGGACACCACTGACATCCTGCCCATTTGAGTACCTGTGCATCATTCATACCTTCTGTCATCTGCTACTCAGCCAATTTCCCAGCCAGGTCAGTCATTTGCCTCAATTCCATGGGCTTCGACCTTAGTTGACAGTATCTTATATGGGACTTCGTCAAATGTTTTCTGAAAGTCCACATAAACAACATCCACAGACATTCCTCTGTCAACTACCTTAGTCACCTCTTCAAAAAAATCCATTAAGGATTGTCAAGCATGACCTACCTATCATGAATCCATGCTGGCTCTCTCTGAATAACTGAAAATTGATTATCTCAACATTGATTATAGACTCCAACAATTTTCCCACCACAAATGTTAGGTTAACAGGTCTACAATTTCTTGATTTCCTCTTTTACCCATCTGTGTGGACAAGTTGGACCAAAGAGTCTGTTCCTGCGCTATTTGCTCTATGACTCTATTTGCCATGTCCCAACCTAGCAGGATAATTCCTATATCTCAAGAACGCTGAAAGATCCAGAGTAAAGGAATTTATTTGTGCTTCCCTACTTCCCTTAATACTCTCAAATGGAAATTATCAGGTCCAAGAGATTTGTCACTCTTTAAATCTATTATATTTCCTCATGACTGACATTTTATTTATGTTAATTTTATTCAATCTCTATTCCTGATCCACTACTAATTTCCTCAGGACATCTGGCAAGCTATCCTCTTCAGTATCAGCAGATACTGAGGCAAAATAATTATTCAACACGACTTTCAGTTCCCCATAGTCATTAATAATACACCTACTTTCGGTCTTTAGTGGCCCAAAATTGCTCCTGACCACCTGCTTTCCCTTTATGTAACTATAAAATTTCTTCTTATTAATTTTGATGTCACTGGCAAGTTTCCTTTCATAATACCTTTTAGGAGCTCTTATAAGCTGTTTTGTGGCCCTTTGCTGTCAGTCGGACCTGTGCTTCCAAGTGCTTTCTTTGAGTTTTATGCTGCCCTGACCTCTTTAGTTGTCCTTTAGTTATCTCTTTGGCTGTTTTTTTCCTGTGAAGTGGAACTTTCTCTCTCAGAGGTACAAACTGGTTTTGATTTGTGTTAAATGTTTCTTTAAACATCCTCCACTCTTCTTCAGTTTTTTTGCCCATTAGCAGATTTTCCCAGTTTACTACAAATGGTCTCTTTTTCATCTTGTTACCTAAATCCAAAACTCTAGTAGCTGACTCATGTGTTTTTGCTTTTGCTATGTTGAACTCGATCATGTTATGATCACTGTTTGACAAATGTTTATGCACAGTTAGGTTCCTAATGAAATCTGGCTCATTAATCATTACTAAATGCAATATTGTTTATCTCTTGTTGAGTCCAGAGCATATTGCTGTAGGAAATTATCCCGGACACACTTCAGAAATTCACTACCTTTTTGACAAGTACTTGTCCGCTTCTCCTAATTTCTATTAAAATTAAAATTCTCCATGAATACTACACACTTGCTTAATGTCTGTATTTACACAATCTAGCATTTCAGAGCTATTACCAGGTCTGTATACAATATCTGTTACCATTTTAGATCTTTTACTGTTCCTTAGATCCACTCATATCATCTCCTCTGAATGCTTTCCCCTCATTATATCCTCCCTGACCACTGAAATAACTCAACAAGATCATGGCTAATCAGGCCCAACTCTCAACTTCCCTTTCATGTCAGCTCATCATAAATAACTCTCATCTCTCCAAAAAGTCAAAATATATCATCTTTAAATACTTTCAGTGATCTAGTCTCCCACAACTCTCGAAGGTCAAGTTCCAGGCATTTACAAACCTCTGCAAGAAGGAATTCAATTGAATCACTTATGTTCCTTTATATTGTAACTAGGTCCTCTAGTTCAAGATTCCCCAATTAGTGGAAACAACTTCTCAACTTCTACCTTGTTATCCATCTCAGAACCTTGCATGTTCAATAAGATCATCCCTCATTCTTCTAAACTCTAATGAATGAAGGCCTAACCTCTTTAGTAATTCCTGATAAGCCAATCCCTCCATCCCAACAATCAGCCTAGTGAATTTCTTTTGAATGGCCCCCAATTCCAGTACAACCTTTCTTAAATACAGAGATGAAAACTGAACACAGTTGCAAATGCAGCTCCACCAACACCCTGTAGTTATAGGAAGACTTGCCTATTTTTTAAAACTCTAACCCTCTAACAATGAAATTCAAAATTCACATTGCTTTCTGAATTATTTGCTGCATGCTAAGCTTTTGTATTTCATGCACAAGACCATCCAGTTCTCTCTCCACTGAACATTCTTTTGGAATCTGTCTCCAATTAAATAATAATCTGCTTTAATTCTTCCTTCCAGAGTGGATGACCTCATAATTCCATATGTTTAACTCCATACGCCAACACTTTGCCCAGCCACTCAACTTATCTATATCTCCTTGCAAATTCCTTATGTCCTTATCAAAACATGCCCTCCCACCTATTTTTGGATTGTCAGCAAATTTGGGTACATTTCACTCTGCTCTATCCTCCAATTCACTATTATAGATAGCAAATAATTAAGACCCTCGGAACGACCCTTGTGGGATTAATTTTGCCTTTTCAATATGAAAAAGACCCATTATTCCCAACTCTCTGCCATCTGTTTGTTAACCAATCCTCAATTCATCTTAATTGTTTACCCTTAATACTGTAACCTCTTATCTTGCGAAATAACCTTCATGTGGCACCTTACTGAATCCTTCTGAAAATTGAAACACACTATACCTACTGATTTGACCTTTATGACCTGAGCTTGTTAGACCCTCAAAGAACTCAAGCAAATTTGTCAAACATGACTTCGCTTTCACAAAACCATGTTTACAGTATTTAATTGTATTAAGCTTTAGTAGAAGACCTAATATTTTTTCCTGAATAATGGATTGGAGCATTTTTCCAACTGCAGATGTTATAGCAACTGGTCTCCTGCTTTCTGTCTCCCTCCCTTCTTCAACAAGAGACATTTTCCAATCTACAGGAATCCTTCTGCAATCCAGTGAATTCTGGAATGTCTTCATAATCTCTGCAGCCATTTCCTTCAAAATACTTTGATGTGAGTCATCAAGTCCTAGTGACTTTCTGCCATTAGTTTGTCAAGTACTTTGTTCCTCATGATACAGACTGTTACGAGATCCTTCCTCCCATTAGCAGCTTTTTTTTGCCTGTTATTTCTGGGATGTTTAGTGTCCTCTAGCATACAGTCCTATGCAAAATAATGGTCTAAGTTATCTGCCATTTCCTTGTTCGATTTTAATTCTCTCATTGCATCCTTCAAGGAGCCCACATTTACTTTAGTTCCTCACTTTCTGTTCATATACCTGTAGAAGCTGCTATTGTTTGTTTTTATATTTCTTACCAAGTTATTTTCATTATCAATTTTCTCCCTATTTATTAGATTTTTGGTCATCTGCTGCTGGTTCTTGAAAGATTCCAGACCCTCTAGCCTACCACTAATTTTCACCACTCTGTGTACCTTGGTTTTGATTGGATATTCTCTTTGACCAAGTTTGTTGACCATAGATGTTCCATCCTCCTCAGCAAGTCTTTCTTTTTGACTAGAATAAATTTTTGATGAGCTTTGGGTGGCAAGGTGGCTCAGTGTTGAGCACTGCTGCTTCACAGCACCAGGGATCCAGGTTCAATTCCAACCTCAGGCAACTGTCTGTGTGGAGTTTGTACATTCTCCCCATGTCTGCATGGGTTTCCTCCAGGTGCTCTGGTTTCCTCCCACAGTCCAAAGATATGCAGATCAAGTGAATTGGCCATGCTAAACTGCCCGTAATGTTAGGTGCATTAGTTAGGGGAATGGGTCTGGGTAGGTTGCTCTTCGGAGAGTTGGTGTGTACTTGTTGGGCCAAAGGGCCTGTTTCCACATTGTAGGGAATCTAATCTAATCTTTATGAAATATCTGCTTAAACATCTACCACTGCTCATCCACTAACTTTACCCTTAGTCTATTTTCCCAGCCTACTTTAGATAACTCTTTCTTCATACCTCTTTAATTGCCATTATTTAACTTGAGGACACGGATTTGAGACCTGGGTTGCTCCCCCTCAAACTGAATTCTACCATGTTATGATCATTTCCCTTGACAGAATTCTTAACTACAAAATCTCTTATGAATCCTACCTCGTTTCACATTGCTTGATCTAAAACAGCCTGTCCTGGGGTGGCTCTGAAAACAATTACGTGATTGTACATTTAGCAAGTGGAAGAGAAAATATAGAGCCCATGCATGACGTAAAATTGCTGGAATTGTTGATTGATAAATAAACCAAGACTACAATTCTGCAAATACTTGAAGAAAACCCATCAAGTTGTCATCTGAGCCATAACTGGAAGTTCCCTATCAGGATAAACATCATCCTGACTTTGAAATTTATCATCATTCCATTGACCTGCCCCTATATCAAAATTCTGGAACTCCCTTCTGTGGAGTTTCCTCCTACCCTCCCAACTGTGCGTGGCATGGTGGCTCAGTGGTTAGCACTGCTACCTCACAGCACCAGGGACCCGGGTTCAAATCTCACCTTGGGTGACTGTCTGTGTGAAGCTTGCACATTCTCCCTGAGTCTGCATAGGTTTCCTCCTGGTGCTTTGGTTTCCTCCCACAATCCAAAGATGTACAAGTCAGGTGAATTGGCCATGCTAAATTGTCCACAGTGTTAGGTACATTAGTCAGGGGGGAATGGGGTTGGTGTGGACTTGTTGGGCTGAATGGCCTGTTTCCACACTGTAGGGAATCTAATCTTCCTTAGAGCCCATTGGGTGTGTCTACACCACATAGATATCAAAGTTCCAGAAGGCAGTTTAACATCAACCTTTTAAGGGCCTTTAGAGATGGACAATAATTTGCACATGCAGCCACCGATGCCCACATTCCCATGAATGATTTTTTTAAAAAATAGGACTTTCACTTTTTTGTATCTATTACAAAGGTTACATTTGTGCACAATTAATGAGCCATTCTTGTACTAGATAAAAAGTCTTACCTGGAATGAATTTCTGCCATTTCTGGTCAACATTGTAACGCACACAGCTGCTTCCAGCTGGGTAAATTATGCTTTGATCATCAAAATACAAAACATTATTAACAACAGAGGCTTGTAACCCAAAAATATGATTGGCCTGAACCAGTGGTGTAGTCATAGTGAATCGATAAGTAGAGCTCCCCTTTTCAAGACTATTTTTCTCTTTCAATTTTTTTTCTTCGTCTTACTCATAAACCACATGTTCATATCTCCAACATGGCATCTCACTCATGTATATTCTCTGGGTCTTTGATTTTTATATACTAAGTAGCCTTCACACACAATCTTACACTTTTTTTTTAACCAACTGTCACTTTTCCTGCATAGTCTATGCCTCTCTAATACTTAGCTTGTGGCCCTCCCTAACATGCCCTGTCAGTCCAACTCATGTTTTCATATATTTTCTGATGTGGTTTGTGCCTGTTATAAAGTCTCTAACATTATTTCTGCCTGACTGACTCTTTCGAACACTGAACTCTATTTCAGGGTTTATTCACTCAAGTATACTGTGCCCCATTTTAGCACAATGACTCTGCCACTGTGAATATGGTTCTCAGTTTGCTTTCTCTACACCTATCATTCTTTCTTTCTGTGACTCTTTTTAATCACCATCTCACTCTATCACATTCTCTTAATATTCTTGCTCCAGTATGTGCTCGCTCTCTAACACTGTGTCCCCCTCACGTCACTTTGTGTGACTCTCCCTCTCTATCACTCTCCCCTCCCTATCACTCTCTGTCTCTATCAATCTGCTTGATTATATCTCTCTCTCCCTTTATCACTTTCTCTCTATCAATATATTTGTTTCTAGCTATCTCTCCTCACTATCACTCTCCTTGTCTGTGTCTGTCTCTATCTCTATCACTCTCTCTCTCTCTCTATCACACTTTCTCTCTATCACTCTCTCTCTGTCTAGCTCTCCACCTCTCCCTGACCTTTCCTGATCTCCTTTCCCTGAACAGACACACGTTATTTTTCTCTTTGTCCGCTGACCGACACCATTCTCCCTCCCTCTCTCTCTCTCTCTCACTCCCTCACACTCTCTAAATCTGCCTCGTTGTTGTAAATAACGCTGTTACCATGGACACCGGCCGGAAACCAGCTGCAAATAACCGGAAATGGGTGCTACTGGAATTGTCGGGGATGTAGTTCAGAGCTGAGCGGGGTTGGGGGAAGTGGATAAATCATTGCCTGGGGGAGGGGGAGGTGGTAATGGTAATTCACTGTCTGTGGAGGGGGAGGTGGTAATTTACTATCAGGGGAGGGGCAGGTGGTGGTAATTC
>NC_057720.1:24354026-24407056 GCF_004010195.1 Chiloscyllium plagiosum | reverse complement strand
TAATTTACTGTGTGTGGAGGGGGAGGGGGTAATTCACTGGGAGAGCCTGAGGGGTAATTCATTACCTGGGGAGGGGGCAATAGGCTGTCTGGGGGGTGTGGAATTGGGGTCAACTCCCGCCTGGAGAGGGGGTAGGTAATTCACTGCTTGGGATGGGAGGTATCACTTTTTGGGGTGGTTGGGGACATGAATGTGGATAACTCACTGCTGCGGGGTCGGGGACGGTAATTCACACCCTGAGGTGGGGGTAACTCACTGCCTGGGTGTGAAAAGGGTGCTGATGGGGGCATTTGGCATCTAATTGCCAGTGGAGGGGGCAAATGGTATTGAGTGTCAGGGGCAATTATCTGCCAGGGGTTTGAGTAACTGCATAGAGAGATCATGGGGTAATTCATTACCGCAAGGGGGTGGGTTCAGTGGTAATTCATTACCCGGGGTAGGGGGTGGGTGCAGTTTGGGGATTAACTCATTCCCCAGGAGGGTCAGGCACTAACTAATTTCCTGTACAGGGGAGAGTCTGGGGTAATTCACTGTCGGTGGTGGGGGCAAAGGGGGGTGGGAATGAAAAGAGGTAACTACCTGCCTTGGTGGGGTTAAGGAGGAGAAAGTGAGGACTGCAGATGCTGGAGATCAGAGTCGAGAATGTGATGCTGAAAAAGCACAGCACTTCAAGCAGCATCCGAAGAACAGGAGAATCGACATTTTGGACATAAGCCCTTCATCAGGAATGAGGCTTGTGGGCCGGGACTGAGAGGTAAATGGGAGGGTAGCTGAGAAAGCAATAGGTGGATGAAGGTGAGGGAAAAGTGATAGGAGTGACGGACAGGTCCAGGAGGCAGTGCTGAGTTGGAGGCTTGGGACAGGGATAATGTGGTGGGAGGGGAAATGTGGAAGCTGGTTGCAGGATCCCAAGGCGTTCTTTTTCCAGTCATCGGGAGGCAAGGGTTTGGCGGTGGAGGAGGCCCAGGACCTGCATCTCCTTGATGGAGTGGGAGGGGGAGTTGAAGTGTTCAGCCATGGGGCGGTGTGTTTAGTGGGTGCGGGTTTCCCAGAGATGTTCTCTGAAATAATCCGCAAGAAGGCGTCCTGAATCCCCAGTGTAAAAAAGAGCACACAGGGGGCAACAGACACAGTAGATGACATTGGTAGAGGTACAGGTAAATAAACACTGGGGAGGTTAAGAGGTAACTCTCTGCCCTAGCTGGAGTCACGGGGTAAATCACTACCCGAGGGGTGGGCTAGGGGTAACTCCTTGTGGCTGGGAGTGGGACTGGGGACTAACTACCTGCCCAGGGAAGCTAAGGGGGTAACTCACTGCATGAAGTAGGGTCATGGGATAAATCACCGCCTCAGGCTGAGGGTAACATTACCCCAGGTAGGGTGGGAGGTAATTCACCACCTCAGGGGCCAGGGTGAATGAAGCTCTCCTCCCTCATACTCGGTTTCTGAGTTGTTCTTGTGGAGGGCCAGTATGAAGAGGATTGGCCAACTGTTTCTGAGAAGCAGGCATGAATTGGTTCAGTGTTTCTCATGTTCCCTCAGTCATTGTCTTGTGAAATCCAATTGCTCAATCATCGGCAACAAGAATGAAGGATTCCTTTACCCACAAATAATTTCACAAATATTTCCTGGTCTTTCTTAAGGTAATAGGTATTTTTACATGACGTGAAATCACCACAAAAGCAGTAGTGACAACATCGTCACAGGATTTGTCTGCATTTTCTGATTGGAACCTGAAACCTGTGGTTCAGCATTGCTGTGCAAACTTTTCCAAATGTGCAATAAGATAAATAATCACTGATGCTGAAATAATCTACTCTCGAGATGGCTGCAGTTAATAAAATCAACATTAATTTCACAGCTAAAGCATAGTTGGAGAGATTTTTTAAATGTAAAAATTCAGCAGAAATCATTTTTACTTTGGAGCCAGAGACAGCAAAAAAGGAGGAGATAAACAGGCAACCTCTGAATGATTCTGCAGGGATTGTTCCCTCCTGGAAATCCTGGTCCACTCCTCCTCCACTCATAACAGCCCTCTATACCCCCAGAGCCCCTTCACATCTGGTTACAAAAACTGCAGCACTTGGCCTTTACATCCTCCTCACTGTCCAAGGCCCCAGGCATGCCTTGAAGCAGTGATTTAAGGCAGTTCATTTAGTCTCGTCTACCATATTCCCTACTCGCAGTGGGGAGACAATGTAGACTGGGTGACTGCTGCGTGAAACACCTCTGCTCTATCCAAAAAAAAAATGACCCTGAGCTTCCAGTTTCTTACCACTTCAACACCACCGTGTTCACTGGCCAACATTTCTGTTGCTGGCTGGCTACAGTAAAGCTCAACACAAATGGAGGAACAACACCTCACCTTCCACCTCAATACTTTACAGGGCTCAACACTGAGTTTAACAATTTCAGAACATGAACATTTTTCTCTATGTTTCTTACCAATCTCAACACCCCCCGGTCCTATTCTGTAGAGGCTGTTCCCACACTGTCAACCCATTTTCAACTATTCATACTTTCCTTTAACACCCAGTCACCTTTTGTTTTCTCTCTTTGGCACTATCTCCATCAATTCAACTCCCCTCTTTCCCCCAACAATCTTATCCAGTATCACCAGCATAAATGTCACCATTTCCCGGCTGCTTTCAATCCAGATGAAGGGTCACTGGACCCAAAGCATTAACTCTGATTTTCTCTTTTTTTTGGCTATGAGCCAAGTGCTGGAAAATGAGATTAGAGTAGTTAGATGGTTGTTTTTGACTGGCGAAAGCACAATGAGCTGAAAGGCCTTTACTCTGCTAGTGACATCTATGACTCTCCACAAATGCTGCCAGCTGAGTTTCTCAAGCATTTTCTGTTTTTGTTTTTTTTCCAGTCTTACTCTCATGGCTAACCACAACCACATTATTATTTGTGATTCCTTCTGATGTTTTGTTGCACCAGCGGTGACCTTTTTACTGCCATCTACTGACTCCTGGAAGGAAATCAAAATTTCATATTTGTTCTGGTAAATGAATGCAGTATTTCAATATTTTCAACATGTGAACTTCACTGCTTCAAATGCAGTTGACAGAATCCTTGACCACATTTTTGGCCCCTTTTCCACTAAGGTTGTGAATTTCATGACAGATAAAAGATGCAGGGATAAAGTGAGGAACTGCAGATGCTGGAGATCAGAGTCAAAAAGTGTGGTGCTGGAAAAGCACAGCCGGTCAGGCAGTATCTGAGGAGCAGAAGAGTCGAGTTTAAGCTCTTCAACAGCAATGTGGGAGAGTTGGGGGCCAAGGGAACTGAGAGATAAATGGGAGGTGGTGCAGCTCGGGGGACGGCAGTGAGGAATGCAATAGGTGGATGAAGGTGGGGAATGATGTTGATAGATCGGAGTGGAAGGTGGAGTGGATAGGTAGGAAGGAAGATGGACAGATAGGACAGTTCAAGAGGGCGGTGCTGAGTTGGAGGGTTGGATATGGGATAAGGTGGGGGTAGTTGAGATGAGGAAACTGGTGAAATCGACATTGATTCTGTGTGGTTGAAGGGTCCCAATGCAGAAGATGACTGGAGGAAGAACACATCATCTTCTGCATTGGTACCCTCCAATCCCACAGAATCAATGTTGATTTCACAAGTTTCCTCGTGTCCCCTCCCCTCACCTTATCCCAGATCCAACCCTCTTGAACTGTCCTACCTGCCCATCTTTCTTCCCAACTATCCGCTCCACCCTCCACTCCGACCTATCACCATCACCTCCCCACCTTCGTCCACCCATCACATTCCTAGCTATCTTTCCCCCAGCCCCCCTCCCATTTATCTCTCAGCCATTTCCCCACAACATTCCTGATGAAGGGCATATGCTTGGAATGTCAACACTCCTGCTTCTCGGATGCTGCCTGACCAGATAAAGGATACAGTCAAATTAGAATCTGATGCAACTTCCTCTTTATTTGTAATGCTTTAGTTCTCAGTAAGTACACAATCATTCATTATCTAACTGTTTGACTAGAATCTAGGTACAAGCTGTGCATGATGAGTGGCCAGGTCAACTCGGTGTGAGTTCTAAAAGTTATTAAATACCATATGCTACCAAGAGTGGTCACCTGAAAAAATAGCACAACCAGGACAGGTCAGTGGAACAATACTTCCAGGTCCCATGCCCCACACTCTGATTTGCTGTGCAAGAAAGGAAATCTTAGCACACCACCAATTTGATTTAATCCCAGCCACCATTCAAGGAATGCAGTACTCTGACTCCCAGGCTGCAGTGTCTGACCCTGATGAACTACAGCACAACAATAGGTTAAACAGATATGTCATAAAGTCATGGAGATGTGCAGCATGGAAACAGACCCTTCAGTCCAACCCGTCCATGCCGACCAGATATCCCAACACAATCTAGTCCCACCTGCCAGTACCAGGCCCATATCTCTCCAAACCCTTCCTATTCATATACCCATCCAAATGCCTCTTAAATGTTGCAATTGTACCAGTCTCCACCACTTCCTCTGGCAGCTCATTCCATACATGTACCATCCTCTGCGTGAAAAAGTTGCTCTTTAGATCTCTTTTATATCTTTCATTTCTCACCCTAAACCTATGCCCTCTAGTTCTGGACTCCCCGACCCCAGGGAAAAGACTTTGCCTATTTATCCTATCCATGCCCCTCATAATTTTGTAAACCTCTATAAGGTCACCCCTCAGCCTCCGACCTCCAGGGAAAACAGCCGCAGCCTGTTCAGCCTCTCCCTGTAGCTCAAATCCTCCAACCCTGGCAACATCCTTATAAATTTTTTCTGAACCTTTTCAAGTTTCACATCTTTCCGATAGGAAGGAGACCAGAATTGTATGCAATACTCCAACAGTGGCCTAACCAATGTCCTGTACAGCCATAACATGACCTCCCAACTCCTGTACTCAATACTCTGACTAATAAAGGGAAGCATACCAAAGGCCTTCTTCACTATTCTATCTACCTGTGACTCCAGTTTCAAGGAACTATGATCCTGCACTCCAAGGTCTCTTTGTTCAGCAACACTCCTGAGGACCATACCATTAAGTGTATAAGTCCTGCTAAGATTGCTTTCCCAAAATTCACATTTATCTGAATTAAACTCCATCTGCCACTTCTCAGCCCATTGGCCCATCTGGTCTAGATCCTGTTGTAATCTGAGGTAACCCTCTTCGCTGTCCACTACACCTCCAATTTTGGTGTCATCTGCAAACTTACCAACTGTACCTCTTATGCTCGCATCCAAATCATTTATGTAAATGACAAAAAGTAGTGGACCCAGCACCGATCCTTGTGGTACTCCACTGGTCACAGGCTTCCAGTCTGAAAAACAACCCTCCAGCACCACCCTCTGCCTTCTACCTTTGAGCCAGTTCTGTATCCAAATGGCTAGTTCTCTCTGTATTCCATGAGACCTAACCTTGCTAATCAGTCTCCCATGAGGAACCTTGTCGAACGCCTTACTGAAGATCCATATAGATCACATCTACTGCTCTGCCCTCATCAATCCTCTTTGTTACCTCTTCCAAAAACTCAATCATGTTTCTGAGACATGATTTCCCAAGCACAAAGCCATGGTGATTATCCCAAATCAGTCCTTGCCTTTCCAAATACGTGTACATCCTGTCCCTCAGGATTCCCTCCAACAACTTGCCCACCACTGAGGTCAGGCTCACCGGTCTATAGTTCCCTGGCTTGTCTTTACCGCCCTTCTTAAACAGTGGCACCATGTTTGCCAACCTCCAGTCTTCCGGCACCTCACCTGTGACTATCGATGATATAAATATCTCAGCAAGAGGCTCAGCAATCACTTCTCTGGCTTCCCATAGAGTTCTCGGGTACACCTGATCAGGTCCTGGGGATTTATCTACCTTTACCCTTTTCAAGACATCCAGTACTTCCTCCTCTGTAATCTGGACATTTTGCAAGATGTCACCATCAATTTCCTTTCTGTCTATATCTTCCATATCCTTTTCCACAGTAAATACTAATACAAAATATTCATTTAGTATCTCCTCCATCTTCTGTGGCTCCACACAAAGGCCTCCTTGCTAATCTTTGAGGGGCCTTATTCTCTCCCTAGTTACCCTTTTGTCCTTAATATATTTGTAAAAACCCTTTGGATTCTCCTTAATTCTGTTTGCCAAAGCTATCTCATGTCCCCTTTTTGCCCTCCTGATTTCCCTCTTAAGTATACTCCTACTTCCTTTATACTCTTCTAAGGATTCACTTGATCTATCCTGTCTGTACCTGACATATGCTTCCTTCTTTGGGACTTGTTGGTCTGAAGGGCCTGTTTCCATAGTGTAGGGAATCTAATCATTTATATGACTGGTCCAGTTGAATTCTGATCAATGTTAACTCCCAGGATGTTGAAAGAGTAGGGAATTCCAGTAATGACATTGACTATCATTGATTTCCTCTTAAAAATGGTCACTGCTTAACATCTTGCTACGTTGTAAATAAATACATTCATATTCATTATGTTAGGATAACACATGTCAACATCTAACTGGAATTTCATAAGAAGGTCTAGTATTCAAATTCCTTGTACCTCACTTCCACCAGTGGTCACTGCTCTTGCTACCATTCACACTTTCTTTCCTGGAAAAGTCTTCCCGCAATCTCTCTACCTTTCCGTTGCACTTCCACTTTCAAACATCTCCTGAAAACTCTGTCCCAGTGGCTCATATCATCCTTTTCTTTATTTATCCTTCAAATTGGCACTCAGTTCTTTCTCCACCTTGTTAAATATATCCTCTATGAGGACTTTGTTTTAGAGCACTTCAAAATGGTGAAGTAAATAAATGCAAAATCACTTGAGAGAATAATGTGTTTTATCAAAACTTTGATTTAAAATACATTTTATATACACAGTTTGCTATTAAGGAGTAAAAACAATTATTTTGATAAGTTAAGAATCATAAGTTTACTATTAACAATTTTTAAAAAAAACAAGGTAGTTGGAATCAAACACTAAAGTACATTGTGACCTCAATTGCACTGGTATTTGTGTACAAAATATTCTTGATTTCTTTCAAGTGCTGAAACACTCGGGCTTTGGCATTCAGTTTATTTTTGTGTCTGATCATCAATAAAGAAGTTTTGAATGGTGAGTAACAATGTATTTTCTGCTTATTCTATTTGACAATCATTTCCTCAAAAAGACAGACAGCTGGCACTATTGAAAGTACATGTGGACATTAGATAAACAAGAGCTTGTATGCTTCAATTTAACTTTCACTCAGCAGACATTATGGTCAAGGTTCAGATGTGTTTAACTTTTCTAGTGTTGTGAGTCAAGTTAAGTTGAGGCATTTAAGAGAACATTAGATGATTATGTTATTCGAAACAATTTTCAGAATTATGAGGAAAAGGCAGGAAAATGGCATTGAGGCAAAGTGCTCATTCTGAGAGTTGATGCAGAAATGATGAGCTGAATGGACTCCTTCTCCACTGTATTAGTTCTGTGATTCTGTCTCAATAACTCATCCACAAATTTCCCTGATGTTGCCACACAATTTGTGGCAAACTATTAAACACTAAATAAAAATAATCGCAATATAATAATTACTTCTAATTAATTGCTACCATTTCAATGAGCGGGAGAATTTATAATACCATACATATGAGGGTTTTATGTAATGATGGCTATACTTAATGATTGAATAAAATATTTCCCTGGTCTTTTGATGCAATGATTCATCAGAGAATTTAGGAAATAATTATGTTTGACAATCAAATATTAGCTATTGTGCAAATATGGAACTGTGTTGTATTCATGTTATATTTCTTTTGTTCTGAGAGATGTACATTTAGGACGTAGCTCATGCTCAAGGCTTGTTGCAATATAGTGATGTTGCACCAATTATATTAATATATATGTATATCCATGTTAATAATGATGACGTTAACATATATCCATTGTAGTCTCGCTTCCAAATGCCATTTTAACTCTGTCCGATTCCCACGAGAAGAGCTATCAGAAATGCCAAGTTTCCACATAGGTACACAATCAGTAGGATCACGTTGAGTTCCACCTGTAAAGAATGGCAAAAATCATCACTAATGTAAAGTTTCAGCAACTTTTGACTAATTCTGAATGCATTTTTAATTTTTAAAAATGCATTCAGTTCAATTTTTAATATAGCAATTTAGCTGGTGGATATTATAAACCAGCGCTCCTAATAAGAGCCAAAGCTCAACAAATCTTATCACATTCAAGTTCTATCTCATTAACTCTCCTTGCTAACGTGCTGATTCATTGTCAAACAGCCAGGAATGTTCCAGATTCAAACCTCAACAAAAACCACTTTAGTTGAGGCACGAGTTGGGGTTGCTGCAAGTGGTCTGACTACTTTTGCATCAAAGAGGAGAAAACAGGCTAGGATTTTCACTCCGATGACTATCCAACCAATCCCTCTCGAAGTGTGTTTGCAAAAACAAACATGGAATAAAAATTTTTAAAAACTGCAGATGCTGGAAACGTTTTTAAACACAGAGAATGCTGGAGAAACTCAGCAGATCTGACAGCACTCTGAAGAGTCACTGGTCTCAAAATGTCAACACCTCCTTTCTCCATAGATAGTGCCACGCCTGCTGAGTTTCTCCAGCATTCTCTGTTTTTATTACAAGCAAGATTTTGTTCCTATATGGTACTGACACATGGTTAAAAAAAGCTTGTTAAGACTTCAGGAGTCAGATGGAGAACTGTGAATTAAGCACATTATTCAATACAATCACAGATTGATAGGGTGAGGGGGAAGTGTCACACCAGTGCTTCAGACTGAGACGTGATCTTTTAGAGGTCTTTAATATCATGAGGGACATGGATACGGTAAATAGACAAGGTCTTTTCCCTAGGGTGGGGGGGGTCCAGAACTAGGAAGCATAGGTTTAGGGTGAGAGGGGAAAAGTTTAAAAGAGACCTAAGGGGGCAACCTCTTCACACAAAGCATAGTGTGTATGGAATGTGCTGCCAGAAGGAGTGGTGAATGCTGGTACAATTCAACATTTAAAAGGCACCTGAATGGGTATATGAAGAGGAAAGGTTTAGAGGGCTACGGGCCAAATGCAGGCAAATGGGGCTAGATGAAGTTAAAATAGCTGGTCGGCATGGACAAGTGGACTAAAGGGTCTGTTTCCATAGTGTAAATCTCTAAGAATTGACTGTAAATGTGTAACCAATTGCCGGTTCATTATTTATCTATTTTACTCAAACTAAGACTTTCAATGCTGTAATTGTGCCAGCCTTCACCACTTCCTTTGGCAGTTCATATACACACGCACATACCCTCTTTTGTGTGAAAAACTTGTCCCTTAGGTCTGTTTAAAATCTTTCCCCTCTCACCTTTAAACTATGTCCTCTAGTTTCAACACCCCTACATTGGGGAAAAGACGAGGAGAAAGTGAGGACTGCAGATGCTGGAGATCAGAGTCAAAGAGTGTGTTGCTGGAAAAGCACAGCCAATCAGGCAGCAACCAAGGAGCAGGAGAATCAATGTTTCAGGCATAAGACCTTCAACAGGAATGAGGCTTGCGTGCCAAGGGGGCTGAGAGATAAATGGGAGAGGGTGGGGCTGGAGGGGAAGGTAGCTGGGAATGCAATAGGCGAAGGTGGGGTGAAAGTCGTAGGTTGGAGAGGAGGGTGGATCAGATAGGTGGGAAGGAAGATATACAAGTAGGACTGGGGAAAATACCTTGACTATTCACCTTATCCATGCCCCTCATGATTTTATAAATTTCTATAAGGTCACCCCCTCAGCCTCCTAACACTTCAGGAAAAATAGCATCAGCCTATTCAACCTCTCCTTATAGCTCAAACCCTCCAACTCTAGCAACATTCTTGTAACTCTTTTCTGAACCCTTTCAAGTTCCACAACAATTGAAGTCAGTATTCCAAAAATAGCCTAACCAGTGTCCTGTATAGCTACAACTGACTTGTGTGACAAGTGGAAAATATGCATTTACAGCAGATTGCTGTGGCAGAATAAGGAGAGCTTCACTTCAAATCAAAGTTCTATGCCCGAAATGTTCATCAGGTCTAGCAACATCTTTGGTGAGAGAAACACAGTCAATGCTTTCAATCAAATATTTTTTGAAGAAGTAACAAAGAGGATTGATGAGGGCAGAGTGGTAGTTGTGATCTATATGGACTTCAGTAAGGCATTTGACAAGGTTCCACATGGGAGACTGATTAGCAAGGTTAGATCTCATGGAATACAGGGAGAGCTAGCCATTTGGATACAGAATTGGCTCAAAGGTAGAAGTTAGAGAGTGGTGGTGGAGGGTTGTTTTTCAGGCTGGAGGCCTGTGACGAGAGGAGTGCCACAAGGATCAGTGCTGGATCCACTACGTTTAGTCCTTTATATAAATGATTTGGATGTGAGCATATGAGGTACAGTTAGTAAGTTTGCAGATGACACCAACATTAGAGGTGTAGTGGACAGCGAAGAAGGTTACCTCGGATTATAATGAGATCTTGATCAGATGAGCCATGGGTTAAGGAATGACATATGGAGTTAATTTAGATAAATGCAAGGTGCTGCACTTTGGGAAAGCAAATCTTAGCAGGGCTTATAAATTGAATGGTGAGGTCCTAAGGAGTGTTGCTGAACAAAGAGACCTTGGAATGCAGGTTCATAGTTCCTTGAAAGTAGAGTTGCAGATAGATAGGATAGTGAAGAAGGCATTTGGTATGCTTTCCTTTATTGGTCAGAGTATTGAATACAGGAGTTGGGAGGTCATGTTGTGGCTGTACAGGACATTGGTTAGGCCCCTTTTGGAATATTGTATGCAATTCTTGTCTCCTTCCTATCGGAAGAATGTTGTGAAACTTGAAAGGGTTCAGAAAAGATTTACAAGGATGATGCCAGGGTTGGAGGATTTGACCTATAGGGAGAGGTTGAATAGGCTAGGGCTGTTTTCTCTGGCGTTTCGGAGACTGACGGGTGACCTTATAGAGGTTTATAAAATCATGAGGGGCATGGATAGGGTAAATAGACAAGGTCTTTCCTGTGGGGTGGGCGAGACCAGAACTAGAGGGCATAGCTTTAGGGTGAGAGGGGAAAGACATAAAAGAGACCTAAGGGGCAACTTTTTCATGCAGAGGGTGGTGCGTGTGTGGAATGGGTTGTCAGAGGAAGTGGTGGAGGCTAATACAATTGCTACATTTAAAAGGCATCTGGATGGGTATATGAATAGGAAGGGTTTGGAGGGATATGGGCCGGGTACTGGCAGGTTGGGATATCTGGTCAGCATGGACAAGTTGGACCAAAGAGTCTGTTTCCATGCTGTAAATCTCTGTGACTCTATGACTTCTTCAGGACTGAAGAATCATATTCTAGGAGAACAGTTAGGTTAGACTGTAAGAATTCACTTTGCTTATCTCTCCAGAGCAGCTGAGATTTTCCAGTGGTTTGAATTTTTTTTCAGATTTCCCGAACCTGAAGTATTTTGCTTTTTGGATGCTGATTCACAGCCATCTAAAGAACGTTTCATTTAAATGAACCTGTATCATCTTGGCTCCCTCTTATTTCCATCAGAACATTGGATGTGCAAGCTTTGATTCAAGGCTTGAATATGTAAATGTAGCCTGACACACCCATGTAATGCTGATAAAATGCTGAATCATCAGAGATTTCCTTAGGATGAGGCTTTCTCAGAAGACTCCATCAGATGAATGTAAAATAGCCAATGAGATATGTTGAAAATGAACATCAAAGATCTTCTGTTTCAACATTTATCCCTCAACCAATATGATCAAAACAAGAAAGGTAGCCAATACTTCATTGCTGCTTGTGGTAGGTTACTGTGCAAAAGTTGACTATTATATTTAGCTGCATAATAATAATAAATTTTGCACCCAAATGATTGCAAGTGAATTGCTTTTGAGAAATTCTTGGAAGTTGAGGCACAGGACATCAATAAATCTTAAGCTTCTGTTACTCATTTTTTGGGTGGTAGAAGTTTGGAATGTGCTGTTGAAGGAGGCATATAGGTTTATAAACCAGTTGTCCACAGCGATTCAGTTACCAGTCATCAGCCAATTTGATTCAGTCCACGCGATATCCAGAAATGATTGGAGATACTGGATACTCCATAGGGTCCATAATCTGACAACATTCTGGCAATAGTATGTTTATAGCATTTTCTGTTTATAAGGTTTATAGCATTTTCTGTTTTCATCCCTTGATAATTATGTTCCAAACTGAATTATAGTGAGCAGAGGCTCAATCTCATATGACAACCTTTTCATCACAGAAACCAATCAATGAACTTTCAATATTCTGTTCCAATGGTATGTTTATGCTTGCTAGGTTATTGAGAGCGAAGTAGGAGCGCATGTATCCCCAACCCCCAAAACAATTCTACCAAGGCTTCTTTGTTCTTTTACTCCCCTTGCAACAAAAGAACAACATGCAACTTGCCCTCTTAATTGCCTAAATTCTTAATTGTACCTGCAAACTAAATGTCTCTTTTCGTTACATACATGCTCCCAAGACTCTCTGAACATCGACATTTAAAAGTAGCATGTCTTTTAAATGTTCTGCTTTTATGGTATAACTACTGAGGTGAATAAGATCACATTTCCCAAAGTGACAATCCATCTGTCACTTTGTTGTTATCTCAAAGAAATATAAACTGGTTCATTATACCCACATCACAGCTTACGTTTGCACTTAGCTCTTTATGATCAGCAACTTTGATGCATTACACTAAATTGTTTTGTCTACATCATTAAAAGGTCTGTCACATTTGCTTGGGTAATAACCATGGCTACACTTCAAAATTAGTAATTGCTGTGAGTTGCTTCTGTGACACCTTGGATATTGCGCAAACTACTACACTAATGAAAATTCTTTGTTTTATCAATCCCTCAGTTTCTTAAGATTGAAAGAACAACGATTGAGCAAGCTACCGGAGGATAACTGTCACTTGTGGGACTAGATATCAGTAAGAGGTCAACACCTTGAAAAGCGCAGCAAGAGAAGTGAAGAGAACAAAATTGAAAAGAGAGAACTTCACATTCTTCTGCTAATAGTTCCAATATTTTGTACCAACATGGTTGATATTGGGGTAAAAGTCTTTGAATTCTATACGCAATAATTATTTATTTCCCTTTACAAAGATGAATATTTCAATGCAGATGAGAAACACGTTTCTACACCATTTTGTTGCTCTTGAACATTACTGATATTAAGAACATAAGAAATAGGGGTGGGAATAGACTGTATAAACCTTTAAGGTGCTTTGCCATTCAATATGTTGGAAGTTAATATTTTGCTTCAATTCTACATTCCTGCTCCCTCATCATCTCCTTAGATTCCCTGAAGGTTGAAAAGTCTACACATCTGGACTTGAATATACTTAGTGATGAGGCAAATACAACCTCTTAGGGTAGAAATTCTCAAGATTCATAAGCCTGCCAGTAAATAAAAACCCTACTTGTCACTGTCCTAAGTAACCAACCCTTTATCCTGAGACTGTGTTGACGTGTTCTAGACTACCTCTCAGTGGCCAACCTGTCAAATTCCTTCAGAATGTTGTATGGTTCATTAGATCACCTCTAATTTTTCTAAACTTCAAGAATACAACCCCAGTTTACAGTATCATCTTACTGGAACCTTCCCATCCTAGAAACCAAACTAACAAACTTCCACTGTGTCATCTACAAAGCAAGTATATCCTACCTTAGATATGTAAACCAAAAGAAATCAAGGTATTCCAGCTATGGTTTCAACAAAACCCTGAGCAAGAATTCCTTGTTTCTGCATTCCAATCCCTTTCATGAAAAGGCAAATAAATGGTTGTGGTTACTTCTAGTAACTGACCATGTGTCTTGAGTACAGTTTACAATCATTTATACAAACTAAATGCAAGGAGCGTGTATTCTAGAATTAGATCTAAGGAATACAGAAAAAGGTAGTCTCTTTATCACCACATGATGACTTTTTCACCACATGGGCATCTTGTTATTCGAATTCCATTCTTAAGGAACTGGTGGATTGGGTACAATTGCAACACTTAAAAGACATTTGGATAGATATGTGAATAGGGAAAGGTTTGGGGGGATATGGGCCAGGAGCAAGCAGGTGGGACGACTTTAATTTGGGATTATGTTCAGCATAGAGTTGGACTGAAGGGTCTGTTTCCATGCTGTATGACTCGACAACAGATGTCTATTCGAGGTTATGGGCTAATGTCATTAGTGTCTCCTTCATCCAGTCAAGGAGGAGTTAGATTGGCACTGCTTTGTTCCCATTCCTTATCAATGCCTTTCACATTCCAGATTCTAAATATCTTCCGAATCCGAGGTCTCTCAGGAATATTTTGTTTACATTAACAGATTCCTGCTGACACTAACATCTGGTTGCACAAGGGACTGCTCTTTGATTGTTTGTATAAAAATCTCTTTCATCCTTACAGCCTTATTCACTCTAACAAAAGAACAAAGAACAAAGAAAATCACAACACAGGAAGAGACCCTTCAGCCCTCCATGCCTGCACCAATCCAGATCCTCTATCTAAACCTGTCGCTTATTTTCTAAGGATCTGTATCCCTTTGCTCCCTACCCTGTCATGTATCTGTCTGGATACATTTAAATGATGCTATCATTCCCGGCCCTACCACCTGCACTGGCAATGTGTTCCAGGCACCCACCACCCTCTGTGTGAAGAACTTTCCACCCTAAATGTTTCCCCTTTCACTTTGAGCTCATGACCCCTAGTAATTGAGTCCTCCACTCTGGGAAAAAGCTTATCCACCCTGCCTAAATCTCTCATGATTTTGTCGACCTCAATCAGGTTCCCCCTCAACCTCCATCTTTCCAATGAAAATAATTCTAATCTACTCAACCTCTCCTCATAGCTAGCATCCTTCATACCAGGCAACATCCTGGTGAACCTCATCTGCATCCTCTCCAAAGCATCCACATCCTCCACAGAACTGTATGCAATATTCCAGATGTGGCCAAATCAAAGCCTTATGCAACTGTAACATAACCTGCCAACTCTAGTACTCAATACCCATGTGATGAAAGAAAGCATGCCGTAAGCCTTCTTGACCACTCTACTGACCTGCGTTGCCACTTTCAGGGAACAATGGAACTGAACACCCAGATCTTGCTGTACATCAATTTTCCTCAGGACTTTTCCATTTTATGTATAGTTAGCTCTTGAATTGGATCTTCCAAAATGCATCACCTCACATTTAACTGGATTGAACTCCATCTGCCATTCCTCTGCCCAACTCTCCAATCTATCTATATTCTCTGTATTCTCTGACAGTTCCCTTCACTATCTGCTACTCCAACAATCTTAGTATCATCTGCAAACTTGCTAATGAGGCAGGCTACAAATCATTTATGTATATCACAAACAACAATGGTCCCAGCACTGATCCCTGTGGAACACCACTGGTCACAGGTCTCCATTTTGAGAAGCTCCCTTCCACTACTACTGTCTCCTGTTGCCCAACCAGTCCTCTATCCATCTAGCTAGAACATCCTGCTGGACCCCATACAACTTCATCTTATGCATCAACCTACCACGGGGAACCTTATCAAATGTCTTACTAAAGTCCAGTATGTGACATCTACATTCCTTCTCTCAATCAACTTTGTCAACTCTTCAAATAATTCAGTTAGGTTTGTAAGACATGACCTTCCCTGCACAAAACTATGCTATCTATCACTAATAAGCCAATTTTCTTCCAAATGGGTATATATCCTATCCCTCAGTATCTTCTCCAGAAGCTTCCCTACTACTGAAGTCAGGCTCACAGGTCTGTAATTACCTCGATTATCCCTGTTACCCTTCTTAAACAAGGGTACTATTTGGTTTCCTAATTTCTTGCTGTGCTCAAATGCTAAGTGGAGAATATAAGATCAGCCTTCAAAGCACATTGCACAGCAGGATTGAGGAGCTTCACCTCATTTACAAACCAGATGTGCTTGATGATGATTAACAGCTAGTTAAGACAGAATGTGGTTCACTCATCAGAACTACGTTGGGGCTCTTGGGACACAGTGGTATAGCATCCTTACCTTTGAGTCAGGAGGCTTGAATTCAAGGACCAAGTGCTTCTGAGATGCATTATAAGCTCGCTGAACAGAATGAATAGATAATACCTGACCAGATTGTGTCAGATTGGCTCAATGGTAGGCCACTTATCTGAGTCAGAAGATTGCTGGTTCAATCATCAAATCTTGGTTATGTAAACCTCTCTATCACTTGAAGCAATACTGATGAAATCCTGTATGCCAAGTGCACTTTCTTGAGAATTAATCTAAAATCAGAATCCTCAACTGAATTTGAATACCTAATGGTATTATTTGAAGATAAATGGAGGTCTTCTGCTCTAATGTTCAAGCCTTAAAAAATATGAGCAATTTTATGACATGTCACCATGCAGAATGTGACTGTTACATTTGGGTACATAATGATCAAGTTTCACTTCAAAAGTAATCACTGCCTGTCTTCCTCATCTCCTCCAGACGTTTAAGCAGAAAGGAACACAAAGAAAGTGTTACTCATCAACCTACCAAAGCATGTCTAGTATCAATGGGATTACTATCAAGTAAGAGACCTACACCTTAATGAACAAACAAACACTGACGAGACAAAGACCAAACATCCCTGGCTAATGACTCCAATAGTCCTTCCAATGTGCTTGGTGTTGGAATAAGGAACTTTAATTTAAAAATCACACAACAGCAGGTTATAGTCCAATGGGTTTATTTGGAAACTCTAGCTTTCGAAGTGCTGCTCCTTCGTCAGGTTTGCTCCCCCAACATCAAATATGTGGCAATGTTTACTTTTAAGATAAGTAATGTTACAATGTTGATAAGACACAACATCCTTTACAATGGTGTTGCTTTCAATTATTGATCATATGAACATGGGAAGTAGAAGTAGGGACTATATGGCCCTCTGTGCTGCTCTGCCATCCAACACAAACGTTTGCATCAATCCACTTTCTCACTGTCTTCTCATTTCCTTTGAGTCCTTAAGTGATCAAAAATTTGTCCATTGAAACCACGAATGTACTCAATGATTGAATATTCACAAACTACTGTTAAGGAATTCCAACTTCGCACATACAACCCTTTGCTCAAAGAAAGGCATTCTATTTCAGTACCACATGATTGACTTTTCCTCCTGCAGTATTGATTTCTTGATTATCCATCTAGAGGAATCAATGGTTTAAATTTCTAAGCTGTCAAACCCAAATTCCTGATGAAGGGCTTATGCTCCTCAGATGCTGCCTGACCTGCTGCGGTTTTGCAGTGCCATACTTTTTGACTCGGATTTCTCCAGCATCTGCAGTCCATACTTCCTCCTTGTTACAATGCAGGTTTATTCCATGAGGCATCATGAGACTGAACAAGCCAATATTCTGCATTTTCATAGATGCATTGGGTGTCTTTCAAATGGCAGTGGGATCTGGAGTGCAACATTTTCTTCCTTTATCTCTCTCCCTCTGTCATTGCCCCTTCTCATCATTAAAATGATGTGAATCAAAATATGATCCAGATTCATGGACAAATTATCATTCCAAATTGATAGCAAAGTTCCATCCAGTCATTAAAGTTAGTGCCACCATACTTCAACAAGACCTTCATAGGGTCTTTGAAGGATTTTCTTTGTCTTCCACTGGAATAATGGCCATTTAAGGGTTGAATTAAGAAAATCAGATCTTATGAGGGAGATGTTCCTCAACCATCTGGACTAGTCCAAAAAAGTTAATTTTGAAGGGCTTTTTCCCTTGATGGTTGTGAAACTGGTGTCAAGAGGGACACTGGTGTTCATTTGATAATGCTTCCATTGATTTTGAAGGATTCAGCATAGGCAACACTGATGGACTTTCTCCTCCAGATGATTAAGCAGAAAGGAACATAAAGACGGCTGAATAAGCCAAATTACCAAAGGATGACTATCATCAATAGGACTACCATCCAATAAAAAGCCAGTAACTTGAATAACAGATCAACATAAGCAAAGCGGAAAATATTGAGAAGATAAATTCCAAATTTCATCTACTATAACTCCTTCCATGTACTTGATATCGGAATAAGGAACCTTGAACTGTTAAATTTAATTTGCTCTTTGCACCTCCAACACCAAAGTAAATGTGCTGCAATGTTCATATTTTAGATAAGCAATGTTTCAATAACGATAAGAGACAATCTCCTTTACCATGTCGTTGCTTTCAGTTATTATTTATCATATGAACTTTCTAAGTAGAAGTAGGAACTACCACATGGCCCTCTGTGCTCCTCTGTCATTCAACACAGTCATAGTTGACCTTTTGTATCAATCCACTTTCTCACTTCTCATATCCCTCAATTCCTTGAGTAATCAAAATTTGTCTATTGAAACCATGAATACACTCAACGATTGAGTATCCACAAGCCTCTGTTAAGGAATTCCAAATTCCAATACATAACCCTCTGCTCAAAGAAAGGTATCCCATTTCAGTCCCACATGATTGATTTTTTATCTTGCAGCACTGATCTCTTGACTCCCCATCTAAAAGTACCAACAGCCTAAATTTCTAAACTGTCAAATTTTATTACGATCTTGTGTGTTTCAATCAGATAATTTCTATTCCATGAATACAGACCAAATTTATTCTGCCTCTTATTCTTCCCAAGCTTTGGTGATCAAAACTGAGCCTGGTACGCTGGCTATGGTCTTACCAGAGTATTCACCACTGGCTGCCCCATTGATTTGTCTACTCAGAGTTGTAGGATTCTAAGACGAGGCATCATGAACAAGCCAATATTCTAGATTTTCATAAATGTCTTTCAAATGGCAGTCAGATCTGGAGAATAGCATTTTCATCCTTTTTCTCTCTTTGCCATTGCCCCTTCTCACCATTAAAATATGATCCAGATTTATTGACAAATCACCATTCCAAATTGGTAGCAAAGTTCCATCCAGTCATTAAAGTTAATGCTACCATAGTTCAACAAGACCTTCATAGGGTCTTTGAAGCATTTTCTTTGTCCTCCAATGGAATAATGGCCATTTAAGAGTTGAGTTGAAAAAAATCAGATTATGAGGGAGATGTTCCTCAGCCATCCAGACTGTGTGACGCATCCAAAAAGTTAATGTTGCAGGGGTTTTCCCTTCATTGTTGTGAAACAGGTGTCAAGGGGGACACTGGTATTAGTTTCATAATCCTTCCATTGATTTTGAAGGATTCAGCAGAGGCAACACTGATGGGCTTTCTCTTCTCGTTGATTCAGCAGAAAGGAACATAAAGACGCTTGAATGAGCCAAGCTACCAAAGGATGACTGTCATCAATGGGACTACCATCCAGTAAGGAGCCAGAAACTTGAAAAACAGATCAATATAACCAACGTGGAAAATATCGAGAAGATAAAGCTCAAATGTCATTTGCTAATGACTCTAATAGTCCTTCCACATACTTGATATTGGAATAAAGAACCTTGAACTATTAGATTTAATTTGCTCTTTGCTCCTCCAACACAAAAGTAAATGTGCTGCAATGTTCGTATTTAAGATAAGCAATGTTTCAGTACAGATTAGAGGCAATCTCGTTTACCATGGGGTTGCTTTCAATTATTATTGATCATGAGATGTTGAAGCCCTTTGAGGTGCTTTGCCATGCAGTATAACTAATTTGTCTCAACGAACCTTCCTGTTCCCGTTCTGTCACAATAAGCTTCCCAAGGCCAGTCTTGAACATCCTAAAAAGGATAAACACACCCTCTGGTGTGACAAATTCCAATGGTTCATAATACTTTGAGTAAGGAAACTTATTTTATCCTCAAATCTAAACGTTTGGATATCTTTTGGTTGTTTCCCATGTTCCAGATTTGCCAGCCTCTCAAGCCCCTTTAGAACCTTGCACAGGTCAATGAGATCACATCTCATCCTTCCAAACTCCAAGAGCAAAAGCCCAATTTACTCAATAGCTCTTTGAAGAACAACACTTTAATCATAGGAATCAGTAATCCTTCCCTGTACCTCCTCCCAGACCAAAATGTCCTCTTTTCAACTTGGACTGCAAAGCTGCATGCGAGACTTCAGATTTGATCTCAAAGTCCAATACAGTTGGCAAAACTTTCCTGTTTGCGTACATCAATACCCTTACATGAAAGACAAATGTGCCATTTGCTTCCTACTTGCTCAATGTATGTTCGAGACTAGTTTAGGTGCTATATGAGGTGATCCTCCAAATTACGTTGATGGGGTCAGATAATGGAAACTGTGCTTTGTTCTAACCTGAATATGCTGGATGCTGATTAATAACTGCCTAAAGAATAAAATGCTTTATTCATCAGATTTGCATCAGCTGGCTTCGTGATAGGACTCTCATCTGAGTCAGAAAATTGCAAGCTGAATGCCCCAAATTAAAGCTTCATTCGGAAAGTTAGTAAATCTTTGATGCAATACCAATAAGGTGTTGCAATGTTAATGATATTGTCCTGTGGATGAGTAATAAAGAAAGGATTCCTCAGGAGATTCAATGTATCTGATGATCTTATTTGAAGATGATGAGGTGAGGTCTTCTTTTTAACATTAATTCTATATCCAACATCATAAAATCAGATGATTATTCATTATTCCAGTGCTGCTGTGGGTTCTTATTGTGTACTAGTTGTTTACTGTATTTAGCTGCACAGTGATAAAGTCTGCTGTTCTAAAGGGATCCCTTCCCATGAAATGCCTCTGGAAGATCTGGGGAAGGTGAGGAACATCCCATCAGTACAAGTTATTTGTTCTTTCCAATGTCTTTCAGGTTAGGAGTTGTAAGATAGTCATGATACAATGAATTAAGGAAGCTTCCAGAGTATGTCTGGAAGCCATTGGACTATCCTCCATGAGGAGAGAGCATATTAAAAGGAGGGGAGCAGCAGAAGCAAAGAAGCAAATAAAAAACAAGTGCAAAGGAAAAACTCTACATTCATTAGCTAATGATTCTCCAAATACTTCCAATGTGCTTGATGTTGGAGAAGGAACCTTGAACTGTTAGATTTAATTTGCCCTTTGTTCGACTACTTGAAAATAACTGCATGGTAATGCCCGTCCTTATGGTAATTAACGTTTCAACAGAGATAAGAGACAATTTTCTACAGCGTACAGAACATAAGATATAGGAGCTGGAGTAAATCATAGGTCTTCCTGAGCCTGACCTTCAATTCAACACAATCAGAGATTCTTCTGCTTCAATTCAAACCCGCTCCCTCTCTATATTCCTTGAAACCAAAATTTGCTCATCTGAATCTTGAATGCAGTCAACTTCACAACATGCACAAACATCTGGGATAAAGCAATGCAAGTGATTCAGAAAAATCAGAGCAAAGAAATTTCTCCTCATCTCAGTCCTAAATAATCAACTTCTGATCATGACACCGTGCCTCTGTGTTCCAGATTTCTTAAGTAGGAGAAATCAGCTCAAGGATCTACTTCTATGTTTCACTTCTTATTTGTCTAAATTCCATAAATGCAAACCCAATTTACTTAGCCTCTCAGCAAAGGGAATCTCATCCAAGATTCCAATTTAATGAAGTTTGGTTGCACTATCTCCAAGGTAAAGGTACTGTTCCTTAGATATTGAGACTAAAACTGAGCACAGGTGTAGTTTTATCAATAGCCAAGAATGGACAACATGCATTGATTTTACAGCAACCAAAACTCTCTATTCTAGCTTTGATTGTACTCAAGAGGAGTATCCATTTCCTTCCTTAACTGCTTGCTGCACATGAATGCTAACTTAATCCTAGCACACGTACACTCGAACTCCCCCAGAACATCGGTATCCAAATGTGTAGAACATTTGAAAACAAAGCTTAAGTATTCTATTTATCGGAAAAATAACTTCACATTTTTCTGATCCAATTGTGTATTATACTCTGTCTGCCTGCTCACTTTTAACCTGTGTTTGCCTCAGGATACAAAAAGAGCAATGATTTGTGTAAAATACCAGAGGATGATTGGCACCTATAGGATGATGATTTTAGAGTAAGAAGCCAACAGGGCTTCTTAATATGAGGGTCAATGGAAATGAAAATAATTGAAAAGGAAAGCAAACAAAACATAGCTAATGGTTCCAATAATCTTTCTACCATTAATGATGGTATAAGAAACTTTGAACTATTAGATTAATTCATCCTTTGTTCTCTCAAATTAAAGTATATGAGCTGATTGCACAGATTTAAGCCATGGTTCAATGCAGATAAGAGGCAATTTCCTCTACTATGGTGTTGCTTTCGATCATTGTTGATCATAAAACCATTAGAAACAGATTGGACCTTATGGACCCATTAGACTTCTCCAAATATGATCATGGTTGATCTCCTTTCAAAACTCCAGTTTCATGCTCCTGCCCTATTACATTTGATTTCCCAGAGATCAAAGTGCTATCTATACCAACCTTGAAGGTACTCAAGGAAAGTGTGACCACAACCCTTTGACACTGATAATTCTAGATATTCACACTGTGAGAAGAAATTTCTTCTTATCAAGTCTAAATTATCATATATTTCTCCTGCCTCTGTGACCCCATATTCTAGATTTCCTAGTCAGGCGCACAACATCTCAGTGTCAATCTTGTCAAATCCCTTCAGAATATTGTATGTGTTAATCAAATCACCTTTTTAATATGCTAAAAACGTCCAAGTTTACTCAACCTCCTTTCACAAGGTAATGTTACATTTCAGGGACCAATCATGTGAACATCTTTCTAACGCTTCCAATACACATATGGCTTTCCTTACTCATTGAGCCCAGAACTGTGTAAAGCATTGCACATGTGAACCACCAAAACCCTATGCAACTGCAGCAAGAATTCATTGTTCTTGTAACCACTGGGTTAACATGGCCATATCTCTATTTCTGCCTCACAACTGACATGCCTACTTACATTTTTAACATCAGAAAATGTGGACATATTATTCAAGTGTCTTTGTCTAAGTCATGAAAACAAAAGTGGAATTTGCCTGGGTAGTACCATGACAACACTTTACAAGTAATAATTCCTTCAGTGACACCTTGGAAACCTATGAGCTAATACATCTTTGTGTTTCCTAATGTCCCTCAGGTGAGAAAATACAAAAGGTACGCATGATGAATTGGAGTTACCTGAGGTTGACGGTACCCATGGGATCAGATTCCAGAAAAAAAGTTAACTTCTTGAGAAGTGAAGCAAAAATTAAGAGAAAAGAATTGAGAAGGCTAAAAAGTCCACCTTCATCTTCTAATGCTTCCAGTAAACTTCCCAACATTGATGTTGGTGTAAAACAAAATCTTGACTTATTAGATCTAATTTGCCCTTTGTTCCACAATATTAAAATACATTTTTTGATTGTATTATCTTAATTATATACATTCCAACTCATGGTTCAATAAGAGGGAAGAGGTAAAAAATAAGAAATAGGAGCAAGAATTGACCCAATGGTCTCCTGAGCCTGACTGATCTTATTCTAAATCTTCACATTTCCATTGATTCCCCAGAGATCAAACAATCCATACCAGTTTTAAATATACTCAAGATCATTCATAGATCCTGGAGTAGATTCTTCTAAAGATTCACAACTCTTTTAGTGAAGAAATTTCTACTCAGTTTGTGTCTGAGATTTATGTTCTCGATTCTCCAGCCACAGAAACAACCTCAACGTCTACCCTTTCAAATCCCATCAGATGCTTGCATGTTTCAATGAGATTACACCTTATTTTTTCCAAACACCAGAGAGTTTCAGCTTCCACATCCTTGCAAAGTAGGACAACCTTCTCATCCCAGGAACCAAGATATTGAAATTTTGCAGTACAAACAATATTGTTATACATGGAGTCCAAAAGTGATCAAAATATTTCAGGGCCGGGTCTCACCAATATCCTATTCAATTGTAACAAGACTTTCTTGATCTTGTACTTCAGTCTTCTTGCAAGAAAGGATAATGTGCCATTTGCCTTCTGAATTGTTTGTTTGCCTACATGCTTAATTTTTGTGTTCCTCATCTAAGTGCAGCCACATTTCTCTGAACATACCATCTAAAAGTTTCTCAACTTTTAAAAGGTGTCTGCTTTTCTACTTTTGCTACCAGAATGAATAATTTAATATCCTTTCACATGACATTGTACCAGTCATCTTACTCACTCACCTAGCAGCTTTCTGCCCAGCATTCTTTTGTCAGCATTGCTCTCAGGCTATTCAGTTGAAACTTTATTGCTGGAACAGCACAGCAGGTCAGGCAGCATCCAGGGAACAGGAGATTCGACGTTTCGGGCACAGGCCCTTCTTCAAAACGTCGAATCTCCTGTTCCCTGGATGCTGCCTGACCTGCTGTGCTGTTCCAGCAATAAAGTTTCAACTTTGATCTCCAGCATCTGCAGACCTCACTTTCTCTTCTCAGGCTATTCATCCAAGTAATTAAAAAGCCTGTTACATTTGTCTGGAATTGGCAGTGATTGCTTGTGAATTCTTTTTCAGATATCTTGGCAAGGTGAAAAGCATTACATCAATGTCAAAGTGAAACAGGATTGTTATTGGAAATCTGAAATACGTGAGCAGGTTAGATGTAGGGAATTTTGAAACAAATAATTCATCTTCTAACTTGCAAAGCCAGTCTATCACCTCCTAAGGCACAATCAGGAGTGTGACAAAATATGTTCAATTTCAATGTCATACAGGAAACTTGACATTAACCAAAACAAAACAGCCTGCTTGATTGGCACTATATCCACCAACTTTAACCACAGACACATATGATGTGGAGGTGCCAGTGTTAGCCTGGGGTGGACAACATCAAAAATCATATGACACCCAGTTATAGTCCAACAGGTTTATATGAAACAACAAACTTTTGGAGCCTCAGAGACATAGTGGCAGCAATGCATATTACATGCAGGATATACCACAGCAACTCACCATTGCTCCTTCACTAACACCTTTAGATTAGATTAGATTAGATTAGATTAGATTAGATTAGATTACTTAGAGTGTGGAAACAGGCCCTTCGGCCCAACAAGTCCACACCGACCCGCCGATGCGTAACCCACCCAGACCCATTCCCCTACATTTACCCCTTCATCTAACACTACGGGCAATTTAGCATGGCCAATTTGCCTAACTTGCACATTTTGTTTTTTGGATTGTGGGAGGAAACCGGAGCACCTGGAGGAAACCCACGCAGACACGGGGAGAACGTGCAAACTCCACACAATCAGTCGCCTGAGGCGGGAATTGAACCCGGGTCTCTGGCGCTGTGAGGCAACAGTGCTAACCACTGTGCCACCGTGCCGCCCACAAGCCACCGTGCCGCCCACAAACCCACAAGCTTTCCCATCTACATTGAAAAGAACAGCAGCAGCATAGCAACACCACCACCTGCAAATTCCCCTCTGGGCCACACACCATCTTGCTTGAAACTATGTCCTTCACTATTGCTTGCTCAAAATCCTGTAACTCCCTCTTAACAGCACTGTAGATATACCTCCAGCATATAGATTATAGCATTTCAAGAAGGAAGTTCACTATCACTTTCTCGAGGATAATTAGGGATGGAGAACAATCATTTGTCCTTCCTGGGAAGCCCACAATTCATCAAATATTTTTTACAAGGTAGCCTTACTGACTCCTAAAAATGCATGAGAGAGGGTACAGAGGAGATTCACAGAATGTTGTCTGAGAGGGAAAATTTCAGTTAAGAGGAGACACTGGCTAGGTTGGATTTGTTTTCCTTGGAGCAGATGGGAATCTGATTAAGGTGTACAATATTATGAGAGACACAGATGGGTTAGATCATAACAATCTTTTCCCATGGCAGATGTAACAGAGACCAGACAGCATAGGTTTCAGATGAGGAGTAAGTCATTGAGAGGATATCTGAGAAAAAATGTTTTCACCCAGAGGATGGCATAAATATGGTATACGCTGCCTGAGCAGGTGGATGCAAGAACTCTCACTTCATTTAAGAAGCATCTGAATGAATATCTAACATGCCAGGAATTTTAGTCTGTAATCAAATACAAGTAAATGGGATTAATGTAGTTTGGCGTTTGTTGGTTGCCATAGATATGATAGACCAAAGAACATTCCTGATGAAAGGCTTATGACTGAAACTTTGACTCTCCTGCTCCTCAGATGCTGCCTGACCTGCTGTGCTATTCCAGTGCCCCACTTTTTGACTCTGATCTCCAACATCTGCAGTCCTCACTATCTCCAAAGAACCATTGCCAACCCGTATGACTCAATAACTTTACTGAGCATAGTAGTGCACTCCCATGCTGATTGTTATTCTGCATTACCAGATTTCTGAGACTTTTCCAATCTTAAAAATGCAAAACATTTATAAGTAGAAAATGATTAGTGAGCACAATACCTTTTTCTGGCATTTGATGTACCAAGCTGAAAAAAACAAGAAATGTAAAGGACATGGTCAGTTAACATCATGTAACCTGTTTACCTAACAATGAGATTTATTAATCATCAATATGAAAAATCAATGTTGAACTGTTCCTTACCTTTTGCTTTGCAACAGCAGCATATACGAAACAGGAAATAATTCAGACATTGCCATCCAACAAATCCTCCCAAGACCTTCACCATCCAAGAATTTTCTGGTCCTTCGATCAATTTGAACCCTAGAAACAGAGTTGCCACTGGAAGAGAGACAGTAATAGATCTGAGTAGATTTAAAGGAAGCAGATTTTTCTCAGCCTAAAACATGTTACATTTTCATTTGCAAATTGTGAAAGAAAGGAAAAATTACATTCTAAAACAAATGTCAGGAATGTGGTTTCATTGGCTTCTGTAAACTATAACAGGTACTTATCCAAGTCTTCTCCTAATGTTCCTTTGATTTTATTGCTGTTACTTGGAAGAGTTTTATTTCTTTCTTACACGGAAATCCCAAAACTAATGAAATTACATTCTAAAGAATAGAATATGCAAATATTTTTTATATCCCCATACAGAACGTCTTGTAATAAAGGCATTTCTCATTTATTTAAAATAAATATTCATACACTTAGATTCCTTAGCCTCAATGTTATGCATTATGAATGAATATCAACAAATTGTGTAAGGACTACCAGAATAATATAGCAAATGAAAAAAAACATTAAAAATATTTTATTGCATACAATCACATACCTGCAAGGATTTTAATGACTAAAGCCATGTAGCTGTGAATAATGTTAAAAATGCATCGTCTGTAAAAATACAAATAGATGGTTAATCATGCTTTCATCATTTGATAGATGTCTTCATAAAAATGGTTATTTATTTTAAAATGAAAAGAAAATCATAACAAACAAGTTAGTATACTGCAATCATTATTTAAGTGACTCTCCTCATGAATAACACCTTCAGATTCTTACACTGAACTATTTTTAGCTCCTTATAGACATACAGAACTGCGGCAGAATTGTAGATTCACAGAGCCATAGAGATGGACAGCATAGAAACAGACCCTTCGTTCCAGCTCATCCATGCCGACCAGATTTCCTAACCTAATCTAGTCCCATTTGCCAGCACTTAGCCCAAATCCCTCCAAACCCTTCCTATTCATAAACCCATCAAGATGCCTTTTAAATGTTGTAATAGGAGCAGCCTCCACCACTTCCTCTGGCAGCTCATTCCATACATGCACCACCCTCTGCATGAAAATGTTGCCCCTTAGGTCTCTTTTATATCTTTCCCCTCTCACCCTAAACCTATGCCTTCTAGTTCTGGACTCCCCTACCGCAGGGAAAAGACTGTCTATTTATTCTATCCATGCCCCTCATGATTTTATAAACCTCTATAAGGTCACCCCTCAGCCTCCGACATTCCAGGGAAAACAGCCCCAGCTTATTCAGCCTCTCCCCATAGCTCAAATTCTCCAGCCCTGGCAACATTAGATTAGATTAGATTAGATTAGATTAGATTACTTACAGTGTGGAAACTTACATCTTGTAAGTCTTTGCTGAACCCTTTCTGATAGGAAGACGACCAGAACAGCACACAATATTCCAGAAGTGGCCTAACCAATATGGTGGCACAGTGGCTAGCACTGCTGCCTCACAGCGCCAGAGACCCGGGTTCAATTCCCGCCTCAGGCAACTGTCTGTGTGGAGTTTGCACATTCTCCCCCTGTCTGCGTGGGTTTCCTCCAGGTGCTCCGGTTTCCTTCCACAGTCCAAAAATGTGCAGGTTAGGTGAATTGGCCACGCTAAATTGCCTGTAGTGTTAGGTGAAGGGGTAAATGTGGGGCAATGGGTCTGGGTGGGTTGCTCTTCAGAGGGTCGATGTGGACTTGGGCCAAAGGACCTGTTTCCACACTGTAAGTAATCTAATCTAATGCAACATGACCTCTCAACTCCTACACTCAATGCTCTGACCAATAAAGGAAAGTACACCAAACACCTTCTTTTCTACCCTATCTACCTGCGACTCTACTTCCAAGGAACTATAAGCTTGCACTCCAAGGTCTCTTTGTTCAGCAACACTCCCTAGGGCCTTATCATTAAGCGTACAAGTTCTGCTCTGATTTGTTTTTCCAAAATGCAGCACCTCGCATTTATCTAAATTAAACTCCTTCTGCCACCCCTCAGCCCATTGAACCCTCTGATCAAGATCCCATTGAACTCTGAGGTAATCTTCTTCGTCCACTACCTCCAGTTTTGGTGTCATCTGCAAACTTACTAACTATACCTCCTATGTTCACATCACATCCAAATCATTTATATAAATGACGAAAAGCAGAGGATCCAGCATTGATCCTTGTGGCACACCACTGGTCACAGGCTCCAGTCTGAAAAGCAACACTCCACCACCATCGTCTGTCTTCTACCTTTGAGCCAGTTCTGTATCCAAATGGTTACTTTGCATGTACCAGTTGATTAAAATGCCAACTTGTTAAGCTGACTTTCAGTTAGGACCTGAACAAGGTTGATGTCCACCCAAGCTGAGCACTTTGATTCCTACTGAACAGCTGAAGGGGACAGGGCTGATTGCAAGATGTTTCCAAACTGGGGATTCTCTTGGCCTTCGATTGAGTACTACTTAGCGACCATGAGGCTGGTGTGCAGATTATTGGACCAGGACGAGCTGCCAACTAAGCTGAGATTCCGATTTGTTGCCTGTTGACCTGCCATCAATTCCCTTCCAGTGAGAACTCAGTGTGCTGTGAAAATGGCCTTGCTGGTTAACAAGGTAACTTTATGACATTTGTAATTTAACTTCAATTATTTTTGGACCTGCTGCTGAGCTCATAAACAAATGACTGTCACATAGGAATTCTGCCTTAACACTTATTTGTGTTCTCGAGACTCAAAGATCAGAATAAAAGTAGATTTTTTATTGCATTCTATTTGCTTTAGTCTTTGAAAATAAAACTTAAAAAAACATTCAAAAATCCTGTTTTAAATTAGCAATAAAAATGGATTTTAACAGTCATCATGCAAAGGCTCTCATACATTAGTAGTCTGCCCAACTCATCTCAGTTAATGATGTACATCAAACAAGAATGAAAAAGCTACAATAACAACAGCAATTAAACCAGGAAAGCTTCAATTAGCATATTGTTCAGAAGGTTTAATACAACCTCTTTCATATGACAAAAGGTTCCTCAGAAATATAGTAAGATGAAAAAGAACTGTCAACAGTTTACTTTCCTGCAGCAGGATGACACCAAAATTGGCGGTATATAGTAGACAGTGAAATAGATTAGATTACTTAGAGTGTGGAAACAGGCCCTTCGGCCCAACAAGTCCACACGAACCCTCCAAAGAGCAACCCACCCAGATCCATTCCCCTACATTTACCCCTTCACCTAACACTATGGGCAATTTAGCATGGCCAATTCACCTAACCTGCACATTTTTGGACTGTGGGAAGAAACCAGAGTACCCAGGGGAAACCCACGCAGACACAGGAGAATGTGCAAACTCCACACAGACAGTTGCCTGAGGTGGGAATTGAACTCAGGTCTCTGGTGCGGTGAGGGAGCAGTGCTAACCACTGTGCCACTGTGCTGCCCACAAATAAATTATCTAAGATTACAAAGAGATCTTGAGCAATTGGGGAAGTGAGCTGAGGAGTGGCAGATAGGGTTTAAGTTGGATAAATGCGAGGTATTGCATTTTGGCAAAAAAAGTAAGGGCAGGACTTATAAGTAGGGCCTTAGATAGTGTAGTAGATGAGACAGACCTAGGGGTTCAGGTACATAATTCTTTGAAGTTTGCATCACATGTAGTGGTGGTTAAGGAGGCAGTTAGCATGCTTGCCTTCATTGCTCAGACTGCTGAATATAGGGGTTGAGATGTCATGTTGAGGTTGTACAGAACATTCATGAGGCCTCTTCTAGAGTACTCTTTACAATTCTGGTCGCCTGTTACAGGAAGTATATTATTAAGGTGGAAGGGTCAGCAAAGATTTAGCAGGATGTTGCTGAGAATGGAGGGTTTGAGTTATAAGGAGAGGCTGGATAGGCTGGGCCTTTTTTTTTACTGGAGCATAGGAGGCTGAGGGATGACCTTATAGAGGTTTGTGAAATCACAAGGGGCATAGATAAGGTGACTGCAGGTGTCATTTCCTTAGGATGTAGGATTTGAAGCCAAGGAGGTGAGGGGAGAGAGGTATAAAAAAAAAAGACACGAGGGGCAATTTCATTTCACAGAGTGTTTCATATGTGGAATGACTTTCTAGAGGAAGTGGTGGATGTGGGTACATTTATGTTTAAAAGACATTTGAATAAGCACATGAACAAGAAATGTTTGAAGGGATATGGGCCAAGCACAGGCAGGTGGGACAGTTTAGTTTGTAATTATGGTCGGCATGGATTGGTTGGACTGAGAGGTCTGTTTCCGTACTGTATGACTCTATGACGCAATAACATTGTTACAAACAATACTAAATAGCTGACTCATTCATAAAGTCGAATTTCATTTTCTAACATAGAGGAATACATTTCACCAATCGTTACAGCTTGGTCAGTCTTTCTCATGTTATCAGAATCCATTTATCTGCCTTTGTTTAAATAGTTAACTGATATCCAGAACAAACCCATAATTCAAAATACATCAGACTATTATGAGGTGTTTTCAAACTGACCTCTTGTGATCTGGTGAAGGTCGGCAAAAGGCTACAGTGGGTTGAATCAGTGAGAGACCCATTACAATACAGCCCAATATAGGATGGAATCCAGCACTCTGCCAGAGAAACACAGAAACATAAGGACACGAAAAAAAACTAGCAAAAGCTGGTACATATTAACTGAGGTGAAGAATTAAGGTATTTCCTGTAACAATAGAATAGGGAATAAATTTTATTAATAAAATGTTCTCCAGTTCTACGTTGTTTCATTAATAATTGAGGTATTAGTCAACAAAGTAACAGAGTTTAGACAATTCAGCAAACACCATTGATCCCATTGGAAGTGAACTGCTATAAAGGTAGTGAGTGGAATTTATCCCCACTTATACAAATGCATCCATGGGTTTGGGTCATCAGGTTGCATGAGGTCTGTAGCACATTGGTCGGTCTTCTCATTCCATCTCCACCATCAGTTAATGACCACTAAGGACCTAATTCTGCCTTCTAAACCCAACTGCAGACAAGTGGGTCTAATGCCTCCAGCATGAACAGAAGCTAAAACTGAGATCCCAGCTTGTCACCTCCCAGGGGAATGCAATTAAAGGCACTTTGGGCCTGATCATAGGATATGGCATCAGTAAAGAAGGGAAGGGGATGTGGGGAAACCTGTTGAAAGCTAAACTTCTGGCATTATGACTGGCCATACACCCCATACTCTCTCTCTGCAAACTCTCACTCATGAAACTATCCCCAGAACAGTACATACCCTGGTCACTTTGCGATCATGGGACTCCAGGGCTTGACATTTCTGCAGCAGCCACAGCCTCCTCAGTTAAGCCACTGAGTCCCAGATTGGTCAGCAGCCTTTAATAGGTAAGACTTCTGCTGCTGGCCTCTTGATTTCAGAAAGGCCTGTCAGTGACCTGGCCAATGACCTGACTGGTTTGTAATTTAGCAAGAGGCACACAAGTCTCTTGTGAAATCTCCACCCAGCAGCTAGGGTTCACAATACCAAAGATCACTTCCAGTGAATCCAGTTTCCCAAAAGCTGGAGTTAACTTGAAAAGTGATCGCTTTTTGGAGAAGAATAGTGCCACAAGTGGTGGGAAGGCTGAAGTGCAATAGAGTCATAGTGTCATAGAGATGTACAGCATAGAAACAGACCCTTCGGTCCAACCTGTCCATGCTGACCAGATATCCCAACCCAATCTAGTCCCACCTGCCAGCACCTGGCCCATATCCCTCCAAACCCTTCCTAATCATATACTCATCCAAATGCCTCTTAAATGTTGCAATTGTACCAGTCTCCACCACGTCCTCTGGCAGCTCATTACATACACATACCACCCCTGTGTGAAAAAGTTGCCCCTTAGGTCTCTTTTATATCTTTCACCTCTCACCCTAAACCTATGCCCTCTAGTTCTGAACTCCCCTACCCCAGGGAAAAGACTGTCTATTTACCCTATCCATGCCCCTCAATTTTGTAAACCTGTATGAGGTCACCCCTCAGCCTCCAACGCTCCAGGGAAAACAGCCCCAGCCTATTCAGCCTCTCCCTATAGCTCAAATCCTACAACCCTGGCAACATCCTTGTAAATCTTTTCTGAACCCTTTCAAGTTTCACAACATCTTTCCGATAGGAACATGACCTCCCAACTCCTGTACTCAATACTCTGACCAATAAAAGAAAGCATTCCAAATGCTTTCTTCACTATCCTATCTACCTGCGACTCCACTTTCAAGAAGCTATGAACCTGCAATGACAGAAGACTAGTGCAAATGTGAAGACACTTTGCCATTTGTTAATTAAAAACAGCATTCACAAGATTAAAGATTACCAATTGCAGAGTATTGCAATGAATAATAAACTGTTGTGACACGGGAACTGTAAATGTTGCAAGAAATTTTGAATGATGAGATAATATATTAGAAGTATAACTGAACTGGAGAGTAGCTGTTGCATGACATATTAGTTTTTTTGTACTGATAGCCAATGAAAAATAGCAATAACATTAACATTTTTAAAATGGTTTGATAGTCACTTATGCTTCATTTGCTTTAAAACATGAAATAAAGATAGCAACTTACAGAACTCCACCCTTTCACCTGCACAAAAGCCAGCACAAAGCCAATGATTGTTAGAACAACAGTTAGTATCATCAGAGTCCAATGAAGCTGGAAAAGAAAAGGCATCATTGAACATATTTTAATGAAAATACATGCACATTACAATAAATAAGAGCAATGATTAATAAACGCTTCCTCTCCAAAAAATAACTATTATTCCCAAAAGCCATGATTATAGCACAAATCAATGTCATAAAGGTAAATAATTAAATCCATTGTATCCAAACTGTTAAACTCAAATGCCAAGATTATTGTAGCAATAGAGTCTTTTACAAAACATAACAGAGTAAACTAAGACAGACATAAAGCTAGAAAATCTCAGCAGGTCTGGCAGCATCTGTGGAAAGAAATCAGAGTTAACGTTTATGGTCCAGTGACCCTTCCTCAGACTGTTTTGAAGAAGGGTTATTGGACCCAAAATATTAACTCTGATTTCTCTCCACAGATGCTGCCACACTTGCTGAGATTTTCCAGCAATTTCTGTTTTTGCTTCATATTTCCATCATCTGCAGTTCTTTCTGTTCTTTTTTAAGCTACAAAGCTACTTCATTACTTGCCCAGGTTCCATCAAAGGATACATATTTCTGAGAAATGAGAATGAACTGAAACTTAATCAGGGCAAAAAAATGCCATTTTCTTTCATTATTATGAACAAAATGGTCAACATTCTGTATCTTACCTGAAACCAAAGATTCTTGCCCCAAATCTTCTTTTGGCCACCAAGGCTCTTAAAGAATTTGGCAATTATCATGCCAATGCTTCCAACTGTCATCCAGGCTATTAACATCAGTGCAGCTGTAAAACAGAAGAAATGTGGTGAGTCTTTATATATTTTTGATAAGGCCAATTGTTATCGAGACCTCTGCAACATTATCTTCCTCTGTTCCTCTAGACTTAATGAATGGAATTTAATGGCATTGAATAAATCTAGTAGGCATTACTTGTCCATTTAAGGACTTCAATTGTCATCCACACATCTTCCCAACACAGATGTAATCAGGGTACCAAACTCTCCTCTGCAGAAACCATGAAATTCTATCACAAATCTTCAATATCGCCTTGCCAGCCTTCCATCATCAATAAAGTTCAACCTGTTCGAAAGCTAACTGCCTGTAAATTGACTCACTTGCCTTCAAGTCATATCCATATTGACCTATATTGATTCTGCATTCTTCAGTGCATTAAACTTGAAGTTCATTTATTTGTCTTCAATTATTCCACAGTCTAACTCATGTTTATCTTTCCAATCTTTTCTACTATTCCTCCTGCACTGTTCCCTTACTCTCACCTTTTGAACATGCCTCTCTTCTTTCGCCATGTAAATGGTTAAAATAAAATCCTTCAGGCATGCTGATGCCACTTTTGAAACCTTCAATTTGTCTGATCAATCTTCTCAAAACACATCATTTTGATGACCTCTCATTCTTTAAGGTGAGAGGAGAAAGATTTAAAAAGGATATGTGGGGCAATTATTTTCAAATAGGGAGGGTGTGTGTGTGTGTGTGTGGAAATAATTGATGTGGGTACAGTTAGAACATTTAAACAGAATTTAGAAAAGTACTTTAATAATGTTTGGAGGGATATGGGCCAAATGCAGACAGATAGTTTAGTTTAGTTTAGGATTATGCTCAGCATGGACTACTTGGACCGAAGGGTATGGTTCCGTACTGTATGACTCACTATGTGTTCATTTTAATCTTAATTCTCTGAAACATGTCAGAATGATTAATAGCACAATTATAATGTCACTATACTATTAATCCAGAGTACCAGGCTAACACTCTGGGGTCAGACTCAAATCACACCCCAGCAGCTGGTGGAATTTAAATTAATAAATCTGGAACATAAAGTTGGTATCAAAGATGGCAACCAATGAAATTATTATTGATTATTGCTAAAAAAAATCATGTAGTTTACTAACGGAAGGAAATCTGCCATATTCACCCAGTTTGCCTTACATGTGACTCCAGACCCACAAGAATGTGGTTGACTATAAATTGCCACCTAATCTGGGGGAAATTCAGGATGGGTGACAAATGTTGGTCTCGCCAGTGACCCACAACTCATGAAAGCTTTTAAAATTATTTTATATATGAAAAGACCTTCTGTAAAAATTATGCCTTGACATAGTGAAAAGACTTGTGTGTATCCAGTGCCATCAGAGCTACACTGGAGTATAGCTCCTGTTGGCATGACCCAAGGCAGCAAGTTCTAAAGATAGCAACAGCAAAGCAAAAGGAGATTACCAGTTCTTCTGGTCAAGGATTGAGAATCAGGTTGCTAAGTCCTTCATGTAAAAATGCCTCAAATTATGGAAACAAACCAGAGACAATTTTGGGCCTGACCCTGTACAACAAAATGAGTTTTGTGCACTTCAAAATCTCATTCAAGAGTTCCATTGGAGGCTTCCAAACATAAACCAAAATGTGAGAAACTACTGTCTGCTCAATGCAATGCCAGGTACAATCATTACAATCACTGTTAAATATCCTGTCTGGACAACAGCAAATGGAAAGGATGGGGTTTTATATGTGCCCCTTTCATCTTATTCTCCAATGTTTAAGTAGATGGACAGATCAAAGAAAAAAAAATTTAAAAATTGTTTAAGAACTTTTTGCCCCCTCTTTCTCAAACCACAAAAAAATGAAATTGGTAATTAATCATTAAAGTGAATCTTGGCTAATTGGCAACATAATTTAATGTTGTATGCATACAATGGCATTTTTACACTTCAATAGAGAGGATCAGCACAATACATACTGGTTCAACAATCTAAACACAATCAATTTTTTTTCTAACTCTGCCCTCTGTTTTGACTCTCATTCTCTGGGATCTTAATTGAGACAAATATCTGTCAGGGGTAATTCTGTGATCTTAAGCATGCAGGTGGTTATCACCCATAAAGTTAGCACAAACGAATTAATGAATTGGAGCTATCATGTTTTGGACTTTAGGATATTTTCATTTGAGAAGTTTTTACTACAAATTTTACATGATATACAAATAAATAAACAAAACAGTATCTTACACAAACGAAAGACGGTTTAATAAAATGAAAAACAAATGAATGCACAAAACAGGCATGATTCAGCACGGTATTCCTACTTTGCAACACAAAGTTCTTTCAGGTTGGCCACATTACTCACATTACTCAGAACCTAATCTATTAGTTTACCAAGGATTTGCATTTATGCTGATAACACTTCCAACACCACAACTACTGGCCTTCATATTTGAGCCTCCAATTGACAATAACAACATAGACCTACTTCTGGTAAAGCATGTTAGAAAACTAAAATGCATTCTGTTGAGTCCTGAAGTTCATACATTCATTCCTAATAAAAGCCTTATTTTTATATTCCAATTGGGTAACCACCACAAATAATTTAGTTTCATACTTAATATTCATACTTTATACTCTGTTATGATTCATTTGCTATGCCACAAATCTCACTAGAAGATTTGAAGCCCTGGATCCAGCTTGCAAGATTATAAATCTGGCAAGGTATTATAGCTGGACTGTTCATCCTGAGAGTTAATCCTGGACTGTTAATCGCTCTGATCTCCAGCATCTGCAGACCTCACTTTCTCCTGTTAATCCTGAGACCCAGGTAATGTTCTGGGGACCTGGCTTGAATCCTGCCACAGCAAATGATGGGATTTGAATCCAATAAAAAAATCTGGAATTAAGAGTCTAATGATGACCATGAATCCATTATCAATTGTTGGACAAACCCATGTGGTTCACAAATGTCCTTCAGGAATACCCACTGTAATATGACAAACTCTTAACTGCTCACTGGGATGGACAATACATGTTAGCCTAGTCAGTGATGCCCTCATTACATGAATGAATAAATGAAAAAATGAAGGTTAAATGTGTTTGGCAATGTATCAATTTAAAGGTCACATTGTATAAGTGGATTGTGGAAATAATACATAGCAAAATCTTCCAAATTCCATTTTCCATCAACACAGAGTTTCCAGGTATTAAAAAGACAAACTTAGAATCTTTACAACTGAGGTCATAGCCTATCTGATGGCTCTTGAGCCTTCACCTTGGCTCCTCAACAATAAAAAAAGCTATCCTGTCACCAAAAGATAAATATTATTGCTGGATACCTCAGCAAACAAGGTAATCCATTTCAGGTCCATACGTCAAATGTATAATACCTACTTGCCTTTAGAAGAACTGTCATACAATCGCTCAATGAGCACAAAGTTACAATTTTGATTTGTGCTGATGTGTAAAGTACAGTAGCGCCTTGACTTATGAATTTAATCTGTTCCGGGACCTGGTTCGCAAATGGAAAAGTTCGCAAATTGAATCAATTTTTCCCGTTGTTCAGATAGCGTAAGAATGCTTGGATGGCTGTTCACAGCGCACGCGCCAAAGACAAACTGAATGAGATCACGTGGGGCCCGAGAGCTTTTGCGTTCAACAAGCGCGTAGCAAAGCAGAACAATGAAACCACATGGTCGCACATGGGTTTTTTGCATTTGTCCCTTCATTCGTACCTTGAATTTTGTACGTATGTTGAAGCAAAATTTTACGTACAATCCTGTTCATAAACTGATTTGTTCGTGAACGGGGTCGTTCGTATGTCGAGGCGCTACTGTATATAGTCACATTGAAAAGGATCTGGTGTACAGCACAATATAGTTTATGAGTAGCTTCAATTTACAGTAAAGAAACAATAATAATTAACTCCATATTGATAACTGAATTGACTTGGATGTAGTTGTTATAGTTATTAAACTGCTTTCACATTCCTTACCATGAGTCCTGATGAGAATTGATCTGTTGTTGTTGCCACCAATTAACTGTACAACTGCAACATCCACTTTCTCTGTTGAAATGAATGGGATCTCTGAATGCAGCTCTATTTGCCCTGAAATATATGCAGTATATTGAAAGTTATGCTAGAAATAGACATTGAAAAAAAACTCTCAATGATCCCAGAACGGGACATCATTTACCACAATCAATCTTTGCAAATGCAACCATGGCAGGTAATATTCCTATCATTTCAAAAAGTCAATTTTTTCACCTTGCTTCCTTCTTTTAACAATCCACCTCCTTGTGACCATTTTGATTTGGTTCCATTTCTTTCTGTTCCAATGTAACCAGTCCATTCTTAGGAATAGCTTTAATATACTATCCTTTCAGTCACCTCAAAAGTAATTCAAGTTGCCAACTTTGATCTCCACAACTACATTTATGTTTTCTATTGGCATTGGGAATGTTGATAACACTGAACTCGGCTTCTCTAATACTCGCATCATCAGTGTTGTCAATTAGCTTCTCCATTATCAAGCTGTGGATGAATATAACTTTCTTGAACTGAACATTATCAAGACTGAATTCTTGCAGATTAATTCTTATCAAAAGTTTCTTGACTCATTCCCAGTTACTTGCTTAGCCAGTACATCACTCAGTTTCTCATTTGACTTGACTTTTGAATGACATTCCCTCCATTTCTACCTTCCCCCATGAAGTATTCCTAGTCTTTGCTTTATCATTCACTCCACTGCAGAATATTATCTTTGTCTCCTGACTTAATCCAGCCACCTCTTCACTGGCATCCCATTCTATATAAATTCCAGCTGGATCTAAGCTTTACTGCTCAGATCAAGTTCACCACTATGTTTTTGTCCACCATTACACTGGTATGTTCCTTTAGCTTTATTATACCGCTTTACAGATTCCTCCATGTCTGGTAACACCTGACTTCAGGAATGACTTCCAGCTTTTTATCCTACCTTGTTCCTTTGATCTTAATTATCGGTGCATCTTTTCTCTGGAACTTCTTCCTTTTATTGCTCATTTTCTACATTTAAAGGTTTTTCAAAATTTACATTTCCAAGCCTGAAGAGTACCTAACTGATTTACATATCATTGTTAAGTGTGGATTTTAATTGTGTAGAATCTTGGGATGTTAGGGAGACAGCAAAAGAGAGAAAGATACAAAGGGAGACAGAAAGAGAAACAAGAGAGAAAAAAAAGAGGGAAGAGAAAATTTGCATACTGCTGTATTTTTCACAGCATCAGTCCACTTGAAGATATTGTCAAGTGTAGTCATTAGTATAGTATAAGAAATGGAGTAGGCAATCTGCGCATGGGACTGCGTGGGCATCAAAGAGTATTGGAAGTAGGTAGGAAAATGGAGTGGAGGCTAAAACTATATGAGCCATAAACATATAAAATGGGGAGCAGGCTTGAAGGGATCATGTGGCACATTTCTTCTACTAACTCATATGCTGGTGTGCATGTAATAATAACTAGATAATCTGTTTTAGTGATGTTTATTGAGTACAATCCATGAATATCTCTCTTGCTCTTCTTCAAAATAGACCCTAGGGTCTCATAGAACATAAAGACAAAAGAAATAAGAGTCAAAGTAGGCTGTTCAGCCTTGAGAGTTTGCTCCATCTTTCGATAAGGTCCAGATGAGCTTTCATATCAGCCCCATCTTTTCACAGTATTCCCATATCCTTCAGTACACAATGTGTGATTAGGTTCAGACTGAAATATACATAATAGTGTCTGAAGTGCTGAGTCCACCCAACTGAAACAATGCAGTTTAACCTCTCATCTGAAAAGTTTGATAGGGTTCCTGTAGAGTATCAGTCTTGTTTTTTGTGTTCAAGCTTCTGGGCGAAACTTGAATTCATTACATTCAGACTCAAAAAGGTGAGACAGTGCAACTGACTGAGGTACATCAGATGTTGCATTTACATTTGCATAGCTACCAATAGCAAAATATTTATGGTTTTCATTTTCATTTGGTATGAACGATAATGTGCAACTTGGTTTATAAAGAGATTTGGTGAAAATGTAATTGACCCATTCATACTGCATTGTTATGCTGTCCTCTTCCCTCCACTCAAGTTGAATAACCTTCAGCAAAAGAATTCACAAAAACATAGACCAGTCATTACCAACAGCAGATTAGAAATATGCATATTAATATTGGGCACTGTAGTGAAGTGAGGTGTTTGCCATTGATATCAAAGAAGTCCGCTCAGGGAAATTGATTGATATCTGTTGAGTGGATTTTGCCTTTCATTATAGTAGACTGAATCGAATGTTAACTCAAAAAGAGATCCAGGTATCTAGCAACAGTGATGACAGCCTGTCACATTAATGTCCTCTCACAGATAGAAAGATGGAAAACAAAATGCTCTGAATTTTTTTTCTTTATTTAAAATTTGACAGTGTGAAGTAAATGAACAGTTATAGAATGAACAAGTTTTAGAATGAACATAGAAACTGAAATCTCAGAAATTTGAAAAAGCAAGAAGTGGATATAAAATGGAAATTCTCCGGGCCAGAGACATTTCTCAGCAGTATTTACGAATTTATTAAGCTGTTCAAAACCCATGGTATTTCAAACAAGATTGTAAAAAATGTTATGATTTGGAGATGCCGGTGCTGGACTGGCGTGTATAAAGTTAAAAATCACACAACACCAGGTTATAGTCCAACAGGTTTAATTGGAAGCACGAGCTTTTGGAGTGATGCTCCTTAATCAGGATGAAGGAGCGTCGCTCCGAAAGCTAGTGCTTCCAATTAAACCTGTTGGACTGTAACCTGGTGTTGTCTGATTTTTAAACTTTGTAAAAAATTTAGGTCTTATCAGTTCAAAGAATTATATTTGATTTGCAGTTTGCTGGGTTTCAATAGCACATCCAATGGAATGCATTGAATCCATCACAACAATTTCTGAACTCTCATGTTTAACTGCGTGTGTGCAAACTCCAGAAGCTTCTGTCAGTTTCAGAGGAGTTACTTCACCAAATGCACATAGTTTTGTCTTCATTCCAAATGAGCCGATACACCAGGCACATTTAACATGTGTTTTCCATACATGCACCAAAACAAATGCTCATAGTATGTCAAGTTAAACTGAAAGATTAATAGTTTCTTTCTACTGTTGAGGAAAAAAAATCAAAACTAAATAAATCCAAACAAAACAAAAATAAATAGAGCTCTGGATGATAAGACCACTGAGGAGTGCCTTGAAGTAAATGAAAGAGTTTTGAGTTTTAACTCAATTACTTATCTAATCTTTAAATAGAACACAATGCATTGGATGCTGTATTGAAAACAAAAGACGTGAAACAGAATTGTTTATTTGGACTCTCATTACAGTACTTACCGCCAGCTGAAGGCCCATACGCAAAGAATAAGTAGTACTGATTGTTGGCAGCTCTTTGTACTGTTGATATATTGTTTCTTGTGACAAATGTGCACTGAATGATTCCATTTTCATTAGCAACATTTATATTGTCCACTTCGCCCTGTATATGAATAATCCATTGGCATCTTAATGTTAATGAACAAACATTATGGGCACAATTTTCACCATCATATAGAGGCAAGTGCATGTGAAGTGTCATGCCACCAGTGAGCATACAGTCATAGAGTCATAGAGATGTACAGCATGGATCAGACCCTTCGGCGCAACTCGTCCATGCCGACCAGACATCCCAACCCAAACTAGTCCCACCTGCCACCACCCGGCCCATATCCCTCCAAACTCTTGCTAACATCATCCCACTCCAAGCCATTTTTCCCAGTGATGGAATTGGAAATAAGAGGCTACCACAGATCTACAATCAGTGGTAAACAATTAAGGTAAATAAATGGTCTATTAAAGTCAATTGTCAGAGGCCACACAGCACCAGGACCTCCATTGATAGCCTGAAGTGGTGGCCTGGTAGCAGTAGCCTTTTTCAAATTTCAGTTTTAAAAGTAATTGAGACAATGTTACAAGATGGTGGTGCTCTCTCACACCTGCAATGATTTTTCAACATTTCAGTGAAATATCATTCTTCTTGCCCTCAAACTTTGAGAGCCCTTTGGAAGGCAAGCACACACTGTGGGTATGAAGCAGCCATTTCAGGGAAATCGCTGCTGTGTAATAATGTTGCATAACGTGCAGTTCAGGAACTCATTTCAACATCAGGGCACTTGATCTGAAGAAGTGTCTAGTGTAAATTGTACTGCATGTTGCATGTTAATCCAGATGTCAACAGTGCATTCGAGAGTTCAGGTTTCAGCGCAGTCCCTGATTTGGGACTCAAAGACCACACATTGAAGCCAAAGAGTGAAACCGTTTTCACTAGGCTCTACTGAAGTATATAATGGTGCACAATGATGCCATGCATACAATCTATTTAGAATCAGAGTCATAGAGATGTGCAGCATGGAATCAGACCCTTCAGTTCAGCTCGTCCATGCCGACCAGATATCTCAACCATTTGCCAGCACTTGGCCCATATCCCTCTAAACCCTTCCTATTCACATACCCATCCACACGCACCACCCTGTGTGTGAAAAAGTTGCCTCTTACGTCTCTTTTATATCTTTCCCCTCTCACCCTAAAGCTATGCCCTCCAGTTCTGGACTTCCCCACCCCAGGGAAAAGACTTTGTCTATTTAATTTGTGTACAAGTTAAAGCTTGTTACCAGTGGTTCTGTGCGAGGACGCACTCTTCCTGTGGAATAGGCACGCTGTACTTGTCTATTCCCAGAGACATCCATACCACAAATGTAGATATCATCATTTCCCTAGGTTTAAAAACAGTAGACAATGACAGGATACTTCACACAAAAGAACCTTTATGGAAATTGTCAGGCATGGCATTTTAAGTCATTCAAATATATTATTTTGGTGTTAAATGCACTTGCATAATTGGGAATTTAGTTTATATCAGGCAGCAATCTTGAATTAAGTGAGAAACACATTCATTCTGAAAGATATATAATATTCAATGGATATTAAAAGAGAACATTGCAAGAATACTTTAAACGTTAAAATAAAATAATGTTACCTTTTATTATCTCTCTACCATTTCTTGCACCCCCAGCTCCCAACTCCTATTCTAAGTTAGCTGAAGAGAGAAGAAAAATTATCTAACCATTTGGGGGAAATGACTTGCAGTCACACTGATATTTCAACTCAACTGGAAGATCCACTATCCTGTATTGTTGGTCACATGAATTAATTTTTTTACTTTTTTCTAATATAATTTGGGGGGCATCTCTGTCAGGTATCACAATATTAACTGCATCAAACTACATAGCTCTACCAACCTGGAATATAACTCTTTGACCAAAAATGACTACTTCCTAGACTTGTGTCAAATACATTCTATCTTAAATAAGAATGTAAGAAGTAGGAGTAGGAGTAATCCATCGGGCCCATCAAGCCTGCTCCGCTATTCAATAAGATTGTGGCTGATCTTTTTGTGGACCATTTGAATGGCCCATCCGCTCACCATAACCCTTAATTTTTTTTACTGTTCAAAAATGTATCTATCTTTGCCTTAGAAACATTCAAGGAGATAGCCTCCATTGCTCACTGGGCAGGGCTCTCTACAGATTCACAACCCTTTGGATGAAGATGTTCTTCAACTCAATTCTAAATCCACTGCCCCTTATTTTACGGCTACGCCCCCTCATTCTAGTTTCACCCACCAATGGAAACAGTCTCCCTGCTTCTATCTTATCCATTCCCTTCATAATTGTACAAGTTTCTATATGATTCCCCCCCTCACTGTTCTAAATTCCAATGAATTCTTCCAAATGCAAATCTTCTTCCAACATTTCTTACCATTAGCTGGTCATCTGAAAAACCAATCGAGATATAGCCAGTTGACCTTCCACTCATTTCAAATTGCAAGCCTTGGCTGCCCTTCGGAGTGGATGACATAAAGAAACAGTTTGGATCACTGGCTGGATTGCACTGTGCAGGGTTACTGAAGCAAAATTTGGTGCTGCCACATCCATTACTAGAGATCTGGGTTTAAACAGAAGGAAGGTGGTGGTAAATGACAGTTTTTAGAATATGCACCAGACATCATGCTCTATTCCCTGGCATTAGAATAATTGCTTGCTGACAAGCTGTTTTGGAGTGTTCATTTAGTGACATGTGGGTCCCAGAAATCTATTTTAAAACTACGTATTTTGATGTGTAGATGGGTCAAAAAAGGGGTGAAATCAAAATTACTGTATATCGCAAATCAGAGAAAATTACAAGACAAAGGAAAATGGAGAGCAAATTTGGTTCCAATCTAGAGAAATGTGAAGTTTGTACAGTCAGTAAATGATAATATCTGTAACACAGAAGTAAAGAGCAGAGAAATTTAGACTTGCGGAAACAAGATGTTGGAATGCCATGTTGGAATGAAAAGACTATAAAATGCCAGTGGAGATTGTGTGGACACTGGCTGCACTCAGACTTACTTCAGTTCCCTTACAGAATAGAGGTGATTGGATAACTCTCTTGTCAATCACACTTACAGAAAGGAAGCAGGATTTTTTTTTGTATCTAAATTTGTATGCAACTATCCCCTGCACCCACAGAATTTTGCTTGAGAAACTATCCTCCCTTTATCAGGAGATAATACTGTTTTAGATGTAGAATTTGTTTAAATAGATTCTGTAGACTGTTGGCTTTAGTATGTTGTTTAAATAAACTCTGTGCAGTAAAACAGCTTCCAGTGGGTTCTGCCACAAGTATAAGAAAGAGGATTGGGTGGTGATGGCATTGAATATGAGCTTCCTACACCACTGAAGGCTTTGAGAAGGCACATAATAATAGAACTTTCCATTGGCTAACAAAGTATGTAGAGATAGGATGTGCAAGGAGTTACATTGACTCAGAATTATTGTTAGGACAAATAGGAAAGGTTTGAAGTAATTTTACACAGAGTGTTATTTGGATGTTTAGCTATGAAAATAATGACCACTGTTTGGAAAGGAATTCAGAAAGCAGGTTTGTCAATTTGTGTATAGGGTAACAAAATAGGTTACACAAATCAGCAGATACACAAGCCAAATATGATCCTTCATGAATCCAGTTGTACAGTTCAATCACCTTGGTCCCTTACTGGTGAATGTTTCTACTAAGTGGCTACTAAGAAGAATACATGGCAGTGAATATGCATTAAACGATCATGACTTATCGAATCTGTATTTACATCAAAGTTTGAGGTTATACTGACCCCCTGAGATAGAGTGATGGTGTTCAGAGGAGTGGTCATAGTAGGAGAAGGCACATTGCTGCCAGATCTTTCAATGGTCTGACTTCTGACATCCATCCAAAATGTTGAAAATGATTGCACAAAAGTGGCTCTAAAATACAAAAGGTGTTATGAATAATTAAAAACAAACATTGTTCCTATAACCAGAGTGAGGATTGGAAATGTTGTATCCTGCCAGTTAAAGATACACTCCAAATTAAGGCTTTATAAATGGTCTTAGCAATGGCATTTTTATATGTCTCTTTTTAAAAAGGAGGCAATAGCTAGGATCCTGTGGAGTTTGCATTTTCAATTTCAGTATGGGAGTAGCCAGCCAGATATATTACAGACAGATTAGCCTCAAGTCCATTTACATAAAGGTTCCCAATCTTTCTGCTTTGAACATGAGTCTATCAGAATTGGTAATGGGTCTCCAGAGGGTTGCAACTGGATATTGGTGATGTGTAGTTAAAAGCTACTACTCGCTGTATATAATCAACCTAAACTGTTAGAATCCTGCCAGAAGGAAGGAGGTAAGTTTAAAGGAAATGTGAGAAGTCAGCTTTTTTTTTAAAAAAAAGAGGGTGATAATTGCCTGGAATGAGCTGTTAGAGGAGTTGTAGAGGCAGATACAATACAAATGTCTAAGAGCCATTTTGACTTGATATATGAATAGGCAGGGAATGGAGGCAGATGGACGACACAGAAGCAAGTGTTTTAGTTTAGACAGGCATCTTGTGTTGACACAGTCTTGGTGGGCTCAGGGGCCTATTTCTGTGCTGTACTGTTCATTGAAGAAGAAATCAGGCTGTATTACTGTTTATGAGTGTGGATTAGGGTCAGAGTAATAGGTCAGGGGAGGAATAAGAGTTGCGGGGAGAGAAACAGAAACTAGTAAGGGAGCAAACAGAGGGGGAGACAGGAAAACAGAAAGTGGAAAAGTAGAGAAAGAAGGCAGAAACAAACTAGGGAGCGAGGGAGAGGTACACAAACCCAAACAGGGGAATATAAGACAGGAAGAAAAAAAAATGGGGAGGGACAGGCACATATTGACACAAATTTGGGAAGAGGAGAGAGAGAGAGAAAAGGAAACAATAAACAAGACAGAAAGGCAAAGAGAGATTGAGGTTGTGAAAGGAATAAAAAAACACAAATGAGAGAAGAAAAGGAAGAGATTGGGTGAAAAGTCTCAGAAATGGAGAGTGTGAGAGGGAGTTTGTTGTGTCTGCGATGTGCAGTGTTGTGCAATTTTATTGCTAGGAGACATGCAGCTTTAGGGAAAGAGACAGAAAAAAAAACTAGCCAGAACGGTTCTCTGGAAATCGAACTGTATCTCTTTGAAGTTAGACTTCAGCAGTGGGAAGTTGGAATTCAGCTGATTGAATTAAGCTTGGTTTAGGTTTTATTTCGTATCATTAAAACATTTTAATTGCATGCAAACTTTAGATTCTTGCATCAGCAATTTTGCTGAATCACTGGGGTACTGTCAAAACATCATAGAAATAGTTTTTATAAATGGTGAAATATTTGTTATTTTGCATTCTTTTTATGATTTAGAAATTATCAACTTGCTATGAAAATAATGAACACTTTACTCAATTAGCAAGGAGACAGTGAGTTCTGCAGATGCTGAAGATCAGAGTTGAGAGTGTGTTGCTGGAAAAGCACAGCAGGTCAGGCAGCACCCAAGCAGCAGGAAAATCGATGTTTCGAGCCGGAGCCCTTCATCAGGAACTTTGGTTTTCCTGCTCTTCGGATGCTACCTGACCTGCTGTGCTTTTCCAGCAACACACTCTCACCACTTAATTAGCAGACGAGTCAGCAGCAAGAGCTAAGAATAAGAAACAGAGAGAGTAGGAGAAGGATGGAGAGCTTTTTAAAAGGGTTTGTGCTCTTCCCCGACACTCACTCTCTCTTTCTCCTGATCTCCACTGTTACTGCCTCTAATCAGTTCCTCAATTATTGCTCCCACCACTACCACTCTGCCTCCTTTTCTCATCCTCTGTTGTTGCTGTCTCTGGTCAGGTTTGTATCCTTCTCCTGTACCTGTCTCTCAACAGCTTGCTGAAGTTTGCTTTTGCAAAGTCTTAGTTGTGTTCTCGACTCTTCATTCAAATACACATATAATGTGTCTGTCAATCTGGACAGAGATTTCAGCAGGACATTCATTTTGGAAAGGACAAGAAAACTTATTGGGTGGGAGAAACTGATCTGCTAGAGTTCACCATCAGATCATGAGTGTGATTGTCAGAAGTTGTGAATGAAGGTGGTCAGGGTGCAGGGGGAGAGGTGGTGGTTATTGTGTGGTGAAAATGAAAGATAGCAAATGTAAAAGACAATGATATCATTTACAAAACAAACTACCTGAATTGAATGTTTCCTGTATCCGATGCAATCCAATTGACAATGATCTCTGCTTTATTGCTTGCGGACCTCTGACTTACAGCAGAGCTCTGTGAAGAAAGGTTTGTAGACAAATCCATCAATACCAACCATACAAACAGAAATAGGGCATTTAGTATTTATTCCTCCGTCATTCACAACAAAATTGTGGTGTCTGCAGCATAACTCTTCCATTTGTCTTGGTCCCATATCCCTTGTTATCTTAAATTAACCAAACATTTTCTCACATGTCAAGTTGATATTGGATGTTGCATCAATTACTGTTGGCAAAACAAGTCTTTAAGACTTCGAACCTATTTGTGTGTCACAGTGTTTCCACACATCATTCTTGAAAGACCTTACTGTAAGGTTTAGAATGAGCCTCCCAGTCCTTGACTCCTGACCTCAGTGGAAAAGGATTCTCTCCATCTATGTTTATTTCATCTTAATATCTAGAAAATTTGGATCAATTCACCCTCTAATCTTCTAAATCTCAGGTGGCATGACTCTCGTTGGAATAATTTATCCTTATAATTTGACCTTTGAATCCTGGCAATGAGGTTTTGATGTTGCTGTCGGTGGTTCAAGTTGGAAAATCTCTCAGCTGATAGCCAAGTGCTCAGATGGAGGGATCTCTAATATGGTGTGACAGGTACAGGGTACAGGTGGGCCTAAAACCCCTGGAAGAGGAGCTGAAATGCCCACACAAATGTCTCAGTGTAAAGGCAGGCTGGGTAAAGGGATTAAATAAAAGCAAAATTCTGCAGATGCTGGAAATATGAAACAAACACACACAGAAAAGCTGCTGGAGAATCTCAGTAGGTCTGGCAGCATCAACGATTCATATCAGACTCAAACACTAACTCTCTCTCTTCAGGAATGCTGCTAAATCTGCTGAGTTTCTCCAGCAATCTGTGCGCTTGGTTGAAAGGTTCCTCTCGATTCTCTGATTTCATTCCAGTTATACTGTGACATTTAAGGCCCTCCAGCCGTCACCCCTGACACCATGCCTCCCTCCCACTCACACACTCCTCATTCCAATTCTTGTGCCACCTAACACATGACTCCCTGTAGCCCCCATGCAAACTCATGTCCCCACTGACTCCTTGTAGTCTTCATGCCAACCCATTACTCCATGCAATCTACCCATGGCCCTATTTCCTCCATTTCAACACCCAGTCTCCATCACGTGCAGGATCCATTTTGCAAAGAAACAAAATAATATTCTAAACATTAAATGTGGCCTTCATTATATGAAGTAAATGCTCATTCTTGAAGCTCATTTAAATATTTAAAATCTCAAGTGGCTAATCACTAAGGAAAAGAAGTAAACATTTGTTCACATCACAAAGGCAACTAAACTTTTAATTAATAGCCCCATTAGACTGTCAGTGAAACTGTAAACTCAGAGCTCCTGTTTAGATGAATGTAACTTTTATAATTAGCCAGTCATTCATAAGCAACCAATAGACAATGTCAACAAACAATTAATCAAACGGCTGAGCTGGACAGTCAGCTTTATAAGTCTTTCCACAGACATGCTTAAACAACCAGAGATTTTTAAAAAACCTTTAGATTATGACATTTTAACTGACCTATCAATCTCCTATCAGCCCTATCAAGTGCATTTACTCTGCTCCATAAATTTGTAACCCCAATACCGTGGGTAAAGTTCCTTGTAACAACCAAAATGAGGTTTGTCTGAGCTCAGCACTAAGTTCAAATGGCCCTGCTGATTTTTAGTTTCTCTTACGTGTAAATGACACCTCCACTGCTTTCCCTTACAAAATTGGGATCCGTAGGGAATTGAGAGGGAACTTGGGTCCCAAATACTAGTTTTGAAATTCCAGAGGGTCCTCTTAACCCCGCAAAAATCTGGACCGAGGTCTGGACTTGTCTTGTGACTTCTTCTGAGTCTACTCAACATTCTCTCTAAGACCAATATATCTTTCCAAAAGTGTGCTCCAAAGCACTGCTCACTGTACTTCAGGTGTGCTCTAACCTTAGCATTTTTATGGTTGCAGTACAACTTCTACCCTTTTGCATTGAGACTCTCCACATACAAACATCAGAATTCTTCTTGATAGTTTTCCACTAATTTAAAGATCTATGTATCAGAATCCCAAAGCCTCTTAGGATTTTAATTGCTTCAGTTTTTCACTGTTTAGAAAGTGCATAGTTCTGTTTGTTTTAGATCTGATGTGGGAGACCTGACATTTGGTACTTTTGAAATCTATTTGTTACTATTTTGATCATTCATTCAATGTATTAATTTTTTCTTTAAGTGCTGTGCTTCTCTCTACGTTGCTCACAAAATTTGTCTTTGTGTGAATTGTGAATAGTTGAAGCTTCATTTAAATCCTTGCAGTACACAACTAGCCACATGCTGTCAATTAGATTACCTGACCATTATTCCCCACTCTCTGTCTCTCTGCCCAGCCAATTTCCCAATTAATAATTCGCCCCCTTTTCCATAACTTGAACTTCAGATTAGCTATCATTATAACATCACTTCGATGGTTTCAACCCCTTGTTTAGTCAGATGATAGTATTCTTGTTACACACACACAGTGCCAATGCAAGGGACTCATCCTTACAAGGGACAATAGTCGCTCTTGCCCAGAGAGTCTGCCTTTCGAAGGTTACAATCATATTTTTATACACAAATCCACGTCAATCATATATTGGTTTCTTCTTATTGACCAATTACATATTGATTTTCAAGCCTTGGCAACACAATAGACCAATCATATTCTGCTTTGGTTATGTCTTAAGATAAGGTCTTTTGCCTTAGACTCTTGCCCCAGAGGTTAAATGTAGTTCACAGCTTCCTCTTTGCTTAAAATGAAGCAAATTGTGGTTTGCTACATCTTTATCCGCTCAACACTTAGCTTTTCAAATGAAACAATTTGTGGTCAGTGCTGCTTCACACATATTTGTTTTAACCCTGTCTGTCTTGTTTAAATTGTCTTTGTTTTATTTTAACCCCTTCCACACCGTCCACTCACTACAACCTTGGTGATGGCTGCATCACTTGTGGAGAACCCCATTTCCACCCTCAGAGTGAGGACATGCAAGAACACCTGATCCTTCTCTGGTTATTTGCCCTCTCGTTATACTCTGCCTTGTCCTGCAAAGGAAAGGAAAGTGGTGTTGAGTGGGATGCAATCCACACGGGTGATGTGGTTGGAGAATAGTGAGTTGTGTAAGTTGGGAGATTGGCCGGTGAGTTTTGACACAATGTTATGCGATTGAGGATGAAGTGAAGCACATGCATATTATGAATTATGATTGATAGTAATTGTTGATGCTTGGTGTACAGCATATTGCAGTGTGTGAGGCTAGTGGTGCAGCTCCTGAGACCTGGTATTTGGAGATACATTTCACTCAGATAATTATTCTAAGGTCATTAGACTTTTTGCAGCAGTACACTTAGATTCTCATGATGTGATGACTGACATTGACCACTATAATTTTCTGGTCCAATTCTCTGTTCATCTGAAGGGCCTCCCAATTCCCTATGAATACAGAATTTCACTTTCTGTCTACCTCTTTCACTAAGGCATCCAATGCGGATACCCTTTTTCCCAGTAACTGATTTAATTGCTTCTATTCACATTCTCCTCCCTAACCAGTTTCACTATTTGCTCCGGCATAAAATTTGCATTCTGCCCATGTTGGATGCGATGGTGGTAGTTTTAAAAAAAAACAAGTGTATCTTATAATTCAAAAGTATCTAGTAGTGCAAGTACCTAAGTGCAGTATTGTGTTAGAAATAAATCTGACTGTTCTTCACTGCTGGAAAACACGGACCAGAAAAAAGGGTGACAGTAGCTCAGTGGTTAGCATGCTGCTTCACAGTGCCAGGGACCCAAGTAAAACCCCATCCTGACGTTACCGTCTGTGTGGAGTTTGCACAATCTCCCTGGGTCTGTGCGCTCTGGCTTCCTCCCGCAGTTCAAAGATCTGTAGGTTAAGTGGATTGGCTGTGTTAAATTGCCCCATAGTATCCGGGGGTGTGCAGGCTAGGAGAATTAGACATGGGAAATGCATGGATGGCGTGGGTCTGGATGGAATGCTCTTTGGAGGGTCACTCTGAGCTAAATAGCCGGCTTCTGCACTGTAGGGATTTTTCATTCTATTGTCACCACTTGATTTGTAATTTCTAACAACTTACTCTGTGGGTTGTATCACCAATCGGGCAGTCAAGGAGTTGAGCATCTTCAGGACTTTGAGTGAAGGTGCCAAGTGGTGTTTCTGATGAAGAGTCAGCTGATCGAGCCTCCAGCAGAAATCCTTTGAAGATGATTCCTGGATTGCTCCGCAGCGTCACTTCAAACATGCCAATTTAAGAAAGAGTTTATTTCAAATAAAATACCTCAAACATTTAAAGCAGTTAATATGCAGCTGCAAGAATCATAACTTAGTAAAAAAAACACACACAAATAAATTTCCTAATAAAATTCACAAAAGGCTGTCTTAAACCATGAATATACAAATTACAAACTACCATCAAGCATTTTCAAAAGTTAAAACAAAAGACACAGTCTATTATAAAGCAGGTGTTAAGTGGAACCGTCATTGAATTGGGATCATTGACATTATCACTGGCAGTTTGGTGTTTATCTGTCCCAAACTTACATAAGGTCCGGGCAAAGCTGCAACAGATTTTACGAAAAAAAAGTATTTTGTGGAATGTTTACTCAACATTTTTTCTTATTTGTGGGATGTAAGCATCACTATCGGTACTTATTGTCAATGAGCCACCGATAACTGAGTGGTTGCTAGACCATTTCAGAGGGCAGTTATGAGTCAAACACATGAGAGTGGGTCTGAAGCCACACTTGGGCCAAATGGTGAAGAGCAATAGATTTGCTTCCATGAAAGGCAGCAATGAACTGAATCGAATTTTAAGTGATCTGTGATAACTATTATTATAGAACATAGAACATAGAACATAGAAGAATACAGCGCAGTACAGGCCCTTTGGCCCTCGATGTTGCGCCGATCCAAGCCCACCTAACCTATACTAACCCACTATCCTCCATATACCTATCCAATGCCCGCTTAAATGCCCATAAAGAGGGAGAGTCCACCACTGCTACTGGCAGGGCATTCCATGAACTTACGACTCGCTGAGTGAAGAACCTACCCCTAACTTCAGTCCTATATCTACCTCCCCTTAATTTAAAGCTATGCCCCCTCGTAATAGCTGACTCCATACATGGAAAAAGGTTCTCATGGTCAACCCTATCTAAACCCCTAATCATCAAGTCACCCCTAAACCTTCTTTTCTCCAATGAAAACAACCCCAAGTGCCTCAGCCTTTCCTCATACGAACTTCCTACCATACCAGGCAACATCCTGGTAAACCTCCTCTGCACCCATTCCAGTGCCTCCACATCCTACCTATAGTATGGCGACCAAAA
>NC_057720.1:24348928-24350153 GCF_004010195.1 Chiloscyllium plagiosum | reverse complement strand
GAAAGGCGGCCTTTGTGTGGAGCCGCAGAAAATGGGGGAGAAACTAAATGAGGATTTTGCATCAGTATTTACTGTGGAAAAGGACATGGAAGATATAGAATGTAGGGAAATAGATGGTGACACCTTGGAAAATGTCCAGATTACAAAAGGAGGAAGTGCTGGATGTCTTGAAATGCATAAAGGAGAAAAAATCCCCAGGACCTGATCAGGGGTACACTAGAACTCGTGAGGAGCTAGAGAAGTGATTGCTGGGCCTTTTGCGGGGATATTTGTATCATTGATAGTCACAGGTGAGGTGTTGGAGACTGGAGGTTGGCTAACATGGTGCCACTGTTCAAGAATGGTGGTAAGGACAAGCCAGGGAACAATAGACCAGTGAGCCCGACGTCGGTGGTGGGCAAGTTGTTGGAGGGAATCCTGAGGGACAGGATGTACGTGAATTTGGAAGGGCAAGGATTGATTAGGGATAGTCAACATGGCTTTGTGTGTGGGAAATCATGTCTCACAAACTTGATTGAGTTTTTTGAAGAAGTAACAAAGAGGATTGATGAGGGAAGAGTGGTAGATGTGATTTATATGGACTTCAGTAAGGCATTCAACAAAGTTCCCCATGGGAGACTGATTATTAAGGTTAGATCTCACAGAATACAGGGAGAACAAGCCATTTGGATACAGAACTGACTCAAAGATAGAAGAGAGAGGCCGGTGGTGGAGGGTTGTTTTTCAGACTGGAGACCTGTGACTAGTGGAGTGCCACAAGGATCGGTGCTGAGTTCTCTACTTTTCATCATTTACATAAATGATTTGGATGCGAGCTTAAGAGGTGCAGTTACTAAGTTTGCAGATGACACCAAAATTGGAGGTGTAGTAGTCAGCGAAGAGGGTTACAATAGATAATAGACAATAGGTGCAGGAGTAGGCCATTCTGCCCTTCGAACCTGCACCACCATTCAATATAATCATGGCTGATCATCCTTAATCAGTATCCTGTTCCTGCCTTATCTCCATAACTCTTGATTCCACTATCCTTGAGAGCTCTATCCAACTCTTTCTTAAATGAATCCAGAGAATGGGCCTCCACTGCCCTCTGGGGCAGAGCATTCCACACACCCACCACTCTCTGGGTGAAGAAGTTTCTCCTCATCTCTGTCCTAAATGGTCCTCTGTGTCCTCTGGTTTGGCACTCGCCCATCAGTGGAAACATGTTTCCTGCTGCCAGAGTGTC
>NC_057720.1:24257805-24348325 GCF_004010195.1 Chiloscyllium plagiosum | reverse complement strand
ATTTACAAGGATGTTGCCAGGGTTGGAGGATTTGAGCTATAGGGAGAGGCTGAACAGGCTGGGGCTGTTTTCCCTGGAGCGTCGGAGGCTGAGGGGTGACCTTAGAGGTTTACAAAATCATGAGGGGCATGGATAGGATAAACAGACAAAGTCTTTTCCCTGGGGTGGGGGTGGGTCCAGAACTACAGAGCATAGGTTTAGGGTGAGTGAGGAAAGATATAAAAGAGACCTAAGGGGCAACCTTTTCACCCAGAGGGTGGTACATGTATGGAATGAGCTGCCAGAGGAAGTAGTGGAGGCTGGTACAAGTGCAACATTTAAAAGGCATTTGGATGGGTGTATGAATAGGAAGGGTTTGGAGGGATATGGGCCGGGTGCTGGATTGTGTTGGGATATCTGGTCAGCATGGACAGGTTGGACCGAAAGGTCTGTTTCCATGCTGTACATCTCTATGACTCTATGACATTTGTAATTCTGAGTTACCAGTTGAGTAGCATTACCAATACACTCCCATTTCCTAAACAGACTTGGAGTTATTTCTCTGGTGGCATATTGTCTGAGTAAAGGGTTCCCTATTCAAATGAAAAATGTTAAAGTTATATGCAATGACAGTTTTGAAAATAACGACATTAGCAAATAAGCAAAACAGCCATGCCTTAGGAATCTGTAATTTAACAGACTTCATTGGACTATACAATCTCTATCCTGGATTAATCTGCACTCACTCAAAGATACTGAGCAACTACAGCTAGGGATGATACAAACTGCAAATGTAATTTAAGCTCATTCATCCAAAACTTTGTTTTTTCCACAGGACATGGATGCCACTGACTAGGCCAACAATTATGATCCATCTGTCATTGCTCAGAGGGCAGTTAAGAGTCAACCATATCAATGTGGGTCTGGAGTCACATGTCGGCCAGACTAGGTAAGGATGGTAGTTTCCCTCCCAGAAGGACTTTAGTGAACCAGATGGGTTTTCCTGACAATCAACAATGTTTTCCAGGTTATCAGTTGACTTTTAGTTCCAGATTTTGTATTGAATTCAAGTTCCACCACCTGCCATTCCATGCTTCAAACCCAGCTGCCCAAAACATTACTTGGGTCTCTGGTTTAATAGTTTAGTGATAATACCATTAGGCCATAATCTCCCTGTCACTCTGAGTTAGAATGTGTAATTTCCTTTTCGATCATTAAAACCAAAGTTCCAAGAGTATAACATTCACTCTCTCTCATCAAATGAGGCACCAAACCGAGAGCTCACCCTTATCACTGTAGATGAATCATTCAAAGGGAGCACAAAATATCAAAAAGGATTGCAAAACCTTCTATAGGTATATAAAATGATAGAGTGTCACTAATGTGAATGTTGGTCCCTTGGAAGATGAAACCAGAGAGTTAATATTGGGAACACAGAGATGCTGAATCAATATTTTGCCTCAGTTTTCATGATGGAGGACAATAATATCATTCTTGTTGGAATGGGCTAGTCAGAGGCAAGAGATAATGTAGAAATTAGAACAATCATCAATAGGGAGATGGTTCTAACCAAACTATTAGGATTGAGTTTAGACAAGTCCCCCAGGCCTGATGGCCTCCATCCTAGGGTATTAAGGGAAGTGACAACAGAGATAGTAGATCCATTGGTTACAATATTCCAAGATTCCCTGGACATGGGAAAGGTTCCAGTGGATTAGAAAATGGCTAATATAACATCTTTATTCAAAAAGGGAGGAAGATAAAATGTGAGAATTACAGATCAGTTAGTTTAACATCTGTTGTTGGTCAAGTGTTAGAATCAATTATTAGGGAAGCAATATCAGGACATTTGAAAAGTCAAAACATATCCACCAGAGTCAGCATGGTGTTGTGAAAGGCAAATCATGTTTGACTGATTTACTAGAGTTTTTCAAAGATGGATAATGGGGATGCTGTAGATGTAATTTAAATGGACTTCTGGAAGATGTTTGAAACGGTTCCGCACAAAAGGTTAATTCACAAGGTTGAATCATATGGGAATAGGGTAATGTATTAGCCTGGATAGATGACTGACTGATGGACAGAAGATAGAGAGTTTGGAAAATTTATATTTTCTGGATGGCAAGGTGTAACTTGTGGGGTGCCACAGAGTTTGGTCCTTGGACCCCAGCTACTTATAATCTACATTAAGGCCTTGAATACAAGGATAGAAGGCTCTATAGTCAACATGTGGACAACACAAAAATAGGCAGAACAGTAAATTGCAAAAAGGAAATAAGAACCTTACAAATGGATATAGATAGGTTAGGAGAATAGAACAAAATGTGGCAGATGAAATTTAATGTGGATAAGTGTGAGGTCATGCACTTGGTCGAAAAAATAGGAAGACGATCTATTACCTTAATGGGGAGAGACTTTGGGGTACTCCAGTGCAGAGGGATCTAGGAGTACTCGTTCATGAGTCACAGAAAACTAGCATGCAGGTACAGCAGATAATAAAAAAAGCAAATGGATCGTGGGATTTTATAACTAAAGAAATAGAATATAAAGGTAAGGAAATATTGCAACTATATAAGGCATTGGTGAGACCACACCAGGAGTATTGTGCATAGTTTTGGTCCCCTTATTCGAGGGAAGGTGTAGTGGCATTAGAGGCAGTTCAGAGGAGGTTCAATTGCTTGATCATGGAGATGAGGGGTTTGTCGTATGAAGAGAGATTGAACAATTTAGGCCTTTACTGTCTGGAATTTAGAAGAATGAGGGGAGATCAAATTGAAGTGTTCAAGATGTTAAAAGGTTTGGATAAAGTAGCAATGGAGTGAATGCTTCCTCTTGTGGGGCATTCTAGGACGAGAGGTCATAGTCATAAGATATGGGGTAGCAAATTTAAAGCAGAGTTGAGGAGAAACTACTTCTCCCAAAGGGTTGTGAAGCTGTGGAATTTGCTACCCAAAGTGCAGTAGGTGCTGGGACAGTGAGTAAATTTAAGGGCGAGTTAGACAGATTTTTAAAAAAATTGGTAATGGGGTGAAAGGATATGGAGAGAAGGCAGGAAAGTAGGAGTGAGGACCATATCAGCCATGATCGAATGGCAGAGCAGACTCGATGGGCCGAATAGCCTAATTTTGTTCCTCACTCTTATGAATGTATGGGAGAATAAGCAAAAGCAGGTTTTGTATAATTTATATGAAACAAAATAATATTTTCCGATACAATATCTGTTGTCTTATCAGATGTACCACAGACAGAATTTGCTTGAAAAAATAGAGTTTCAACAGCATATTTATTAAATTCACTAAAGTTATACCTTGGATTATATCTCCTGGGTTAAATCTACTGCTATTTGCAATAATTTGATAAGGTGGATCTGTTGATTGTGCAGTATTTCCACTATGGCTGGGACGCATGCTGACACAGGCAATTTCGACCTTTCCATTAGCATATCCCAGAACATACACTGGGAAGGTGGCAGCAATAGAGAGCAACACAAACCAAGTATGTCTTCTCATCTGCAAAAGATAAAAACACCATCAAACATCATTGGCAGGATTTGTGGAACATTTGGCAAAAAGCAGTCAAGTTTAAAAACAAATGTCGGTTACAATAAACAAAGCAGTCAAGTTTTAAAAGAAATGTCAGTAATAATAAACAAAGTAAAAGGTAGATAATTCAGGAATTTGTATTGATATAATGACCTAACCAAAGACCATAAAGAAAGGTACATGTCCTGGACTCACAAATGATGTATATTTTATTCACAAAGTGGTAAGCGAGATAAGCTTGGTCATGGAACTTGAGTCAATCATTTTAGCATAGCCTCAGGAAGTGCATTAGTGGAGTTCAAAAGAAGTTTTGAGAATTTATGGCAAACAGGCAATAATGATAGGAATTGTTAGTGGCACCATATCCTGGGATTTTATAGTTTTAAATTAACCTAATGCCTTCAAAATGCCATTCCAATAGGGAAATTCTCCAGGAAATTCAAGGCTAATTGAAAAAAAAGTTTGCTTATTCAGGATAGGAGTACATAACTTATTGTTTAAAAGACAGTAGCATACAAGTTGCTCAGAATGATGCTTCCTTGCTTATGAGTTTATTGAATAAGTAGATATACACAAGATACAGTATTTTACATTAAACATGCCACACCGACTTTCATCTTTACAATATTTTTGTCTAGATGAAATATATAGAGTCATAGAGATGTACAACTTGGAAACAGACCCTTCCATCCAACCTGTCCATGCTGACCAGATATCCCAACCCAATCTAGTCCCACCTGCCAGCACTCGGCCCATATCCCTCCAAACCCTTCCTATTCATTTACCCGTCCAAATGCCTCTTTAATGTTGCAATTGTACCAGCCTCCACCACTTCCTCTGGCAGCTCATTCCATACATGTACCACCCTCTGGGTGAAAAAGTTGCCCCTTAGGTCTCTTTTATATTTTTACCTTCTCACCCTAAACCTATGCCCTCTAGTTCTGGAAACCCCCATCCCAGGGAAAAGACTTTGCCTGTTTATCCTATCCATGCCCTTCATGATTTTGTAAACCTCTATAAGGTCACCCCTCAGCCTCCGACGCTCGAGAGAAAACAGCCCCAGCCTGTTCAGCCTCTCCCTATAGCTCAAATCCTCCAACCCTGGCAACATCCTTGTAAATCTTTCCTGAACCCTTTCAAGTTTCACAACATCTTTCCAATAGGAAGGAGGCCAGAACTGCACGCAATATTCCAAAAGTGGCCTAACCAATGTCCTGTACAGCCGCAACATGACCTCCCAACTCCTGTACTCAATACTCTGCCCAATAAAGGAAAGCATACCAAATGCCTTCTTCACTATCCTATCTACCTGCAACTCCACTTTCAAGGAGCTATGAAGCTGCACTCTAAGGTCTCTTTTTTCAGCAACATTCCCAAGGACCTCACCATTAAGTGTATAAGTCCTGCTAAGATTTGCTTTCTCAAAATGCAACACCTCGCATATCAATAAGATTGGCCATTAATTTACTTCAGCCAAACTCTAGACTTCAGAGTCATCGAGTCATACATTATATAAACAGTGCCTTTGGTCCAACATATCCATGCAAACCATGTTTCTGAAACTGAAGTAGTCCCATTTGCCTGCATTTGGCCCATATCCCTTGAAACCTTTCCTATCTATGTACCTTTTAAATGTTGTAATTATGCTCCTTTCTACCACTTTCTGTGGCAGGTTCTTCCATACATTTATCACCTGTGTAAAAATGTTGCCCCTCAGATCCCTTTTAAATCTTTCCTCTCTCACTTTAAAACCATGCCCTCTAGTTTTGGACTTCCTCATCCTGAGCAAATGGCTTTGGCTAACATTGTATCTATGCCCCTCATAATTTTATAAACCTCTATAAGGTCATTCCTCAGCCTTCTATGATCCAGGAAAAGAGTCCTAGCCTATCCAACTTCTCCTTAAAACTCAAAGTTGAAAATATTTTTTGCACCATTAACAGTTTACTAACATACTTCCTATAATAGGGCAACCAGAATTACATGCAGTACTCCAATGTGGCTTATCAATGTTTTGTACAGCTAAACATAACATCCCAACTTATATACTCAGTGCTCTGACTGATGATGGCAAGCATGGCAAATGTCTTCTTCACCACCCTGTTTACTTGTGATGACACTTTCAAATAACTATGTCCCTGCACCCCTAGACCTCTCTGTTCAACAATACTTCCCAGGGCTTTACTGTTAACTGTGTAAATCCTGCCCAGGTTTGTTTTACCAAAATGCAATGATGTGGAGGTGCTGGTGTTGGACTGGGTGGACATGGTCAGAAGTCACACCACACCAGGTTATTGGCCAACAGGTTTACCAGCTTTTGGAGCAAAGCCTCTTCATCAGGTGAACTGGGAGAGAAAAACACACAGGCACAGATTTTATAGGCAAAGGGATCAAGGGCACAGAGATCAAAAGATCAGACAAATGGTGTCAGTGGAGTGTCAAATAATAAGTCGCTGCAAGTGATCAAAAGTGTCAGCCATATCTATGCCAAGTTGGTGCATCACTTCTAAAGGTGGCTTGCAGTTTGTTGACAATATGACTTTGATAAACAACAAGGTAATGATGCACTTGTCATATTTGCTTCATCCACAACTGAGCCTCTCTTGGACTCTTCATGTGGACGCACTGGTTACAAAGGCCCAAAACTTCTCTTCTTCCTCAGGCAGCTGAGGAAATTTGGCATGACGCGAATACCCTTGCCAACTTTTATAGATGTGCCATCGAGAGCTTTCTGTCTGGATGTACCACCACCTGGTACAGCAACTGTACCATTCAAGGTTGGAGAGTGGTGTACTCGGCCCGGACAATCACAAAGGCCCAACCTCCCATTTATAGAATCCATCTACCAGGCCCGCTGTCAAGGAAAGGCCACCAACATTCTCAAAGATCCATCCCACCCTGGCAATGATTTTCTACAACTTCTACCATTGGGGAGAAGGTACAGAAGCCTGAACACATGCATCAGTCAGTTTCGAAACAGTTTCTACCCTACTGTTGTTAAAATACTGAATGGACTCGCAAACTCTTAACGTTCGCCTGTACCTGTGTTTTTGTTTTTGCTGCTGTTTACCTATTATTTTCTTATCTATGTTACTTAACTCTGTGATCTGCCTGTATTGCTCACAAGACAAAGCTTTTCACTGTGACTGGGTACACGTGACAATAAATTCAATTCAATCTTTAAATCAGTGCTTCCCAATTTTTTTCCCCCAGTGTGACTCCATTTTGTGTCTTGAATGTCATCTGTGAGAACTGAGTGAGCACAGTTAGAGCAGAGCACAGCTGCTGTAACTTGGCCCAAACTCCATGACAGCTATTCCTCCTCAGATTGTCAGGCCCAAAAAAGTTTAGCTTGCAAGCTCCCCTTGGAGATTTGATCCTGATTTTGGAAAGCCCTGCTTCAGATTATGGGGTTAGGTGCTAACTGGGTTGTAAACTTGATTTGGCACTTCGCTTGAGAACTGACCACATGATGTTCCTATCTGAAAATGCTTTTGCATTTACCTCAGAAAAGCTAGGATCCTGTAGCTGAGTACTTTATATTATGTTATAAGCCCGCCACGTAATTAAAAAATGCTTTAAAGTTTTAAACCAACTTGTTCAAACACATTATGACACACCACCAGAGTAGGCAGTCCTCCTCAACCTCCTAATCCTGAAGGGTCACACCTGAAATGTTGACTTCTCTCCCTCCTGATGCTGACTGGCTTGCTGTGTTCTTCCAGCCTCCTGCTTGTCTACCTCCTAGTCCAGAAGCAGGAGCATTACCATTGCACCACCATACCCTCCTAAGCATTTCGCAATCTCAAACCAGCAGGTTTATGAGGTAGGACAAGCCAAACGAGGAAATCAAGATGGGGGAAGGAATTAAAAAGGTAAGATGAAGCAACTGATAATTTCATGGACCCTCCTTAACATTGCGTTGAAATCTAATTGACAATCCCTTAGTTTTCAAAAGAGATATGACTTCCCAGATATATATCAGGTCGATTTCGTCAGAATTTAGATTTGAACTGCATGAATTGAAATTGACGTCTGACCTCACCCAAAACCAAGAACGCATACAAAATGCAAACAAAAGGCTTAGGGCAATTCTCACAGAGTACGTTGTCATAAGTTCAGCTCAGCACCTACAGCTTTCAACCCATTCTGTGGCTCAGAGGCAATAACGGAGGGTTTTCGTAGAATGTTTCAAATTACAGCCGAGGAGGTTGCCTTATTGTTCTTATTGTTCACCCTCCCTTTCCGCAGCTCTTTTTATATTGCTAGCATTCAAATATTTAACCTAAGCCTTTTAAATCACAGAACCATCATGAAATTATGTTTCAGAGCAACTACGCTGATAGATCTCATGATCCAATTGCCCTCAGTTGAAGAATTTTCCTTCTCCCTCTCCTCGTTCAGGTTTGTTCTGCACTGAAAATGTGGTGCTGGAAAAGCGCAGCAGGTCAGGCAGCATCCAAGGAGCAGGAGAATCGACGTTTCGGTCATGAGCCCTTCTTCTGCTCCTGTTTGTTCTGCACTTGGCCACAGACGCAAACAATCTTCCATCGTGTATCCCAGGAGGAATACTCAGGTTTCACTCACCGTCCTTTCCTGCTTACCCTCACCTAGGGCACGGCCCTCGCTCAGCTCAGTGCTGCTTACAGTTCTGTCAGGGGAAAAAAAAACCAGAGGGGAAGTCCCAGCATGATCCTCCCACACTCCCTCTTTCCCTCTCTCCTCAACCTGTCCCAGAGTTTCACTCTGAATCCAGACGCTCCTGGTAAATCCCATTCTGGAATCCCTCTTTCCACTGATTCCCATCCTCCATTATCCATTCAGATTCTCCCCAATAAAAAACCAGAGGGGAAGTCCCAGCATGATCCTCCCACACTCCCTCCAGACGCTCCTGGTAAATCCCATTCTGGAATCCCTCTTTCCACTGATTCCCATCCTCCATTATCCATTCAGATTCTCCCCAATTCCCACAGACCATTTACTCCCCATCAAGCTCAGACGAGGCACCCACTCTCAATCACCGTGTGGTGACTGGTCCCGGGGGTGGGGTGGGAGTTATGTTTCTGTGGCTATGAGAGATGGTGACAAAAGGAAAAGTTGAATCAACTTGTTCGGTTAACAAACCCTCAGGGGCAGGAGGGACTTGAATCTGAAACCTTTAAGCCCAGAGCCGGGGAGGTGGGGGGGGGGGGGGTGTTGGACCTCTAGGGTGTAAGACATCCCCCCTTCAGCCCCGGGAAGTTTGTAAGCAGCGCCCAACCCAACTGCCACAGAGAGAGAAGATTTTTATCACTGCCGTAGAAATATCGGGAAATCCACAGATTTTGGGACAAACACTCAATAGCTTCCAGCTTCGACATATAATTCTTATTTTTTTAAAAAATATATACATGATTCATAAATAAAAATGTACATAGAGTCACTATAATTAGGAAACGTCTTAAGTAAATCGTTACATACAGGCAAGAAACCAACAGTGCTGAATTGCCACACGATTGAAATGTCAGGGGTAGGGGGATGGGTCTGGGTGGTTTACTCTTCGGAGATGAGGGTCGACCTGTGAGGATGAGGGTTCAAATAAAAGCCAGAATTGATGCAGTAAAGAATTCAGCTGCCCCATGGTTCACTCATAGTTTCCTTGCAGCTGCGGAAGAAATCCCATTTAGATTTGGAAACCGAGCTCTGTACTCACCCTCACTGAAGCAGAAGCCCGAAAGACTAAAAGGAGAACCCCGCAGCCAGACTTCATGTAAACTCACACCCGGAGTCTCCGCCTCTTCCCAATGACGACAATCATCTTGTTCATCAAATAAACAAAAACAATTCGCCCTCCGAGCCCGTTCGACGTTCTGGGAACCAGCTGGCTGATTGTATCAAATTCTTGTGCAATGTTTTCCCGTCGCCCAGTTGCTTGTTCCCGGTGGCATCCTTTCTCGGCTTCAAGAAGTGAACAAGTCCAGACGAGAGGCGGTAGGAATTCCACAATTGTAAAGTAACTCAGGATATTAGGAGTCGCAACTTAGGGTTGCAGCCTCTGAAGATGGTTGAGCTGCTGTTCTAGACAATTATTAAGTTACTTCACGAAATTCACAGACGTAAAATCATAGAACGAGATCCTTGGATTCTCTGCACTAGTGACTCTGACAGAGAATTAATTACCCCCCTCCCCATTACTCATTAGTTCAGCATTGTTTTTTTATCCAGGTGCTTTCCCAGTTTTTACTCAGAGGGTGATTGAAATACATTACTAAGGAAGGTAGTGGATGCTGGAAACCTTTCAAACTTTTAAGAAAACTATTTGGCTGAGCACTTGAAATATCATAACATTCAAGGATATTGGACAAGTTCAGGAAATTGGGAATAGTGCACCTTCAGTGGTAGTTATTGTGGTGCAGACTCGATTGGCCGAAGGGCATTTTCTGCAGTGTAAGATGCTATGACTCTAGCCTGTAATTCCCTTTCCAAGTTTTTTTTTGGACAGCATCCCTAAGTGTGGAAACTGGCGCTTCAGCCCAGCAAGTCCATGTTGACCCTCCGAAGAGTAAACCACCCAGACCCATTCTCTCTACCCTATATTTACCCCTGACCAATGCACCTAATCTACACATCTCTGAACACTATGGATAACTTAGCATGACCAACTCATCTGCACATCTTTGGACTGTGAGAGGAAACCAGAGCACCCAGAGGAAACTCATCCAGACCCAGGGAGAACATGCAAACTCCCAAGACTGGAATCGAACGCAGGTCTCTGGAGCTTTGAGGCAGCAGTGCTAACCATTGAGCCACCATGCCACCCTATTATTGGCCTTGCTTCTTCTATACTCTTAAATGCATTCCAGATCACAATCTGAAAGTATGTCTTTCTCACAGTTTAATTTGCAATTCACTTTATATCTGAAGTGAAAGGCAAAGAATACTGTGGTGAATAACTTGCCTCCTCACTCCCCAAAGCCTGTCCGCTGTTTACAAGGCACACTTTCAGAGTGTGATGGGTGCAACTCCAACAGCACCCAAGATGTTTGACACATTCCAAGAGAAAGCAACCCACTTGATTGGGCGCCACATCCGTTCCCTCCATTACCAATGCTCAGTAGCAGCAGTCTCATCTACTAGATGCAATAACTCACCTGATACAGCACCTTCCAAATCTGTGACCTCTATCAGCTAGAAGGACACGGACAGTAGATACAAGGGAATGTCACCACCTGCAAGTTCTTTTCCAAGCAACCCACCATCCTGACTTAGAAATATATTGTCATTCTATCAATGTCATGGGTCAAAATCCAGGAACCCTTTTCCTGCCAGCAAATGTGGATGTACATATAGCAAATGGCCTGCAGTAGTTCAAAATAGCAGTGCCCCACCACTTTCTCAAAGGCACTAAGGAGCAGCAATAAATGATGGTACACCCAGTAATGCCGTTATCTCATTAAGAAGTTTAAAAATAATCTGTGGTGTCTGGTCCTGGAACCTTCTGTCAATGGGAACATTTTCTGTCTACTCTTTTTTAGACTGCTCTTGACTTTGATCAGGTCTGTCAAACTCTCTATCCCTCTGAGAACAAGCCTAGTTTGTCTCATCTACTTGCCTAACTGAAGTCCCTCAACTCTGGAATCGTTATCATGAATTTCTTCAGCACCCTCTCAAAAATGTCTTCACAGCCTTTCTGCAGAGTGAAATAATTCTTGAGAAATGTTTGCTGGATGCCTTTATGTATAAAGATTGGGATTCCATACGCCTTAAGAATTACTTTCTGAACTAACCTCTCACCTTCAACAATTTATGCAAATGTATTCCAGGACAAACTGGTGTTGTACTTTCTCACTAGGAATTATGTTCTTTATTTTACATAGCCTCTCCTCATTAATCATAGAATCACTATAGTGCAGAAACAGGCCATTCAGCCCAACAGGTCCACAGTGACCCTCCGAAGAGTAAACCACCCAGACCCATTCCCCTACCCTATTACTCTACATATACCCTGACTGATGCACCTAGCCTACACATCCTGAACACTATGGGCAATTTAGCATGGCCAATTCACCAGACCTTTGGACTGTGGGAGGAAACCAAAGCACCCAGAGGAAACTCACCCAGATACAGGGAGAACATGCACACTCCACACAGACAGTCACCTGAGGCTTGAATCTAATCTGAGTTCCTGGTGCTATGAGGTAGCAGTGCTAACTACTGAGCCACCGTACCACCCTTTCTTCCAAATTTACTCACTTCCCTGCTTTACACTTCATTTGACTTATGACTGTCCATTTCACCAGCCCATGCCCTCTTGAAATCTATTACTATCCCCACCATCCTGCCCTTAAACTACATAATTGTTTCTTCACCCTTGATTGATCAACATCCTGGAACTCCCACACTAACAGCACTATAGTCACACTATTCCACATGGACTACAATGGTTCATGAAGCCTTCTCAAGGGCAACTAGAGATGGGCAGCAAATACTGGCCTTACCTACAATACTTCCATCCCAAGGATGAATGAAGACAAAGATAAAAAAGTTTCATAAAATCTGCATGAAAGATCTCATCCCTCTTTCTACAATGCAGTTGTTACTAATATAGTCCAACCCAGGAGGCTGTTCATCTTCTCATTCAGTTTGTTCTGTGGCCACTCAGCAGCACCTTTGAACCTGGCACCAGGGACAAAACACATCATCCTGGATTCGCAGCGAAGTACACAGATAGACCCCTAAGTGGAAAATCTCTGATCTCCCAAAGTTCTTCCAGCGTTCATGCAGCATACCCACCTGGACTTGACAACAGAATTAAATAACAAGAGCTGTTGTCATGTAATTTACAACGTGTTTTTAAATATGTAATTCAGGTAAGGATGTTTATTCTTTTTTCCCTGTGGAAACTTAGAAAGTTTTGCTTGCTTTCGTTTTGCATGCTTTTATCAATAGGATTATTTAGGGTGGAAATGAGGAGAAACCCAGAGCTATGATAGGTTTGGAATTCTTCTTCATTGCTGAGTATATTCAAGACTGAGACAGTTTTGATCGCTCAGTGAATCTAGTGATATGGAGATCAGGTGGGGAGGTGGATTTGAGATGGAGGATCAGCCTAACCCCATGCTGACTGGCTTTATAGAGGAAGAGAAACATTTACTCTGCTCCTGACTATATTTATTTTGTTCTTATTTTCTTAGAGATAGATGATGGAATTTTCTTCTGTGTTGATCTTTAACGGGAGATTTTTCATTAGGAATAAGCTATTTAATTGGAAATGAAAGTCAAGTTGGTGTAAAATTTCAAAAAAGAATTCTATGGATGAAAAAAACCAAATCTAATTAAACCAGATCAACGCATTTTAACTCAAGATTCTATCTATTCCAATCTTCCTAATCTTACAAAATACAATATTCTAATGCTACAGAATTTGGATAGATTTAGGAGGGAGGAAACTATCCCACTTAAGTTGGGTACATTATAAAGCTGACTAATTGAATTGACAATTTCTCAACTCCTGTCATCACAATGACTAAGCAAAAATGTGGAAGATATTCATACCATTTGCATTGTTCATAATGTTCAAAAGCTTTCTTCTTAGGTTCTTGATGATGTAAAGAGGGCTTATTGATCCAAAAATTACACAATGGAATGAAAGAATAGAATCTTAATCATTTCGAAATATCCCTGTTGGTATTTAAGCACACACATTGAATAATTTACCCTCTATGTTGTACTATTCTATGATTTTAATTAGGTATTGCATATCAACATTCCAGAATTTAATTTGAACACACATCTAGTTTTATAAAAGATCAAGGCAATCAAGTTTCTATGTCAGTCATTTTTGCTAACTTGGTTTCGATCAGTCTGACGTATTATCATTTGGCGCTTTGATCATTTGGCAAAATGACTGCTCCACTCCAGAGATTTCAATCTGGGCTGACAATTAATTCTGGAATTTATGACACTCAGACTGTTTTGCCAAGATGCAATTTTTAAACTTGGATTCATTTACTGAGGTAAACAGATGTCAAAGCATTAATTAAAACATGGAGAATATCTCCTTTATCTTGGTCAACGCAATTAATTCAAACAATGCTAACAAAAATGCATCAACCAGCAACTTATTGTCAAATGGAATATTTTGTGTTTACTCATTTTCTGAACATGACAATTGATTGCCAGGTTTGACTTCATTAGAACAAGCACTACACTTCAAACAGAATCTATGTGTTGCAAAACATTTTGCACTACTCCAAGAGTTTAGTGAGGCAGTATATATTTGTAAGTTCTGGGTTCACAGTTAACTATAAATGAGTATATTCAATTGTAGTACCTTGTGTATTCAAATAGACTTGATTCATTCTGAACTGTTTTGTGCTTTCATTTTTCTGTATAGGTAGTTCTCCTAAAACGCTATAGTTGCGTTCCAGCAAAACCTCGCTTAGTAGAAAAACACTTAATAGAAAGAATGGCGCCTGCGGGAAAAGTGTGCTTAGGATCAGACCAGCAAAGTACATCACTCACGATCACTCAAATATCACCCAAATGTCTAATTCAAAATAAAGCACAGCCAGAATGAAGGTATAAATCATATTTATCAACAAAAGTGTATTTAAGTGATCTGTATCACATATTCCTTCCTTACGCTCAAAACACTTTGTGATATCTACCTCTTCTTCCAGTGTTATAGCTTTTCTTTTACATTCACCACCTGCAATTTTATCGCCAGGACGTCTCTTGCTAACATTCTTTTCACTATGCCCCTCCATTTTTTTTTCAAAAAATGATAATCTATGAGTAGTGTACCGTTCACAGGAAGCTGCTAAATGTATCTCTCTCAGAAAGCTTCTCTCTGTGCAGCACCTCTCAGAGAAAGCTGCTCTGTCGGCAATTGGCATCGGTACATGCACAGAACGGCACGGAGAATCTGGCGCAGACATCGGTACATGCGCAGAACCAAGCGCGCAAACTGATCCTCGCTGGAATCGCGCTCTTGTTAACAGAGATGAGCATTCTCAAAACTCTTGTTCCTTAATTCCTCACTTTGAGCAAATTGCACTGCTGGAATGCGCGTTATCTGAGAACTAGTTTTAATTTTAATGTTCAGAAAGCATTCAGAAAAGATATAACAAGGTTGTTTATCGGAACTTACTTTTCAGGTTATGAGGTTAATATACTTAATTTGCATTCTGATCTCTCAAGAGATCAAAGCTGGGACCTTTTCAAATAAGTAATTTGCTACATAACGATGGCAAAGAATGGGAAAACAATGTCTCGCTATATGTGACACCCTGATGAATATAGACAAAGATGATTAGTATTATCTTCTGTAAGCAAAATAATAACAAAAGTTCCTTCAGTGTCCAGTGACTATATTAAGAAGGTACTAGATAATGTAGAAAGGGTTTTGTGAAACTTGGAAGGGTTCAGAAAAGATTCACAAGGATGTGGCTGGGATTGGAGGGTTTGAGGTCCAGGGAGGGTTTAAGCTACAGGGAAAGGTTGAATAGGCTATGGCTCTTTCCCCTAGAGCATCGGTGGTTGAGGGGTGAGCTTATAGAGGTTTATAAAATCATGAGGGGTATGGATAGGGTAGATAGACAAGGTCTTTTCCTTGGGGTGGGGGAGTCGAGAGAGCATAGGTTTGGGGTGAGAGGGGAAAGATTTAAAAGGGACCTAAGGGGCAATGTTTTCACCCAAAGGATGGGTGTGTGTATGGAATGAGCTGCCAGAGGAAGTGGTGGAGGCTGGTACAATTACAACATTTAAAAGGCATCTGGATGAGTATATGAATAGGAAGGGTTTAGAAGGATAAGGGCCAAGTGCTGGTAAATGGAACTAGATTAATTTAGGTTTTTCTGATCGGCATGAATAAGTTGGACCGCTGGGTCTATTTCCATGCTGTACACCTCTATGTCTCTAATTCAAATATTTCTCAAGGATGTTTCTTTTAGATTAGATTACTTACAGTGTGGAAACAGGCCCTTCGGCCCAACAAGTCCACACCGACCCCCCACCCACCCAGACCCATTCCCCTACCACTACGGGCAATTTAGCATGGTCAATTCACCTAACCTGCACATTTTTGGACTGTGAGAGGAAACCAGAGCACCCGGAGGAAACCCACGCAGACACGGGGAGAATGTGCAAACTCCACACAGTCAGTCACCTGAAGCGGGAAAAAAAACCCGCGTCTCTGGCGCTGTGAGGCAGCAGTGCTAACCTTTGTGCCACCGTGCCACCCATCTATCAATTGATGCATTGCCATGTATGTTTCAATACTCTTTGAACATTTTGTTAAATCAACGATTATTTTGAAATATGTTCTTAGTTTTTAGACGAAATAGAAATTTGGCACAAGTGATATAAATAACAGCTGGTATGAATTATAAAATCATGGAAGGCTCAGTAATGTTAAAATATGCAACAATGTCCACAGAGTCAGAGAATCATGGAGATATACTGCATGGAAACAGACCCTTTGGTCCAATTCATCCGTGTCGACCGGTTATTCGAACTTAATCTAGTCCCATTTGGCAGCATTTGGCTCATATCCCTCTAAACCCTTCCTATTCATATACCCATCCATAAATGTTTAATTGTATCAGCCTCCACCACTTCCTCTGGCAGCTCATTCCATACATGCACCACTCTCTACATGAAAATGTTGCCCCGAGGTCCCTTTTAAATTTTTCCCCTCCCACTCCAAACCTTTGCCCTCTAGTTCTGGCCTCCCCCAACCCAGGGAAAAGCCCTTGTTTATTTACCCTATCCATCACCCTAATTTTGTTAACCAATATAAGGTCATCCCTCAGCCTCCGATGCTCCAGGGAAAACAATGACAATGACTTTCCTCTAATAATTGATGTAGTTAGTTACAGTTTTCATTTCAGTGAATAGTGACAACATCAGCTTTGATTTGTTGTGGTTCGCTACCTAAAAGGATATATTTGGAGTTCTTTCCAAGAAGCAAAAAGAAAGACTTGGTGGGTGTAAATGGAGATTCTGAAGGGACTGCGAAAGATTTTGACTAACAACAGGCTTTGAAGGCAGAGGTAACACTCGCAAAGATGAAGTGGGTTTGACGCTAGATCTGAGGGCAAGATTTGCTTCTGTTAATGAAATAGAAGGAATGGGGGAAGATGGTGTTTTAATAGTAATATCATTGGCTCGTAATCCAGGGGTCCAGGCTAATAATTAAAGTGCAAAATTTAAAAACAATAAAAACTGAAATTGAACAAATCTCAGTGTTGGTAAAGACGGATTGTCATACAATCTCACCTCTTGCTCTAATATTCCTCAGGAAAGAAAAACTGATGCCCTTACCTGGTCTGCTTACAGCTGACTGCAGACCTATAGCAATGTGGTTGACTCTTAACTGCCCTCAGTTCACAGGAAATTAGGGTCGGGCAACAATTGTTGATCTGCCTAACAGCACCCACATCATATGAAAGATCAAACTTAATCAGTTGCAGATGGGCAGAGGACATATAATTAGAGCAATGATCCTAAATATAATGGGAGAAGGATTTGAAAATAAGGGTTTTGAAGTCACCCCATTCAAGGAGAGGCTGTTAGTAAAACTGAATGGGCACAGAGTTTATGGGCACGAGAGCCTTTGTAATTCCATGGAATTCAGTATTAATTGGAGCCTAATGTGGGGTCAGAACCAGCATGGAGTATTTAGGGAATTTAACCCTGAGTCGTTGAGAATGTGGAGGAAGTGTTCAACAAGAATTATAGATCTTGCATGTTTCAAAGTAGAAAATAATGTCTTGGTAACAGACAAGAAGCTCAAAATGTCAACGAGATTGCATATGGCTCAGGCCATACTGAGTGAATGGTCAAAGAGGTTGATCAAGGCAGCACCTGAGTTGAACTGGAAGGGGCAGATGTACAAACATAGAAAAGCAGTGACAAATAGGGCCAAAGGGAGAAAACATGGTTAAAAAAAGCAAAATTAATCTCTCTTTACTTAAGTACATGTAAAGAACAAAATAAATGAATTAAGACCACAAATAACAATTAATGGATATGGTCTTATAACTATTACAAAGACATGGTTGCAAGGAGATAAAAGCTGGGAACTAAATAGTCACACAGAGAAGAGCAGAATTTCTTCAAAGTGGGCATACCTGGAGAGATGTGGCTCAACAGTGAATTTAACAATTTTAGAATAGGAACACCTCCTTCGGTGCCTATTAGCTATTCCTCCCCCCACACCAGGTCCCCTGTCATGAAATGGGTTGCTTTCACAGCTCCCATTATCACCTGTCTGGTTTTTAGCGTCCCTGGCTTACAATCAACAATCCCTTTGTCTGCCGACCTTTTTATTCTCTCTCTCTTCAATTCTGAAGAATAGTTTATCAATCTTGATCACAAAGACAGGTAATACTATACACACTGTAAAACCTTTAACATTTGATATGACTCTGTGAATAGCGGGAGTTGATTTATGGTGCATTAATCCAGTGGGGCGCAAAAACATTTGGAAGTTTACCTGGAATTTGATTGGATTGGACTGGAGGTGGAGGCAATGTAGATTTGGTTGTGGTTCAATAAATAGATGCTGCCAGACCTGTTGAGTTTCTCCAGCAATTTTTCCGCAATTAAATATTCATGAGTAGGTGATTTTTGTTTTTGAAAGTGCAGGTAGGAAGGAAAGAGTTGCGGAGTAGCTTTGTTATTATGGGGTGGAATGTGTACAATATAAGGAATGCCCTTGGACTGGAAGATGTAGAGTCCATATGGATGGAAGTAAGAAATGACAAGTTAAAAGAAGACACTTGTAGGATAATCTATAGGCCCCTATCAGGTGATATATAGTTTCCCAACAGGAAAGAGGAAAAATCAGATAGGGCATTTAAAAAAGACCGTACATTGATTTTTACATAGATTGTGAAAGTCAAATTGGAAGAGATAGCCGGTGGAAGAATTCATAAATTAATTACCAGGACAATTTCCAAGAACAATATGCTGTAAATCCAAACCGAGGTCAGGCAAGTTTGTTATATAAGTGTAATGAGGTGGGTTGAATAAATGATCTCAGAGTTCGTGACATAACAGAATGTGGCTTCAGTTTGAGAGTGAGTAACTACAGTCAGAATCAACTGTGCTAAGCTTAATTAAAGATATTTACATAGGAATGATGGCAGAATGGCTGGAGTGGACTGAGAACTATCAATGGCAAAATTTAAGATAAATAGTTCATGACTCCCAAGAAAGATACACCCCAAGGAGAAAGAAGGATTCACCGAACAGATAAGCCAACTATATCTAACCAGAGAAGTTTAGTGTCAAATTGGAAGAAAACAAATGTCATGACAAAGATTAGACCAGAGGATTAGGAAAGTTTTAGAAAGAAATCAAAGATGACCACAAATATGAAAGCAAATAAAATTTGAGGGTAAGCTTGCAAGTAGTATCAAGATGGACCGTGAGAACTTAGTTAAATATATAAAAACAAAGAGAGGGGGGAAGGCCATTAGAGAATGAAGCTGGAGAAATAAAAATGGAGAACCGGGAAATGGTTTAGACCAAAACATTGAATGTTTTCAAGAAGGAGGTAGATATGATTCTTAGGGCTAAAGGGATCAAAGGAAATGTGAAGAGGATATTAAGTTTCATGTGTTCTCTGCGTTCTTGATGTGAACAAGCTTACTCAACAATCATTGAGTACATTCAAGCAAAAAGCCATTAGCTGCTATCTTATTGAATGCTGAAGCAGGTTTGTGGGTTTCCACATGGAGAAAAGCAAAGTATTTAAATTCTGGATTTCTGAAGTGAAGACAATAAATGCTCAATAAACATAGAAGGTCCCACTAAAGTAAACACACAACATCCTGGACAGCAATCCTCTCAATAATCCATCTCTGCTCCCAATCCTCAGCAGTTTCCAATACTCACAACATTGATATTCATTTGTGACAGGGATATTTGAATAGAAATGGGAAAGGTACTTTACATAGAAATACAAACAGAGTTCAGTGTATTGCAAATATCTTTTCATTGACCTATCCAGTTAACATGTCCATTACTTTGCTTTTGAATCATTGCTTTCAAATAGCTGTCACAGAATCACTAGGCCAAATGACCTACTTCTGTGTTCTATTATTCAGTGATTGCCTAATGATTATCGAATCAATTCTCACAAGCAGTACAGTAGAACCTTGATTATCTGAACATCAATTATCCAAATTGCGGCTTATCCAAATAAGACCTCAAGGTTCCATAAAAACGGCATTAGGTAACTCAGCATTCAATTATCAATTAAACAACATTATGGTGTGCATTGCTGGATAACTGAGAAATATTCGATAACTGACACTCAAATTACCGCTTGTTTATGATAGATCAGTTATTGGTTAAATGGCATTATGGCATGCATTGCCGGATAAATGAGGAATGTGCGGACAACCAGCACTCTTAAATTACTGCTTGCTTCTGGTTATCTGAACAATCCATTATCCGAACAAAGTACTCCCCGCCTGTCTCATTCGGATAATCAAGGTTGTTCTGTATTTGGATTCATTCATTCTAAACCATTTCTTGCTGAGATTAAAGTAATGTCCATTTCTTACATAATTTGCTAACTGTACAAAAGTACTCAATTATCCTTGATTTTTTGTGCTGATAAAGCATTAGTCCTGAACTGTTTCCTTGTCTTTTCTCCCTGAAGATGCTGATGGATCTGTTGTATATTTCTAGCATTCTCTATTTGTTTCTGGCTTGCCCTACATCTTTTCTCTCCCCCATACTTTTCATTTAGACTGATGAAAAATTGCTTTTATTGTCTCCAGTTAATAATTCATATAACTCTTACCTAATCATTCTACTAATAATTTATGTAAAATAATTATCTACTTAAATGGAATCACAGAAACACAAGTATTCCTCTTATACCGTATTTACTCATTACCAACAAAGTGTTATTCAATTATGATGTATTTAATCTTTCAACAATTTCAGGAAAGTTCACAAAATGTCACGTGGGTGTCTTGAGTTCTTTTAACCAGGATATAAATGCTTCATTTTCCATAAAGTGCTGGTTTCCAATGGATATTTTATTTACGTACTATTGACATGCTAATTTAAGCTATTTTAAAAGTCCCTGCAGACAATTACAAGTGTGACTGCGTGCATGTCAGTGACTACATAAACTCTTCGAAACTATCTCTAGAGATGGCATAATTTCAAAGAGCCCGGAGGATATAGCTACATTTGGTCAGGTATAATTACTAGACCCTTAGGGAGCTAGTACGCATACATCTGCTGCCTCTGAAAACTAGCATGCAACTCCTTATCTCCACCTACAGACTGTGTGCAAGTCAGTCAAAGGGATGGAACCAATGTAACTAAAGTAGTAACTGAACAAGGTTCTGAAATGTGAACTGTGCTTTCTCTCCACAGATGCAGCCACATCTTTCTCCAGCAATTTCTGTTTTGTTTCAGCTTTCCAGCATTCACAGTCCTTTGTTTTATAAACATTAACTCCTTCAGAACCATTACATTGTACAACAGAAAGGAGTGATGGTCCTCTTGAGAATATGGGAATTAATGATTGGAAATAAAGAAATGGCAGGCATAGACATAGACATTTTTCACTGGCGAAGACCCAAATAATATCTCAGACATAGTCCTAATCAAGGAGTAAAGGAGAGGGAGGAATTCAAAACAATTACAGTGACTAGGACCAAAAGAGAAAATGTTGGAAAATCTCAGCAGGTCTGGCAGCATCTGTAAGGAGAGAAAAGAGCTGATGTTTCGAGTCTAACTGACCCTTTGTCAAAGCTAAAAAAAGGGGAGAAATAGGGAGGTATTTATACCAGGCTGAGAGAAGGTGAGTCATGGCTCCAGAAGCAAAGGTAGCAATAAAGAGGTGATAATGACAGTGCATAGGGAGATTATAGGGAGATTAGGAGCTGTGAATGACCAAGGCTGAAGCCAGTGCTGTGTGACAAAATATGTGGGGGATGGGGGGAATGGGTGAAGCAGAGGCAAAATGGAAAACATGGGAGAAGGGTAGCAAAGGGGGAAGAGGAGAGAAAGAGGTGATGAGAGAGTGGGGAGCGAGAGAAAGAGAGACAATCAAGAAATAAGAGGTACAGAACAGTGAAAAAACAATAAATGAAATAAAATTATCTGAAGTTGTTGAATTCAATGTTGAGAGCAGCAGGCTGTAACGTGCCTAATCGGAAGATGAGATGCTGTTTCTCCAGTTTGTGTTGAGCTTCACTGGAACATTGCAGCAGGCCAAGGACAGACATGTGGGCATGGGAGCAGGATTGTGTGTTGAAGTGGCAAGCCACGGGAAGGTCCTGGACCTGATTGCGTACAGACCGAAGGTGCTCAGCAAAGCAAGTCAGTGTTTTGTCTTTCCAATATAGAGGAGACCACATTGGGAGCACAGTGACTAGGGTGCCAAGAATTAAAGCCTGTCAAGTCCCAGAAGCTAATGGACTTCCTTCTCGGTTCCAAAAGTAGTGGTAGCTGAGATAGAGTAGATGCATCAGAAGGTCCTGTCAGAATGAAAATACCAAGTGGATTTGCATTTGGTATTTCAGAGAAGGAAGTAAGTATGCAGGAAACTGCTAGTTTAAAATATAGATATGACAAACTTTGTTTTAACCTAGTACCTTATGAACCGGAACTCTTGACAAAGCAGCAAAAATTAAATACCTCAAATACCGCAATGTTTACTGCATTATTCTGAGAAATTGTTATGGTTTTTAAATGTATTTACCTCAATATAAATATACTTAGAGTCACAGTGTCATAGAGATGTACAGCCGACCAGATATCCCATCCCAATCTAGTCCCACCTGCCAGCACACGGCGCATATCCCTCCAAACCCTTCCTATTCATATAACCATCCAAATGCCTTTTAAATGTTGCAATTGTACCAGTCTCCATCACTTCCTCTGGCAGCTCATTCCATACACGTACCACCCTTTGCGTGAAAAAGTTGCCCCTTAAGTCTCTTTTATATCTTTCCCCTCTCATCCTAACCCTATGCCCTCTAGTTCTGGACTCCCCGACCCCAGGGAAAAGACTTGTCTATTTATCCTGTCCATGCCCCTCATAATTTTGTAAACCTCTATAACGTCATTCCTCAGCCTCTGATGCTCCAGGGATAGTGAGAAGGGGTCATAAAAAAGCCTTGGCAGATCGAATTAAGGAAAACCCCAAGGCATTCTACACTTATGCGAAGAACACGAGGATGGCCAGAGTGAGAGTAGGGCCAATCAGATAGTGGAAGGAATTTGCGCCTGGAGTTGGAAAAGTAGGGGAAATCCTTAATGAATACCTTGCTTCAGTATTCATGAGTGACAGGGACCTCGTTGTTTGTGAGGACAGCGTGAAACAGGCTGATATGGTCTAACAGGTTAATGTTGGGAAGGATGATGTGCTGGACATTATGAAAACCATGAGGATAGATAAGTCCCCTGGACCAGATGGGATATACCCAAGGTTTCTATGGGAAGCGAGGGAAGAGATTGCTGCACCTTTGGCGATGACCTTTGCGTGCTCACTGTCCATTGGAGTTGTACTAGATGATTGGAAGGCAGCAGATGTTATTCTCTTGTTCAAGAGAGGGAATAGGGATAATCCTGGGAATTACAGCCCAGTCAGTCTTATGTCAGTGGCGGGCAAATTATTGGAGAGGATTCTGAGAGACAGGATTCATGGTTATTTGTAAAAGGATAGTTTGATTAGAGATGGTCAGCATGACTTTGTGAGGGCCAGGTCATTCCTCACAAGCTTTATTGAATTCTTTGAGGAAATCAGGAGGACAAGAAGTGGACATAAGATAGCTTTGGCAAATAGAATTAAGGAGAATCCAAAGGGTTTTTACAAATACATTAAGGACAAAAGGTTAACTTGGGAGACAATAGGGCCCCTCAAAGATCAGCAGGGCGGCCTTTGTGTGGAGCCGCAGAAAATGGGGGAGTACTAAACGAGTATTTTGCATCAGTATTTACTGTGGAAAAGGATATGGAAGATATAGAGCGAAGGGAAATAGATGGTGACACCTTGCAAAATGTCCATATTACAGAGGAGGAAGTGCTGGATGTCTTGAAATGCATAAAAGGTGGATAAATCCCCAGGACCTGATCAGGTGTACCCTAGAACACTGTGGGAAGCTAGAGAAGTGATTGCTGGGCTTCTTGCTGAAATATTTATATCACCGATAGTCACAGGTGAGGTAGTGGAAGACTGGAGGTTGGCTAACATGGTGCCACTGTCTAAGAAGGGTGGTAAGGTCAAGCCAGGGAACTATTGACCAGTGAGCCTGATGTCGGTGGTGGGCAAGTTGTTGGAGGGAATCCTGAGGGACAGGATGTACATGTGTTTGGAAAGGCAAGGACTGATTTGGGGTAGTCAACATGGCTTTGTGCTTGGGAAATCATGTCTCACAAACTTGATTGACTTTTTTGAGGAAGTAACAAAGAGGATTGATGAGAGCAGAGTGGTAGATGTGATCTATATGGACTTCAGTAAGGCGTTCGACAAGGTTCCCCATGAGAGACTGATTAGCAAAGTTAGATCTCACGGAATACAGGGAGAACAAGCCATTTGGATACAGAACTGGCTCAAAGGTAGAAGGCAGAGGATGGTGGTGGAGGGTTGTTTTTCAGACTGGAGGCATGTGAGCATTGGAGTGCCACAAGGATCGGTGCTGGGTCCTCTACTTTTTGTAATTTACGTAAATGATTTGGATGCGAGCATAAGAGGTACAGTTAGTAAGTTTGCAGATGACACCAAAATTGGAGGTGTAGTGGACAGCGAAGAGGGTTACCTCAGATTACAACAGGATCTAGACCAGATGGGCCAATGGGCTGAGAAATGGCAGATGGAGTTTAATTCAGCTAAATGTGAGGTGCTGCATTTTGGGAAAGCAAATCTTAGCAGGACTAATACACTTAATGGTAAGGTCCTAGGGAGTGTTGCTAAACAAAGAGACCTTGGAGTACAGGTTCATAGCTCCTTGAAATAAACTCGCAGGTAGATAGGATAGTGAAGAAGGCGTTTGGTATGCTTTCCTTTATTGGTCAGAATATTGAGTACAGGAGTTGGAGGTCATGTTACGGCTGTACAGGGCATTGGTTAGGCCATTGTTGGAATATTGTGTGCAGTTCTGATCTCCTTCATATTGGAAAGATGTTGTGAAACTTGAAAGGGTTCAGAAAAGATTTACAAGGATGTTACCAGGGTTGGAGGATTTGGGCTATAGGGAGAGGCTGAACAGGCTGGGGCTGTTTTCCCTGGAGTGTCGGAGGCTGAGGGGTGACCTTATAGAAGTTGACAAAATCATGAAGGGCATGGGTAGGATAAATAGACAAAGTCTTTTCCCTGGAGTGGGGGAGTCCAGAACTAGAGGTCATAGGTTTAGTGTGAGAGGGGAAAGGTATAAAAGCGACCTAAGGGGCAACCTTTTCACACAGAGGGTGGTACATTATGAAATGAGCTGCCAGGGGAAGTGGTGGAGGCTGGTACAATTGCAACATTTAAAAGGCATTTGGATGAGTATATGAATAGGAAGGGTTTGGAGGGATATGGGCCATGTGCTGACAGGTGGGACTAGATTGGGTTGTGATATCTGGTCAGCCTGGACGGGTTGAACCAAAGGGTCTGTTTCCATGCTGTACATCTCTATGAGGAGAAAGTGAGGTCTGCAGATGCTGGAGATCAGAGCCGAAAATGTGTTCCTGGAAAAGCGCAGCAGGTCAGGCAGCATCCAGGAAACAGGAGAATCGACGTTTTGGGCATAAGCCCTTCTTCAGGAATGGCTGACCATTCCTGAAGAAGGGCTTATGCCCGAAATGTCGATTCTCCTGTTCCCTGGATGCTGCCTGACCTGCTGCGCTTTTCCAGCAACACATTTTCGGCGTACATCTCTATGACTCTATGTGACAAAATACATTGATAAAAGTAGAGCTTTGGATGTGGTGTAAATGGATTATAACAAGGCATTTGATAAGGTTCCCCATGGTAGGCTCATTCAGAAAGTAAGGAGGCCTGTGATACAGGGAAATTGGCTGTCTGGTTACAGAATTGGCTGGCCCATAGAAGACAGAAGATGGTACTTGATGGAATGTATTCAGCCTGGAGCTCGGTGTCCAGTGGTGTTCCGCAGGCATCTATCTGCTCTTTGTGATTTTTATAAATGACTTGGATGAAGAAGTGGAATGGTGAGTTAGTGAGTTTGCTGATGACACAAAGGTTGATAGAGTGTGGATAGTGTGGAGGGTTGTTCTAAGTTGCAACAGGACATTGACAGGATGCAGAGCTGGGCTGAGAAGTGGCAGATGGAGTTCAACCTGGAAAAGTGTCAAGAAATTCATTTTGGAAGGTCAAATTTGAATACAAATTACAGGGTTAAAGGCAGGATTCTCAGCAGTGTGGAGGAACGGAACCCTTTTGGGATCCACGTCCATAGATCTCTCAAAATTGCAACCCAAGTTGATAGCGTTGTTAAGAAGGTGTATGGTGTGTTGGCTTTCATTAGTGGGGAATTGAGATTAAGAGTCGCGAGATTATGCTGTAGCTCTATAGAGCATTGGTTAGACCATACTTGGAATTTGTGTTTAGTTCTGGTCACCTCATTACAGCAAAGATGTGGAAACTTTAGAGAGGGTGCAGAGGAGATTTACCAGGCTACTGCCTGGATTGGAAGGGATGTCTTATGAAGAAAGGTTTAGGGAGGTAGAGCTTTTCTCATTAGAGTGAAGAAGGACTTGATAGAGGTGTACAAGCTGATAGAGTGAATAGCCAGAGACTTTTTTTTCCCATGGCGGAAATGTCTATCATGAGGGGGCATCGTTTTAAGGTGATTGGAGGAAGGTTTTGGGGGAGATTTCAGAGGTAGGTTCTTTACACAGAGTGTGTGGTGGGTGCGTGGAATGCACAGCCAGCAGTAGTAGCAGAGTAAGATACATTAGGGAAATTTAAGCAACACTTGGATAGGCACATAGATGCTAGTAAAATGTAGGGCATGCAAGGTTAGTTTGATCATTGAGTAGGATAAAAGGTTGGCACAACAACGAGGGCCGAAGAGCCTGTACTGTGCTGTATTGTTCTATGTCCTATCTCCGACACTTTTATGTAAAACTGGAATAACTGTTTATCACTAATGAAAAGTACTTTACAAAATTCTCGGAATGGTAATGATACAAACTCTTAAAACCACTACCTTAATACCTGGACTTATAGCTCAAACTCCCCCTTTTCCCCTAGCCGACACTTAAACCTGACAGACAAGACAGAAGGCTAGTTGTGGAGGTTAGATATTAGGTTAAAGATGCAAAGAAAGAAAAGTTGTAGGCCACATGGTGGACTTGAAGTATTTGATTTTGAGACTAGTAGTTCTGACCCCCGAATGTGCTATACCCCTCTGAGCAGCTCTATCACTATTTGGTGAGGAAAGAGCTGAAACCTTTGATAGAGTTACAGAGTTGTGTTGGTTCCTTCTTCCGGGAAGTCTCCTTGAGGTACCGTACTAATCGGACACTCACAATAAGTTCCTCACTGAAAATGGTCTTCCAGTTCGACCTTTACTGCTCCAGTCACCATTATCTGCCCTTTGCCTCATGCAGTGTCCCCTGTGGTTCCCTGCCAATTGGACTCCCTCGGTGTGTCTCCTCTCTGGGAGCAATCCTATCCTGGACCTCACTGCTCAAGCTCTGCCCGTCCACTCCTCACACAGAGCTGCAGAGTTTGGATTTGCAAACCTGAACCCTCAATTTCCCTCCGGATTGTAACTTTTCTTACCAGTTGGTTTTGCACCTGCTGCGAGGTCATAGGGTTAAACTTCCCCTTAGCTTTGGTTAGTTTTCTGCAGCATCTGGGGTGGTAGGGTGGTGACTGATCAGCGGACAATCCTAATCCATGATGATTCCTGTCCCTCAATTTACTATCCCTGAGCTATACTAGTGTCTCTGACACTGTTTTATGTAAAACTGGAATAACTATTTATTACTAATGAAAAGTACTTCACAAAATTCTCGGAATGGCAATGATACAAACTCTTAAAACTCTGAGGGCGATTCCCCAGCGAGGTGTTTGAAGGGTGGACGGGGCGATGGTGTTGCTGTTTTGGGATGTGAGCATATACAGAATGGAGAAAGTGAGGTCTGCAGATGCTGGAGATCAGAGCTGGAAATGTGTTGCTGGAAAAGCACAGCAGGTCAGGCAGCATCCAGGGAACAGGAGAATCAACGTTTCGGGCACAAGCCCTTCTTCAGGAATCCTGAAGAAGGGCTTGTGCCCGAAACGTCGATTCTCCTGTTCCCTGGATGCTGCCTGACCTGCTGCGCTTTTCCAGCAACACATTTCCAGCGTATACAGAATCCCAATCTTTTCTGATTAATTTTAAAAACTAACTAATGCCTTGTGTAGCTTTGGCAAACTTGGACTACAGTAAACTTTTTATTATCTGGCAGCGAAGAGACCAGGAATGTGCTGATTGATCAAATATTCTGGATAATCAAGAAGTCCACATAATTAAACATAAAAACATGCACTAAGTAATAGAAACATAATGCACGGGGGATACACATCACTGTTTTACTTCATTTACAGCATAAATCAATTAAATAATAATGTAAATTTGCCTTAAAATAAAACTTAACAGCACAGAGCTTTCTCACTAGTCCCCTCAACTGACTGCTCAGACATTGCAGTCGATATTTGAGGAGAAATTGATTTGAAATTGAATCAACTATTGATACTTTGTGTGGCTATTCAATTGAATAACAAATATATTTGCATTGAGGTAAATGAATTTTTAAAAATACAATAATAATTGGACAGAATAATAGTAAACTTCATGACGTTTGAGGTATATAATTTTTGCTGGTTTATCAAGAGTTCCGGTTCATTAAGGTACCAGGTAAAACAAAGTGAGAAAGTGAGAGCTGGAGATCAGAGTTGAGAGTGTGGTGCTGGAAAAGCACAGCCGGTCAGGCAGCATCCAAGGAGCAGGAGAATCAACATTTTGGGAATAAATCCTTCATTAGGAAAAGCAAAAGGCATTTTCCTGATGAAGGGCTTATGTCCGAGATGTCCAATCCCCTGCCCTTCGGATGCTGCTTGACCTGCTGTGCTTTTCCAGCACCACACTCTCAAATCAGTTAAAACAAAGTTTTCTGTATTTTTATATTCCATTCTTTTTGAAATAAAGGCCAACATTCCACTTGTCTTCCCTAATACCTGCTGAACCTGTCTGCTAGCTTTCTGTGATTTCTGCATGAAGACTGCCAGATCCTGCTGCGCTGCAGTTTTTGAACTTTCTCCCCATTAGAGTTAACATTCCGAGTCTCTTATGACTCTTCTTTGGAACTGAAAGAGCCTGGAAAATTGATTGTTGTTATGTTGTTAAAAAATTGCAGGGGAGAATCAAGTGGAACAGATGGTAGTTGTGCCCACTGCTAAAAGCAAAGTGGGTGCAATTGGTAGTAGAAGAGAGATGTAGTAGGTGTTGATGATAGGTGTTGAGGGAGGTTATTAAATAGATGTGCACAGATAAACAGACAATCAAAGAGACAAAACACAAATATTATAGGTTATGAAGGAGTGAAAAACAAACTCAGTGAAGTACAGGCCCTTTGGCCCTCGATGTTGCGCCGATCCAAGCCCACCTAACCTATACTAACCCACTATCCTCCATATACCTATCCAATGCCCGCTTAAATGCCCATAAAGAGGGAGAGTCCACCACTGCTGCTGGCAGGGCATTCCATGAACTTACGACTCGCTGAGTGAAGAACCTACCCCTAACTTCAGTCCTATATCTACCCCCCCTTAATTTAAAGCTATGCCCCCTTGTAATACCCGACTCCATACGCGGGAAAAGGTTCACACTGTCAACCCTATCTAACCCCCTAATCATCTTGTACACCTCAATCAAGTCACCCCTAAACCTTCTTTTCTCTAATGAAAACAGCCCCAAGTGTCTCAGTCTATCCTCATACGATCTTCCTTCCATACCAGGCAACATCCTGGTAAACCTCCTCTGCACCCGTTCCAGTGCCTCCACATCCTTCCTATAGTATGGCGACCAAAACTGCACACAATATTCCAGATGCGGCCGCACCAGAGTTTTATACAACTGCATCATGACCTCAGGACTCCGGAACTCAATTCCTCTACCAATAAAGCTGTATTCTTCTATGTTCTATGTACAGTTCTAGCACTAGTCCAATTACATATCCCTTTCTGCCTTCCCAGTTACTTCTGATCCTTTGTGGAGGACATGAGGTTTGGGACACATCAATTCTTAACTTCCATTGACTAGTCAAGGATTTCTCCTTTTCACTATCTGTGGAGGTGCTTCTTTCCACTTTTCAAGACAGGAATTTGCAGGGAGAGAGAAAGAGAATTGCTAGCTCTTTGGATTTTCTTTTACTTCTTCACTCCCAGAGGGAAGAATGAAAGAGACATACTTTTATCTTAAGGCTGGATATTTCTGATGTATTGCCAAAAACACAAAGTTGTACCCATTTGCCCAGGAACAAATCAAGAAATCTTACTAATCTTGGTACACTTGAACAAACACATGATCTTGGTTGAAAAAGAATCAAAAGTTTGTCACTGGAGAAATTTGACCTGAATACTCACCCACAGAGCCAATGTGCCTAATCTCCTCGCCCACTGCTTGAATAAGCCAACAAAATAGATGTACACACAATGAGTTTTAATAACTTTTTGTTTAAACTACCACATCTTAATCCATTGCCCCTTTGTGTGCAGAGGTATCTTTTAAGTCCAAAAAGTAAATGCAAAAATGTAAAATTGTCTTCACACCAGACTGAGATTGTCAGGAATGGGGCCGAAATCATCAAAGATGAATGTTTGCATCAATTTTTTCTTTCAATTCTCTGTCGATTTCATCTAATTCCCGAGCTGCGGATGTTCTAAGCACGCACACCTCGTTTCTCCATCCTACACCCTCTGCAACCTCACCCTGGTGCTCATTCTCCCCTCAGAGGAGGGAATGGCAGTGTGATTTTAACACTGGACTAGTAATCCAGTGACCCAAGGAATATTCTGGTTAGAATCCTGCCTCAGTCGGTGGTGGAAGTTGAATCCAATAAAAACTGGAATATAAGTCTAATTCTGACCATGAAACTATTGTATATTGTTGTTTTAATAAAAACCCATCTTATTAGCTAATGTTCTTCAGGAAAGGAAACTGGCATCCTTACCTGGTCTGATCTAGATGTGAGTCCAGATCCACAGCAACGGGGTTAACTCTCAACCTCAAAAACTCCTGTGTGTTCCTCGAATTGGTGAATTCCCTATCATTATTGCTTTCCACGCACACACACGAACACATATGCTCATACGCACATTAAAGTACATACATATGCACACATATATATGCATGCACATTCATGTACATACACACCCATACACACAGGCGTGCATGCAAAGCTCAGCCACTTCAGTTTGACAACAGGAAGAAAGACTATTGCAATTGACATTTGATTTACAGTATGGTGTTTTAGCATGAAAATTAGAAGAAGGTGTTTTCTCTATTTTATTAGAAGTTAAGGAAGTTTTACACACTTTCCTTTCACATGCTTTTATCAATAGGACTATATCAGTTTGAAATGAGGAGAAACGTAGCTGTCAATTATTGGAATACTCCATTGTTGAGCATGTTCAAGGCTGAGACAGAGATTTGATTGCTCAATAAATCAAGCTGACATCAGGCAGGAAATTGGGCTTCAATAGTGGACACGTAAGTGTGCAACTTCTGTCACCACAGTGACAAAGCAAAAATGTGTACTATTTGCATCGCTTAAAGTGTTGAAAAGATTTCCTGTCAGGTGGTTGCCAGCTGGAAGGAAGCCAGCGTCACCCACATCACATGAAATAATAATATCTATTATATCTAAGAAGTGGTTGACGGTGAGAAGGAAGGTATTAGATTACAGGAGGTAGTAAATGGATTCGTCAGATGAGCAGATCAGTGACAGCTGGAATTTATCCCTGATAAAAGTGAGGTGATGCATTTTGGAAAAAAGGAACAAGACCAGGGAGTACTCAATGAATGGCAAGACATTAGGAAGCTCAGAGGAACAGAAGGATCTTGGGGTGCTTGTCCACAGATCCCTGAAGTGGCAAGACAGGTTAATAGGATAGTTGGGAAGGCATATGGAATGCTTGCCTTTACCAGTCATGGCATAAATTATAAGAGCAGGGAGGTCATGTTAGAGCTGTTGAGAACTTTGATTAGGCCACAGCCAGAGTACTTGTGCAGTTACAGTTACCACACTATGAGAAGAATGTGAGTGCACTGGAGTGGGTGCAGAGGTGATTCACCAGGATTTTGTCGAGGAGGGAACATTTCAGCTACGAAGAGGAGATGGATACATTCTTGGGAGCAGAGAAGATTGTTTGGGGATGGGGTGGTGCTTGATATAGTTGTTTAAGATTGTGAAGGGCATGAAAAGGATGAATTGAAAGTAGCTGATCCCCTAAGTTGAAGAGTCAACTGCAAGTGGTCCATAATTCGCAGTTTACAGGGGATTTCGGGAAGATCTTTTCACCCAGAGTGTTGTGGAGTCTGGGCTGCCTTGCTGGGAGGGTAGGTGAGGTAGGAAACCATATAACTGTTGAAAACGTACTTGAAGTATCATAATATTCAAGGCTGTGGGCCTAGTGGGCAAAAGTGGGACTAATGTTGTTAACAGTATTTTTTAGTGGTTCAGATTCAATGGGCTGAAGAGCCTCTTCTGGACTGTATGATACTGCGATTCTAACTGCAATCTGAAAAGGCACTGGTGCAAAAGAATGCAATGCAAGAACAGACTGATAATGCACTTCACTCAGCCAGAAGTCACATGGCACCAGGTTATAATACAACAGGTTTATTTGAAAGCATATGTCTTCTGAGCACTACTCTGAAAGCTTGCGATTTCAAATAAACCTGTTGGACTATAACCTTGTGTCATGTGACTTATGACCTTGTCCACCTTATTCCAACACCAGCACCTCCACTCAATCAGATGCTGAGATTTGACTGCAAGTAATATTGAAGGCACTTCAGAGAACCATGCAAGTGGTAGGACGCGTATTCGGCCAATCACTGGGCACAAGCGACCTAAAATGGAAAAGATAACAATGTCAAGATAACAGAGGGCAAAGACTCATACAAGTTTTGCTGCAGTGGACCTACAAGGGAAACTTAATGAATCAACTTAACAATAAAGACTGATCTGAGGAAGGGTCACTGGACCTGAAATGCTTTCCACAGATGCTGCCAGCACTGCTGATATTTTCCATAATTCCTGCTTTTGTTTCTGATTTCCAGCATCTGCAGTTTGGTTTTTAATGAAGACAAATAGTATGTCGGCTGAAAGGCTTAGTGTTTTGACAGACCTGCCAAAAGATGCTGCAGTTGCCACCAAATTAGATTAGATTACATTACAGTGTGGAAACAGGCCCTTCGGCCCAACAAGTCCACACCACCCCGCCGAAGCGCAACCCACCCATACCCCTACATTTACCCCTTACCTAACACTACGGGCAATTTAGCACAGCCAATTCACCTGACCTGCACATCTTTGGACTGTGGGAGGAAACCGGAGCACCCGGAGGAAACCCACGCAGACACGGGGAGAACGTGCGAACTCCACACAGTCAGTCGCCTGAGGCGACAAATAGTGTGAAGGAGTGTGCCACCAACTTTACAAGGGCTTTCAAGACCATGCTCTCTACTATGGAAGTGGTGGGCAACCATATGGATCCAACCATAAGGCAGAGTGATTTTAGGATTCTGCTGAAAGATCACAATCTCAAACCTTCTCCATCGATCCAAGCAGACACTGAGTGTTTTCAGCCTGTATGTTTTCCTTATAATGTATCATCATGATTCTAGCTTTCATTGCAGCCCAGGGAGAAACCACATAATGTCTGACTGTAAGACACTCCAGCAATCAAATCTCTAAAAGATATTAAAATCACAAAGGTACTGCCAGTCATTCTGCAGCATTTGGGTTAGCACAGCATAGGAGAGGCAAAGTAAGTTGCAAGATGGGCTCCAAAGAAATACATGAGATTGTTTAGTTGAGGTTTTATGGTCTAAAACAATTCTGGTAGTTCTTTTTCTAAATGTTGTTGCCAAGATGAAGCTACGATGGTCAGTGGCAGAGGAAAGATAAATTGTTAAAATGTTGCTGAAAGGGAAATTAATGTTGCACAGGTGGAAAGGCAGATTGTGAGAGGGACATAAACAGTTTACAGAGAGATAGTGTTAAGTATGTTATCAAAAAGTTGGCAAATGGTGTATAATGTGGAAAATGTGAAGTTGTTCATTTTGGAAGGGAGAACGAAAGAATAGATTCTTATTTAAATAGAGAAAAACTGTAGAAAGCTGCAACACAAAGGGGCTTATGCATGAAACACAGAAAGCTCGCACACAGGTGCAGCAGAAAATCAGGAAGGTTAGTGGAATGTTGGTTCTTATTTCAAGGGGATTGGAGATCAATAGTCAGGAAGTCTTCCTGTAACTGTACAAAGTGCTGGTGAGACCACACCTGGAGTACTGTGAGCCATTTTGGTCCCCTTATTTAAGAAACGATATAATTTAACTCAAGGCAGTTCAAAAAAGGTTCACTAGAATGATTATAGAATCAGTGTAGATGCAGGCCATTCAGCCCATCGAGTCCACATCAAGCTTCTGAATCGCATCCACCACAGACCCAAGCCCCCAACACTATCCCTGTATCCCTACATCTTCCATGTCAAATCCACCTAACCTATACATCCCTAGGCACTATGGGAAAGTTAGTATTGCCAATCTATCTGGAGGAAACCACTGCAGACATGGGGAGAATCTGCAGTATGGAGTAATTGTCTACACATTGAAGTTTAGAACAATCAGACAAGATGTAATTGAAACATAAAGGATTCTTAAGGGGCTTGACAAGGTAAATGCTGAGAGGATGTTTCCCTTCATAGAGGAGGTCTAGAGTTAATGGGTTAAGATTGAAATGAGGAGGAATTTCTTCTCTCAGAGGGTTGAATCTTTGGAATGCTCTTTCCCTGTAACCCTTGATTCCCTTACTGATCAAGAATCTGTCTCAGCCTTAAATACACACAAGGACTCTGCCTCTATAGCTCTCTGTTGCAAGGGATGATTCTCCTGCTCATTCTCTGCCTCATGTTGAAGGCTTATGGGGTTCTCATTGGAGTCCTTGAGGAGGGAGGATGGTGTTGGCACTAACTACACCACCCATGACTGAGGGCAAGTATCAGGGGAAAATTATTTGAGGGAGTGCCTGGAGTAGGCTTCAATTTTAATAGTGACTCAGTAGAAATCAATCAGCAACAAACGAAAGTAGTTAATAATTCCTTGAAACAGCACCAGCAGGGAGTTCCTGACAGCTGCTAACCATGTGCTCAGCGGTGCAGGAATATAACAAAGGGTGTTTGCTGGCGCGTTGAAATATCAATGATGGAGTCAAATCAATGTTGCACACTAAGGGCATGATCTATCTATTCTGCAGATTGCCAGTATGTGCTCCCAAATGCCCACATTTAGGCCCCCTCTGAAGTGGCATCTGCTGAGACCTGGCCCAGAGTAGTATGAATGTGCAAAATGACACTCCTAACACCAAGAATTTAGGTACTTAGCTGAATCTTGCAGCTGTCAATTCAATTCTCTATTTTAATTATTTCTAGGAAACCTGGGGGCGGCATGGTGGCTCAGTGCTGCTGCTGCTGCTGCTATAGCACTGCTGCCTCACAGTACCAGGGTCCCAGGTTCGATTCTAGCCTCGGGTGACTGTGTGGAGTTTACACATTCTCCCCGTGTCTGCGTGGCTTTTCTCCGGGTGCTCCGGTTTCCTCCCACAGTCCAAAGATGTGCAAATCAGGTGAATTGGCCATGCTAAATTGCCCATAGTGTTAGGTGTATTAGTCAGAGGGAAATGGGTCTGGGTGGGTTACTCTTCGGAGGGTCGGTGTGAACTGGTTGGTCTGAAGAGTCTGTTTCCACACTGGAGGGAATCTAATCTAATTTACTGTCTCACTGGCAAAGCCAGCATGTATTGCAGAACAGGAACTGGCTGATGAAACACCAGCTTAGAAGCTGAGGAGGTCATTGATAGCACATCTTAACAGTTAGATTAAGATGAGTCATAGAGATGTGGAGATCTAGAGCCCAGAAAAAAGGCTTGTTGGCCAATCGAGACTGTGCTTGTCAAAAGCGGCCACCTAACTATTCTGATCCCATTTTTAAGCATTTGGCCTTTAGCATTAGCGTTGCAAGATGATCTTTTAAAAATGGCATGATAATGTACAAATGACTCTTTGAATCAAAATAAATAACTTATGTATTGAGTAAGAACCATGCCTGAACATTAGCGACGCCAGCACAACACAGTTAAACAGTTAAATACCTATGCAACAGATCTCGCTGTATAGCATTACAAAATGCTCAGACACAAACATGTATTGTGCTTCTAAGAGAGCAGATTCTGTGGCGATTAGTGACTCAAGTTGGCATATTGTATTACCGTGCAGAAATAATTAGAGTCTAAAAAAAAAGCCTTTGCATGGCAGCCAGCATGGAAAATGTTTAGTGAATTCATGTGATGTTTCTATAGTGAGTGCACCACTTCGAATTGAATGGTATAACAAAATCAGTATAGAATGTTTGCGTATGCCAGAGGCAGTATATACAGATTTTCAACACAGAAGTAGCACTATAGTGGGGTGGGGGAGTGAGGGAGTGAGTGTGCAGTAGAAGAAATACATAAAAGAAGTCCCACTTAATATCATCTATTTCCCCAATAGCATTGTTTGCCAGCAGCTTATGACTTACTTTTAGCTCTTCTGGAGAAGATGACCATGGAAAGAAAATCCTTAATATTCTGGGTTATTTTGCTGGACTAGAAAATGGAAATATTTTGCTGGACTAGAAAATGGAAAATGGAAAATCAAAAATTGTACCTTTCAGGAAATCACAGTACCTGGGATACAAATTTAATCAGAAACAAAAATGGAAAACCCTTCCTTCAGAACTAAACTGAAATCACTTCACTCAACAGATATTATTTAATTGTTGAGAAGAAATAAATTCTCACAGAAATGTCTAAAATCTGTTCTGAAAAGGGATCACTGGACCCGAAACATTAACTCTGATTTCTCTCCACAGATGCTGCCAGACCTGCTGAGCTTTTCCAGCAATTTGTTTTTGTTTCAGATTTCCAGCATCCACAGTTCTTTCAGCTTTTTGTCTAAGATCTGCAGTAGGGGAACTATTGGAAAAACTCTGAGTGTCAGAACTAATTGCCATTTGGAGAGGCAACTGTTGATCAAGAATTAATGGCTTTGAAAGAGGGAAGATCATATCTCACATATTTAATTGAATTTTTAGAGGAACTGAAGAGATGTGTAGATGAGGGTAGTGTAGTTGATGTAATCTACATGGAATTTAGTAAGGCTTTTGACAAGTTATTGCATGGCAGACTGGTTAAGAAGCTAAGAGCTCAGGATAATTTGGCAAATTGGCTTAGTCACAGGAAGTAGAGGGTGATGGTCGGAGGGTGTTTTGGATGCTCATAGTCAGTGGTGTACCATGGGGTTTAGTGCTGGGTTCCTTGCTGTTGTTGTGTATGTTAATACTTGATATGTGAATATAGGAGGAATGATCAATAAATTGACAAGTGGCTTGACAGGGTAAATGCTGAGATAAAGTCAAATTTTTCACGCAGAGGGTGGTGCGTCCATGGAATGAACTGCCAGAGGAAGTGATGGAAGCTGGTATAATTACACATTTAAAAGGTATCTCGATGGGTACATGAAAAGGAAGGGTTTAGAGGAGTATGGTCCAAATGTTGGCAAATGGGACTAGATTAATTTAGGATATCTAATCAGCATGGATTAGTTGGACCGAAGGGTCTGTTTCTGTGCAATAGATCTCTATCACTCTAATGTTTTGGGATATCCTGAAATTGTCAAAGCACTTCAAAAATACAGTTTTCAGCAATGGAACTGAGTGCTGACTGATATGTGAAACTTGTAGCAGACTTTTACTTGCAAATAATTAAAATGATCTGAATGCTGGAACTATCAAAATTATATTTTAAAAATCCCACTGCCTATCAGCTCCTGTTTGAAGAAATGTTATCCTATTATAAGTTTTCTCTTTAATTCACTCTGGCATCTTACTGAGAGACTTTCTAACTCTATTCCAAGTGAGGCAAAATGTGAAATGTTAAAGCTCAATTATTTTGAAACAGTAACAGAGGCTACAACTTGAAGTTAAAAAAAAGAAACATTTTCAATTTATTTGCACCTGCTGATACATTTTAGACTTTTATCTGCATTTTGCTGTTGCTATAGTGACAATATCTTTGAAATGTTTATGCACTGAATGGTTCCCTTGTGCATGAACCAAAGCAGTTCACCATCATTGTTGGCAAATTATTGGAATGAATGTCCAATTTTACTTTTATTTACATAGAGACCTCTTTGTATAGAAATTATTTTTCCCCTTTCTCATCTGTTTCAACTGCACATAAGGTGGCATTAGTGGCGAAAAGGTAGCAGAGCCTCAACAAGAAATGGTCTAGGGGAAAAAACACATGAATAAACAAACATGAGGAGGCCCTTTGAGCCTGCACTGCCATTTAATAAGATCATGGCTGATCGGATTTTAATCCCAGCTCTACATACTGCGCACCCCTGATATTCTTTAATCCCCTTGGTAATCACGAATCAACCTACCTCTGCATTCAAAATATTTAAAGATTTTGCAACCGTTGCCTTTTGAGGAAGGGAATTCCAAACCCTCAAGATTCAGGTGAAAGAACTTTCCTCATTTCAGTCTTCAATTGGAGATCCCATAGCAGAGAGTGTAAACATTTATCCCAAAATTGTTCAGGCAAGGATGGAGCCATTTGTAAAATGTGCGGATGCACGGATAGGTATGAAAGGTAGCCCTATATTTTGAAGAATGGGTGTATTATTATGCAAGGTAAATGAAGGGACAAGGTTTACGTACATTATTTTCTAATTTGCTTCCTTTAAGAAGGATGGCAACATAATGGATACTTGTTGAAAACCAATCTCAGGATGTTGGAAGGGATTATGATTGTAGGTAAGAGATAGATACAAGTTTGAATGTAATTCCAATTCATCTTCTACAAATGTTTCAGGAATTCAAGGACTGACAGATGTGATTTTATTCACTTTGACCATAAAACAACTTTCTCATTTGTCTTTTCAAGTTCTTACTGCTGGAAACTGAGAGATTTACATTAATTGAAACTAAAATCCAATAGATACTGATGGAAAGTGATACATTTAAATAGCAGATTATGACAACTAATACATCAGGAAAACATCTTCATTCAGTACCTTTGGATAAAAGATAGGGGTTTTCTTCTCTGTCCAACTCATCACAAATCCAATTATTACTGTTTATGGATGGTAGTAGATTTGTACATTCATTCAAAACCATCAATGCGATGATTTGAATTTTTCATATATCTGTATTTAGCCTTTCATTTATTTGCATTTCATTTTCACACGAGTTTCAATGTTAGCAATACATGCAGTAACTGGAATAAACTAACTTCAGTTTACCACTTCAGGTTATCAGATCATAGAGTCATACAGCAATGGAATCAAGCCCTTTGGCCCAAAACTTGTGTGACGACCAGGTTTCTGAACTGAACTAGCCCCATTTGCCCATGTTTGGCCCATAAGTCTCTGAACCTTTCATATTCAACTATCTGTCCAAATGTCTTTTAAATGTAATTTTATACACCTCTACCACTTCCTCTGGAGCTCATTTTGTATAGGCACCACCATCTGTGTGTAAAAAGTGACCCTCAGATCCCTTTTATATTTTTTCCCCTTCACCTTAAACCTATGCCATCTAGATTAGATTAGATTAGATTAGATTAGATTACATTACAGTGTAGAAACAGGCCCTTCGGCCCAACAAGTCCACACCGACCCGCCGAAGCGAAACCCACCCATACCCCTACCCCTACATTTACCCCTTACCTAACACTACGGGCAATTTAGTATGGCCAATTCACCTAACCTGCACATCTTTGTGACTGTGGGAGGAAACCGGAGCACCCGGAGGAAACCCACGCAGACACGGGGAGAACGTGCAAACTCCACACAGTCAGTCGCCTGAGGCGGGAATTGAACCCGGGTCTCAGGCGCTGTGAGGCAGCAGTCTTATCTAGTTTTATACTCCCTCACCCTGGAGAAAAGACCTTGGATATTCACCTTATCTATGCGCCTGATGATTTTATAAACCTCTAAGCTCACCCTCCAACTTTCTATGCTCCAGTGTAAAAAGTCCCTGCCTATCCAGCCTCTCCTTATAGCTCAAACCCTACAGTCTTGGTAAATCTTTTTAGCAACATTTACAGTTTAATAACATCCTTCTTATACTGATGAAGGCAAGCATGCCAAATGCCTTCTTCACCACTCTCCAGGGTGCTACCATTAACTGCAAATCCTGCCTTGGTTTGTTTTACAAAAATACAACACCTTGCATTTATCTAAATTAAACTCCATCTGCCATTCCTCAGCACATTGGCCCAGTTGATCAAGATCCCATTGTACGCTTAAATAACCTTCTTCACTGTCCACTAATCACCAATATTGGTGTCATCTGCAAACTTACTAACTATGACTCCTATAATCTTATCCAAGTCATTTATATAAGTGGTGAACAACAATGGATCCAGCACCGATCCTCATGGCACACTGCCTCCAGTCTGAATAACAACCCTGTCCCAACACCCTCTCTCCTATCATCAAGCCAATTTTATATTTAATTGGCTAGCTCTTCCTGGATCCCATGTAATCTAACTTTATTAATCAGTCTATCATGGGGAACCTGGTGGAAGAAGGAAAGGTAAAAGCTGTTCTGTGGTTATTTCAAACCGCGTCTGCATTATATGATTCCTTAAATCAAGAACAAATGTTCTATCTCATTGATGGGGAGATGCTGGTGTCAGACTGGGGTGGTCAAAGTCAGAAGTCATGTGACATCAAGTTATAGTCCAAAAGGTTTATTTGAAATCCCATGCTTTTTGGAGTGCAGCCCTTTTGTCATGTGAAGTGAGAGAGCTGACTATCTCATTGAAACCACAGCGAGAGCCAATTTGCTGAGTCATTCACAATTGCCTTGTTCAATAGGCTGTTTGTTTCACAGGATGGTTATTTTAAAAAATGCTTACATTACCATGTTTTAGAAATGCATTTTTATAGATAATACTTCATTCTTCTACCTGGCATTTGGACATCTAAATTGCATGCAAATTCCTAAATGTAAAGTCATTACACATAATACATAAGACATAAGACATTTACTCACGTCTGGAAAAAGATTGACTAATTAGGGATTGTCAGCAAGCTTTGTGTGGTGAAGGTCTTGTTTTACAAATTTGATGGTGGTTTTCAGGAAGTGGTGAAGACGATTGATGAGAGTTGTCAACATGAACTTTAACATAGTATATGGCAAGGTCCCTCATTGTAGTTGGTCCAGAAGATTAAGTCAAATGGGATCCACGATTAATTGGTAAGTTGGACATAAAATTGGCTTAGCCATAGAAGACAAAGGGTATTTGTGGAAGTGTATTTCTCTGACTGGAGGTTAGTGTTCTGCAATGATCAGTGCTGGGACCTCTGTTTGTAATATATATTTGGATATAAGCATAGGAGGTCTGATTAGTAAGTTTGCAGAAGACACAAAAATTCATGGAGTTGTGAATAGTGAGGAAGGTTGTCAAAGGATACCACAGTATATAGATCAGATGGAGAAATGGTAGATGGAATTTAATTTCGACAAGTGTGAAGAATGAATTATGGGAGGTCAAATGCAAGAGGGAAGTATACAGCAAATGGCAGGACCCTTAAGAGCATTGTTATACAGTGATCTTGGGATACAAGTGCATAGCTCCCTCAAAGTGACAAGGCAAATGGATATGATGGTAAAGAAGGCATATGACCTGCTTGCCTTTATTGGTCAGGGCACAGAGTATAAACATTGACAAGTCATGCTGCAGTTGTATAAAACTTTAGTTTGGCACATTTGGAGAAATGCAAGCAGTTCCAGTTACCATACTATAGGAAAGATGTGGAGACTTTGGAGAGAGATTGCAAAAAAGGTTTGCCAGGCTGTTGCCTAGTTTGGAGTATATTAGCAATAAGGAGAGGTTGGACAAACTGGATTGCTTTTGTTGGAGCATCAGACACTGTGAAGCAACCTGATATAAAATTATAAGATGCATGGATTGAGTGGATAATTGGAGTCTTTTTTCTTCATGGTGGAAATGTCAAATACTAAAGGGCAAGATTTAAGGTGAGAATGGGGAAAGCTTAAACAAATGTGAGAGGCAGTATTTCTTTTACACAGAGAGTTGTAGGTTCTTGGAATGCATTGCCAGGGGAGATGGTAGTAATAGATATGCCAGCTGTGTTTAAAAGGCATTTACATGGACACCTGAACAGACACGGAAGAGAGAGATATGGGCCATGTGGAGACAGATGGGATTAGATTAGAATGGACAATGGTTGGTGCATACATGATGGGTCAAAGAGCCTGTTCTTGTGGTATAAAGTTCTACATTCTCTTAAACTGAAATAACTCAACATTGATTAATCCTTAACATCTCAGTGACTCAAACATTGCACAATAAGTTGTAATGCTTGCATGTTGTTTCACCCTTTTGTAATCATGTACAATAATTATCATGTTTTTTGAGTGCTTAAATGTTCTGGATATATTATAATATTTGAAGATACAGGTAAGAAAAATATAATTTAAAGATGTGCAATTCTTCCAAAGAATGGATAATTTATCTAAGGCAATGGTGGTGAAGGAGTTCATATTGAAATTGCATAAGTTCTACTCAATATCAGTGCCTTTGGGTGGAGGTAATTAGATTTGACGTTAGCCTTCATAGCGAGATGTACAGGTTATCTTCCCTTAGCATGGGGGTTGCTTTCCTAAAAAGATACTTTAATTGAAAAGATACTTTTACCAGTGTAGGAATTAAACATTTTAAAGTACTGTCTTTCAACTTGGAGGGGAAAGTTATCATGTTTGTTTTTGTGTTAAAGAAGTCCCGACAGAACATGTATCATTTTAATATTAACTCTAATGGGAATTGATGTTAAAATTGGATACATGTTCTGTAGGGACTTCTTTAGCACAAAACAAAATCACGATAGCTTTATCGTCCAAGTTGAATTACAGTACTTTAAAATGTTTAATTCCTACATGGGTAAGTGAAATAACTATCAGCATATAGCACAGAAACAGATCCTTTAGTCCAAACAGTCAATTTCCCTGAAAGTTCTTTCCACACATAAACCATTGTTTAAAAAAAAAGTCCTTCATTTTTGTAAATTTTTCTCCTCTCCACTTAAAAATATACCTCCTAGTCATAAAATCCCCAACTGTAGGGAAAAGATATCTGCCACTAATCATACCCCTCATGATTTTATAAACCTCTATAAAAGGTCACCTCTCAACCTCCTATGCTTCAATGAAAAAAGTCCCAGCCTATCCAGCCTCTCTTTACAATTTAAACCCTGCATTCCCAATGTCACCCTCGTAAATCTCTTATGAACCCCCTCCAGCTGAATAATATTCTTCCTACAACATGGAGAAAAATGTAGGGAGTGATGGATTCTCAGGGGAACGTAACACAAACAGCCAAGTTTCTGATATTGAGACTGGCTCTAATGCAATGAGGGATACATTGGGTTCCAAGAGATCAATTGTGTTAGGGGATTCTCTAGTCCGAGGTACAGACAGACGTTTCTGTGGCCAGCAGCGAAAAATCAGAATGGTGTGTTGCTTCCCTGCTGCCAGGATCAAGGATGTTTCAGAGAGGGTGCAGAATGTTCTCAAGGGGGGAGGGGGCCTGCAAGAGATCATTGTCCACATTGAAACCAACGACATGGGAAGGGAAAAGGTCGAGATTCGGAAGGGTGATTATAGAGAGTTAGGCAGGAATTTAAAAAGGAGGTCCTTGAGAGTAGTAATATCTGGAATACTCCGAGTGCTACGAGCTAATGAGGGCAGGAATAGGAGGATAGAACAGATAAATGCATGGCTGAGGAGCTGGTATATAGGAGAAGGATTCACATTTTTGAATCATTGGAATCTCTTTTGGGGTAGAAGTGACCTGTACAAGAAGGACGGATTGCACCTAAATTGGAAGGGGACTAATATACTGGCAAGGAGATTTGCTAGAGATGCTCGGGAGGATTTTAACTCATAAGGTGGGGGTTGGGACCCAGGGAGATAGTGAGGAAAGAGATCAATCTGAGACTGGTACAGGTGAGAACAGAAGTGAGTCAAACAGTCAGGGATAAGGTAGGACTAATAAGTTAAACTGCATTTATTTCAATGCAAGGAGCCTAACAGGGAAGGCAGATGAACTCAGGGCATGGTTAGGAACATGGGACTGGGATATCATAGCAATTACAGAAACATGGCTCAGGGATGGGCAGGACTGGCAGCTTAATGTTCCAGGATACATATGCTACAGGAAGGATAGAAAGTCAGGCAAGAAAGGAGGGGGAGTGGCATTTTTGATAAGGGATAGCATTACAGCTGTGCTGAGGGAGGGTATTCCTGGAAATACATTTGGGTGGAACTGAGAAATAAGAAAGGGACGATCACCTTATTGGGATTGTATTATAGATCCCCTAATAGTCAGAGGGAAATTGAGAAACAAACTTGTAATGTAATCTCACCTATCTGTAAGAATAATAGTGTGGTTATGGTAGGGGATTTTAACGTTCCAAACATAGACTGGGACTGCCATATTGTTAAGGGTTTAGATGGAGAAGAATTTGTTAAGTGTGTACAAGAAAATTTTCTGATTCAGTATGTGGATGCACTTACTAGAGAAGGTGCAAAACTTGACCTACTCTTGGGAAATAAGGCAGGGCAGGTGACTGAGGTGTCAGTGGGGGGAGCACTTTGGGGCCAGCGACCATAATTCCATTAGATTTTATATAGTGATGGAAAAGGATAGACCAGATCTAAAAGTTGAAATTCTAAATTGGAGAAAGGCTAATTTTGACGGTATTAGGCAAGAACATCTGCTAATTGGAGGCAGATGTTCGCACGTAAAAGGACAGTTGGAAAATGGGAAGCCTTCAGAAATGAGATAACGAGAATCCAGAGAAAGTATATTCCTGTCAGGGTGAAAGGGAAGGCTGGTAGGTATAGGGAATGCTGGATGACTAAAGAAATTGAGGGTTTGGTTAAGAAAAAGAAGGAAGTATATGTCAGGTATAGACAGGATAGATCTAGTGAATCCTTAGAAGAGTATAAAGAAAGTAGGAGTATACTTAAGAGGGAAATCAGGAGGGCAAAAAGGGGACAGGAGATAGTTTTGGCAAATAGAATTAAGGAGAATCCAAAGGGTTTTTACAAATACATTAAGGACAAAAGGGTAACTAGGGAGAGAATAAGGCCCCTCAAAGATCAGTAAGGAGGCCTTTGTGTAGAGCCGCAGAAAATGAGGGAGATACTAAACGAGTCTTTTGCATCAGTATTTACTGTGGAAAAGGATATGGAAGATATAGAATGTAGGAAAACAGATACTGACGCCTTGCAAAATGTCCATATTACAGAGGAGGAAGTGCTGGATGTCTTGAAATGCATAAAGGTGGATAAATCCCTAGGACCTGATCAGGTGTACCCTAGAACTCTGTGGGAAGCTAGAGAAGTGATTGCTGGGCCTCTTGTTGAGATATTTGTATCATCGATAATCGCAGGTGAGGTGCCGGAAGACTGGAAGTTGGCTAATGTGGTGCCACTATTTAAGAAGGGTGGTAAGGACAAGCCAGGGAAGTATAGACCAGTGAGCCTGATGTCGGTGGTGGGCAAGTTGTTGTGGGGAGTCCTGAGGGACAGGATGTACATGTATTTGGAAAGGCAAGGACTGATTCGGGATAGTCTTTGTGCATGGGAAATCATGTCTCACAAACTTGATTGAGTATTTTGAAATAGTAACAAAGAGGATTGATGAGGGCAGAGTGGTAGATATGATCTTTATGGACTTCAGTAAGGCATTCAACAAGGTTCCCCATGGAAGATTGGTTAGCAAGGTTAGATCTCACGGAATACAGGGAGAACTAGCCATTTGGATACAGAACTGGCTCAAAGGTAGAAGACAGAGGGTGGTGGTGGAGGGTTGTTTTTCAGACTGGAGGCCTGTGACCAGTGGAGTGCTACAAGAATCAGTGCTGGGTCCACTACTTTTTGTCATTTACATAAGTGATTTGGATGTGAGCATAAGAGGTACAGTTTGCAGATGACACCAAAATTGGAGGTGTAGTGGACAGCGAAGAAGGTTACCTCAGATCCAATGGGCTGAGACGTGGCAGATGGAGTTTAATTCAGATAAATGCGAGGTGCTGCATTTTGGGAAAACAAATCTTAGCAGCACTTATATACCTAGGGAATGTTGATGAACAAGAGACCTTGGAGTGCAGGCTCATAGCACCTTGAAAGTGGAGTCACAGGTAAATAGGATAGTGAAGGCGGCATTTGGTATGCTTTCTTTAATTGGTCAGAGTATTGAGTACAGGAGTTGGGACATCATATAGCGGCTGTACAGGACATTGGTTAGGCCACTGTTGGAATATTGCAATTCTGGTCTCTTTCCTATCGGAAAGATGTTGTGAAACTTGAAAGGTTCAGAAAAGATTTACAAGGATGTTGCCAGGGTTGGAGGATTTGAGCTGTAGGGAGAGGCTGAACAGGCTGGGGCTGTTTTCTCTGGTGCATCGGAGCTTGAGGGGTAGAGGTTTACAAAATCATGAGGGGCATGGTTAGGATAAATTGGTAAAGTCTTTTCCCTGGGGTCGGGGAGTCCAGAACTAGAGGGCATAGGTTTAGGGTGAGAGGGAAAAGATATAAAAGAGACCTAAGGGGCAACCTTTTCACACAGAGGGTGGTACATATATGGAATAAGCTGGCAGAGGAAGTGGTGGAGGCTGGTATAATTGCAACATTTAAGAGGCATTTGGATGAGTATGTGAATAGAAAGGGTTTGGAGGGATATGGACCGGCTGCTGGCAGGTGGGACTAGATTGGGTTGGGATATCTGGTCGACATGGACAGGTTGGACCGAAGGGTCTATTTCCATGCTGTACATCTCTATGACTCTATAACTGGATACAGTAGTCTAGAACAGACCTCATTAATGTCATGTACAAACTCAACGTAACGTCACAACTCCTACACTCAGAAGTCTGAGCAACGAAAGCAAGTGCGCTAAACACCTTTTTAACCCTACGTAAATGTGATGCAAACTTCAAATTATTATGTACCTGAACCCCTAGGTCTCTCTGTTTTACAACACTATCAAGATAAAATTTAAAAATATTAAAACAATCTACTGCCAGTATCTCCTGTATCTTCCAAGAGGGGCCACTCCTGGTTGGTTTATTTGAAGGTTCGGGAAGGGGTGTTCCTGTGGAGTCCTGGGCTACTGTTTGGGCTCCTGGTGTTTATAGGACTGCATATCCTTCCTTGCTGGTTGCTGCTTCAGTCTGCTATAGGGGCCCTGCAGTTCTGATCACCAACTTGGGGATGGAGGGGAGACTACTGAGTTCACCCAGGAAAGGAAACACTGCCCAGCTTAGTAGCTGTGGTCACTCCATCATCTCCTCAACACAATGGCCTGTACAGACTGTTTGTAGGTGGTGGTGGTTGGAGAGGTGATGGTGGGCTTCAGCAGGGCCAGGAGCCAGCAACGACTCCAGTGGAAGTGATCTGGGTATCTGGTCAGTAGCAGCTCCGTGGTGAAGATCTTAGACAGTGGTATGGCACAGGAACTGACCACAAGTTGGAGGCTTCATGTCAGAGAGGGAGAACTTGTAAAAAGCAACACCAATTGGGTTGGCAAACTATTGCAGTAAACAATGTTAAAATGAATCTTCAGTCACTTAAAAAAGATTTCCAGTCCTAATAACTTAGAGAAATTAAAGCAAAACAATGGGAACAGAAGCAACATTCGACACATACTTCCCATGTCATCTTGTTCAGTTTGGTTTATCTTCAGGAATTAAATTTACCAGGTCCTAGATGCTACATAAACAGATGAGTGTACTCACTCAGAGAGGTCTTATCCTAAGCCACATACTTGCAGATATGAAGTGGGAGCAGTACCAATCAGGCAAATGCTACAACAGGAGAAAATGAGGACTGCAGATGCTGGAGATCAGAGTCGAGAGTGTGGTGCTGGAAAAGTACAGTAGGTCAGGCAGCATCTGAGAAGGAGGAAAATCAACGTTTCGGGCAAAAGCCCTTCAACAGGAATGAGGCATGTGGGCTTGGGCTGAGAGATAAATGGGGGTATGGGGGGGAAGTTAGCTGAAAACGCAATAGGTAGATGAAGGTGGGGGAAAAGGTCGGATAGGATGATGGAATGGATAGATGGGAAAGACCTTGGACAGGTCATTGTGTTGGTAGTGGTGGCAGAGGGCAGTGCCATGAACACTTTAATGAAACCATTTCCTATAATGCATAACTCCATTGATACAACTATGCCAAACTAGTCTATAGACAAAGAATAAGTCAAATCTTGGAGCTGAATAGCAATTGCCACTGGAAACTGAGTGGTAGCATTGAAACTTTATAAGAAGAAAGACGGTAAACACTGGAACCAACGTACTCAAATCTAAGACTTTTATCTCACATTCCTTAACATCAATATATTATTTGAATATGAGCCTAATTAGGCACAAAGGGCCCTAACAAAATTAAAGTCAATGAGAATCAAAGGGAACCTATTCATTCAAGTCATACCTAATGCAAAGGCATATGGCGCTGGGTTGTTGGAACTCAATCATCTCATCTACTGGCTGTCAGTGCAGTATCCTAGGCCAACTACCCATCCTCCATCATAAGGTCAGATAAAGGGGATGCTTGAAAATGACTGCATAATGTGCAGCACCCTTCACAATTCCTCAGATGTTGAAGCAGTCTGCCCATATGCAAAAACAGCTGGACAACATTCGGTTAAGTTGCATGTACATTTGTGCCAGACAGGTGCTGAGCAAGGACTATTCAAAGAGAATCTGATCATCTCCTTTTAAGACTATCACTGAATCTCTTGCCCATCTTCATCCTGAGGGGTACCATTGACCAGAATCTCAACTTGTCCATCCATAAAAATACTGTGGCTACAAGAACAAGGAATAGAATACTTCCCACAAATACTTAAGAAGCTCAACACCATATGAAGTAAACAAGCCCATTGATCAGTACCTCATCCACAATCTTAAACATTGCAGCAGATAAAAGTTCTAGGCAGCACCCTCCAAACCCACTATCCTGATCATAAGGAAAAACATGTGGATAAGCTCGTAAAGAGGGCATATGACATGGTTGTCTTCATTGGTCAGGGCGTAGAATATGAAAAGTGGAAAGCCATATTGTAGCTGTATAAGATTTTAGTTTGGCCTAATTTAGAATATTGTACACAGTTCCAGTCACCAGACTACAAAGGTGTTATGAATGCTTTGGACAGGGTACAGAAATAGTTTACCTGAATGTTGCCCAGCTATGAGAAGAGATAGTACAGACTTGGTTTGTTTTCACTTGAATGCGAAGGATGAGGGGCATTCTGATACAAGTGTACAAAATTATGAGAGGGATGGATAGTCAGAATCTTTTTCCCCCAGAGTAGAAATGTCAATTAATAGGGGACATAGGTTTAAGGTTAAAAGGAGCAAGTTGAAAGGAGATAAGAGAGGCAAGTTCTTTTTTTAAACCAGAGGGCGGAAAGTGTCTGGAATGAGCTGCTGGATAATGTGATGGAGGCGGATATAAGATTGAGGCATCTTGACAGATATATGAATGGGCAGGGAATAGAGGGATACAGACCATACAAAGACCAGTTTTTTAGTTTAGAAAGGCATCATGTGTTGTCGCAGTCTTGGTGGGACGTAGGACCTGTTCCTGAGCTGTACTGTTCTTTGTTCTTGTTCTTAATCTTTACAAATATAGAACACCATTATAACCAATGTCATATGGAGCTAATGCCATGTATTCTCATTACCTTTTATCTTTTGCATTCAAAATGCAATAATCACCATTACCAATAGGTTGCAGATACTGAATGAAAGATATTTAATTTCAAAACTATAAATCTAATGAAGCATAATAAAATTTAAAAAAAAATGTACAAATTAACAAACACATTGAAAATCACATTGTGAAAAAAACCATACAGGCACAAAACTTGTAGTCTGAATGAGTTTTTAATATTCACTTATATCTGCAGACAATGTCATATGCTGTTCAGTTTCTAGCCAACCTTCCTCTTAATACAAAAAAAGCTCAGAGAATCTTCCCAAATTATAGATGAAAAGTGGCACTATTTTCAAACGATTGTTTGGCTAATTTCTTCATTAATTGGAGGGTTTTACTGAATAATGTACATCATATGCTATACTTAGGAATGAAGACAGAAAAGTTGCTTGAGGTATTTGCACTGTGATCTTATCCTCCAAATAGTCAAATTGCCAATCTTTGCCTGGTCCAGTACAAGTACTTATTAATTCAAGAAGCAAACCGAGACTGTGCACACGGTAACATATTAACATACTTTAATATGTTACCTGGTTTTGACAACAGTATTTTAGATGGACAGCATGGAACACCTCTTTCGGCAGCTTTCAGAAACTGAAGATAACTCTGCTATCTCATTTGTTGACATTCTTAGAATTACTGAAATTAGCTACAGATAATCACAGACATTGGTGTGTTTTTGACTTTCTACCTTAATTGGATACAAAAATACATGCATATATAGTATGGTTATGTACCTACAGTCTACCACGATGTCAACATAATGAGGTTAAGACGAACAGTACCATCAAAATGTTGAATTTATCATACACCCAGTTGCCACTCAATTAAACACAAATATTAAAATTTAATAATCCAGTTCTACATGTGCAAATATCATGCAAGTCCTTAAAATAACTCTCATTCTATTGGGCTTAAAATAAGCTTGAGTACAGTAGTATGCAAGATAATGCTTATCTGGCACATTACCTTATTATTGCTACTCATCCAAAATATTTTTGAAAGTGCCTCAATGTTGCTATGAAGTTCTAACTTTCCAATTAATTTGTAATGTTTAATTTATGTTGATGCATCTTGGCTGTTAAGCACAAAAACGGTGATAGCTACAATGAGGTTCAAATTGTGATTTGCACAGTGCATTCTTTTTAATGCTTTTATCAGCTTTTTAAAAGTCAAACTCTAAATTCGGATTTTTGCATTTTTGTATCGTAACATTTTTACAGCAAGTTTCAGATAAGTGCAAACACTGCTAATAGCCAAACAAGAAGCAGATAAACTCACATCAGTTAATCTCACAGCCACATTACATCATGAATTTAAAACACTTATATTATATTAGTCACTTAAGAACGATAAAATATATGAGATTGCATAAAACTTCATGTCACAACTGTCCTGTCCCATTGATGTGATCTAATGTTTTTAATTGGATCACAAAAACTGTACAGTTAAATGGCAAATGGTATTTAATACTATGGAGGGACACAAAAAGAACAACTTTCACTCATGTATTGCAATTGTCAAAAGCGAAGATACTACACTTCACAGCTCATACAGTACTTCTAGGATGGTAGCTAGTGACCAGGCTTGGGTTTCACAACTAAATGGACAGTATGCCCCATTTTCATTTGTAAGCTCTGGAAGACCTTTCCAGGTAGATCTGCAAAATGGAAAAAGAAACAAAATAGTAAATATGAAGACAGTAACTATTAGTAACTGATACAATTTAATCTCATTTTTCATGAGAACAACATGGCCAACAGTTGTTTTAAGACTTTTAATCAAAAGTGTGCCTGAAATAGGTTGTATTTCATGGCAGCCATGCTAGGTTATCAATCTGTTGGCAAACTGTGATTACTGTATGAATTACAAGCATTCAAAAGAAAACTAAGAGTAGACCAGTCTGCCCTTTGAGCCTGCATTGACTTTCGATAAGATCATAGCTGATCTAAGTTTGACCTGAACTTTACGTTATTTGCATATCGATAAAATTTCATCACCTTGGTTATCAAAAATCTGCCTTTGCCTTTAAAGTACTTAAAGATTCTGAATCCATTGCCTTTTGAGAAAAAGAATTCCAGAAACTCAAAAGCCTCAGAAGAAAATGCTTCCACATTTCATTCTTAAATGTGTGACTCCTTATTTTTAACCCATAACCCTTGTTTTCTACATTCTCGAACAAGAGGAAATATCCTCTTAACATCTACCCCATTAAGTCCCCTCAGGATCTCATACTTTTCAATTAAGTCACCTCTGACTCTTCTAAACTCCAGAAGATACAGGCCAAGCCTCACTATCCTTTATTCATAAGACAAGCTGCTTATTCCAGGTATTAGTCGAGTAAACCTTCTGCGAACTGCTTCCAATGCATTAACATCCTTTCGTAAGTACAGGTCTGTAATCAGTACTCCAGATGCAGTCTCACTGATGTCCTGTACAACTGAAGGTTAACATCCCTACTCTTACATTCAATTCTGCTCAAAATAAAACAGGACACAATAGTTTTCCCAATTACTTGTACCTGCATACTAACCTTCTGTGATTTATACACTAGGATACCACGATCTCTCTGAATCTTGGAGATCTCCAACCTCTCACTATTTAGATAACATGCTTCGTTCTGCCAAAATGGACAATTTCACACTTTCCTACATTATATTTCATTCAGCAGATCTTTGCCCATTCACTTAACTTTTCAAAAATGCTTTGTAGGCTCATGTCCTCTTCATAACTCAGATTCCTACTTTCTTTGTGTCATCAGCAGATTTAGCTATCACACCATGCATCCCCTCATCCAAGTCATTTATATAAGTTGTAGAGTTCAGACTACACATCTGGCCACTGAGGCAGAACACTCGTGACATCCTGCCATCCTGAAAAAGACCCATTTATTCTCTGCTTTCTGTTAGCCAACCAATCTTCTATCCGTGTCAATATGATATCACCACTCTATCCAGCACTTTAATTTTCCACAACAATCTTTAAAATAGCACCTTATCAAATGCTGCATGAAAATCTAATACAATATATCCACTGGTTCCCCTTTATCTATAACACAAGTTACTTAGAGTTATTGAGGTCTACATCAGAGAAAAATACCCTTTGACTTGTCAGCTGCATGATAAAAAAAAAGCATTTAATTATTCTAATCCCATTTCTCAGCATTTGGCTCTTTTTTTATGTTTTAGCATCACAAGTGTACATCTAAATACTTCTTAAATGCTATGAGCGTTTCTGTTACTAAAACCCTTACAGGCAGTAAGTTCCAAATTCCCACTACACTCCAGATGAAAAAAAAATTCCTCACATCTCCTCTAAACCTCCTGCCTCTTACCTTAAAGTTATGCCCGCTGGTCATTGTCCTTTCCACCAAGGACAACAGTTCCTTCTTGTCTACCCTATCTATGACCCTCAATTTTATACATCTTAGTCATGTTCCCCTCAGTTTCTTCTGCACCAAGGAAAACAATCCCAGTGTATTCAATCTCTCCACATACCTTTCAGCCCCCTAGGCCCACAAACCTAATTTCTGATGAAGGGCTTATGCCCGAAACATCAGTTCATCTGCTCTTCAGATGATGCCTGACTAGCTGTGCTTTTTCAGCACCACACTCTTCGACACATACCTAGAACTCTCTAGATCAGGAAATATCCCCTCTGCATCCTCTTCAGTGCAATTACATCTCTACTGTTATGAATTCTAGAACTGGGCATAACACTCTAGCTGTGGCCCAACCATCTTTTTCTACAGTTTCAGCATAACCACAATTTGAAACACAAGATACAAGTTAAATTACGTGACTGTAATGATTTGATATACAGCTGGATGTTATAGAGTAATATTCTCAAAATAAAAGATTCTTTCAGGAAAGTTTGCGTTTGCATTATATAGCCATTTTAAAAATTATTGACTTACTTTTCCAAGTAATCATAATGACGAGAAAGAACATTTTTCACGAAATATTGTGTATCTTCAGACAAATTCTTGTCGATCATTTTTGAAAATTGCAACTTTGCACGTAGGAAATAACCAAGAGGCCACAGCCATTCCTAGGAACAAAAATAAAACATACAATTTTGTTATAATACAACAAAAAGTGAGTTTTGAGAAGATTTGTAGCTCAGGTTGAGGTTTTGGATGTAGGTTTACTCGCTGAACTTGAAGGTTCATTTCCAGACGTTTCATCATCATACTACGTAACATCTTCAGTGGGCCTCAGGCGAAGCACTGCTGAAAATTCCTGCTTTCTATTTATATGTTTGGGTTTCTTTGGGTTGGTGATGTCATTTCCTGTGGTGATGTTCTTTCCTGTGATGAAGTCACTTCCTGTTCCTTTTCTCAGGGGATGGTAGATGGAGTCTAACTCGATGTGTTTGTTGATAGACTTCCGGTTCCATGCTTCTAGGAATTCTCGTGTGTGTCTTTGTTTGGCTTGTCCTAGGATGGATGTGTTGTCCTAGTCAAAGTGGTGTCCTTCCTCATCTGTATGTAAGGATACTAGTGAGAGAGGGTCATGTCTTTTTGTGGCTAGTTGGCGTTCATGTATCCTGGTGGCTAGTTTTCTGCCTATTTGTCCAATGTAATGTTTGTTACAATCCTTGCACAGTGTTTTGTAAATTAGTTTTGCTCGTTGTCTGTATAGGGTCTTAAAAGTTCATTAGCTGCTGTTTTAGTGTGATGGTGGGTTTGTGGGCTACCATGTTGCCAAGGAGTCTGAGTAATCTGGCAGTCATTTCTGAGATGTCTTTGATGTAGGGGAGTGGCTAGGGTTTCTGGACATGTTTTGTCTGCTTGTTTGGGTTTGTTGCTGAGAAATCAGCAGACTGTGTTCATTGGGTACCCATTCTTTTTGAATACACGGTATAGGTGAATTTTGATGGGTGATATACAAAATACTGTAAAAGAACTGTAATAAACACTACAATGGCAGAAGACTAGCCACCAGGATACATGAACACCAACTAGCCACAAAAATACATGACTGTCTCTCACTAGTATCCTTATGTACGGATGAGGAAGGACACCACTTCGACTATGACAACACATCCATCCTAGGACAAGTCAAATAAAGACATGCACGAGAATTCCTAGAAGCACGGCATTCCAACCAGAACTCATCGAGTTAGACCCCATTTACCAACCCCTGAAAAAAGGAACAGGAAGTGACTTCACCACAGGAAATGACATCACCAACCCAAAGAAACCCAAACATATAAATAGAAAGCAGGAATTTTCAGCAGTGCTTCGCCTGAGGCCCACCGAAGATGTACCTGGTAGGGTGACAAAATGTCTAGAAATGAACCTCCCAGCTCAGCGAGCAAACCTACATCCACAACAAAAAGCATTTTGCTGAAATTGATGAAACACTGTATAAATAATTACCGGTCCTTGGTGGTAGTTATAGCCTCTTGATATATTGAAGTTGCCATTGTCGAAAGAGTTATCATATACACCACAGTAAACTTGGTCACTAACCAGAAAGAAAAACAAATATTACAATCTCTATTAAGGCACATTAGCAAGGGAGTCCAGACTGGGTAACAGAAGAAAATGGATAGCCATGAACAGATTACCAAAGAAACACCTCACCAATTCTGTGCTTTGTCATGTTTTTACAAAAAGACTGTATCTCAATGTGACTAGTATACATTTCAGCAATTGTTTGTTTTCATTAACAATATTCATTCTACTGAAAATGGGACTAATTTTAGCAACAATGTTACTCACTCTGGATCTAATGTTTTCAATCCCAGGGGTCCAAGCAGCTTCTCCTCTACAACCGTTAAAGCTTTCCATGCTTTTTCTGGGCTAAAAAGCTCAGGGGCCTGAAAATGAATGAAGTTGATTTTATTGCAGTAATTAAAGCTTCATTTAAGCATTCATATCATTTTACATATCTCAAAAGGTGAGAGGCAAGAGATCTCACAACTGATTGGAACAGCAATATCAATGGCACCAAACTCAGAATTTAGCACCAAAAACATAAATGATGACAGATCAACCACTTAACATTGGTAATTCACATATTAAGGAGAAAGTGAGGACTGCACATGCTAGAGATCAGAGCTGGTCACATTTTCAATTCACATATTAAGCCAATTTGTACCAAGATTTAAAATATGACATGAATGCAGAAAAAAAGTGCTACCAATCCTCTGCAGATCTGGCACCAACTGTAGGGAGGTAAACATAAGCACACTGATTTTAAATGTTAATTCTCAGTTTCTCTCATCACATACACTGCCTGACCTGCAGAACATATCCAGTATTTTCTGCCCATATTTCAGATTTACAGAATCAGTAGCATTTTAAATTGCGACATCTTTACTGACAAGTTTTTTTTAAAAAAGTGTTGTGCAAGAGCAATAACATTTATCCTGTGAAATCCAATCACTTACCACAACCATAGCTATAGGAAAGTTTGGTCTTAGTTGATAGTCACACCATGGACTGGAAGCACCAAAGCTGTCTTTATAAATGTGCCTTTTGTGGACCAAGTTGGGAAACATTTCATTGGGATCATCTGGATCTTCAGAAACATAGAAATTCTTTTCAAAGTTCTCCATTATTTTCTCATTCCACTCCTCATACGTTATAAATATTTCTTTTCCTGCATAGTATAATAGATATTTCACTACATCATTTTGCAGGCTTGGAAAATAAACTTACAAACTTATTTTGCAAACCATGTAATTTAATGAAGCATGCGTCACACAAGTAAAGATAGTAGGCGGCACGGTGGCACAGTGGTTAGCACTACTGCCTCACAGCGCCAGAGACCTGGGTTCAATTCCCGACTCAGGCGACTGACTGTGTGGAGTTTGCACATTCTCCCAGTGTCTGCGTGGGTTTCCTCCGGGTGCTCCGGTTTCCTCCCACAGTCCAAAAAATGTGCAGGTCAGGTGAATTGGCCATGCTAAATTGCCCGTAGTGTTAGGTAAAAGGGGTAAATGTAGGGTAATGGGTGGGTTGCTCTTCGGAGGGTCGGTGTGGACTTGTTGGGCCGAAGGGCCTGTTTCCACACTGTAAGTAATCTAATCTAATCTAATCTAATCTAAATTTCCAGCAATAACTGACACTTGGCTGGATAAGTGCAGCCCCAACAACACTCAAGGAGCTTGACACCTTGTCGAACAAAGAAGCCATCTTTATTGACCTCACATCCATTTAATCCCTGTACTATCAATACCCAGTGTGTATCATTTACAAGATGCACTTGGGGTGGCATGGTGGCTGAGTGGTTAGCACTGCTGCCTCACAGCACCAGGGTCCCAGGTTCAATTCCAGCCTCAGGCGACTGTCTGTGTGGAGTTTGCACATTCTCCCAGTGGTTTTCCTCCGGGTGCTCCGGTTTCCTCCCACAGTCCAAAGATGTGCAGGTCAGGTGAACTGGTCATGCTAAATTGCCCATAGTGTTAGGTGCATTAGTCAGAGGGAAATGGGACTGGATGGGTTACTCTTCGAAGGGCCTGTTTCCACACTGTAAGTAATCTAATGTAAATAATCATGGCTTCTCAGAGAGCACCTTCCAAACCCATAACCATGTCCATCTAGAAGGACAAGGGCAGCAGATCCATCTTAACTTGGAAATTTATTGCCATTCCTTCAGTGTCATTAGGTCGAAGTCCAGGAATTCTCCAATAGTATTGTGGGTCTACCTACTAGAAATGGACTGCAGTAGTTAAAGAAGGCAGCTCATCCACCACCCTCTCAAGTGCAATAAATGCTGGGCCAGTCAGTATCTCATGAGTGAACTTTTAAAAATTACTCATAAATGATAGTTATGAGTGAAATGCAACTATTAGACAGACAGCTATGTGCTAGTGCATTCTTTTGATAACTGGATTTGAATAAAATGGGCTGTTACAATGTGCACATTTTTCAATTCTGCCACTTGAGGCAAAAACAATGGTGTAGATTTCAAAAGAACACAAATAGAAAGATTCTTAATAGGTGGAGGATTCATTACACCAAATTACTCCTCAGGAGCAGAAAATTATCCCAACAGATGTAAACTTGAACTGTTAAATCAATTTTGCATCTTTATAGAATTGTATCACTGGCGGCAAAGGTTCAGAGAAAATTTGCAGGTTAAGCTATTGAAGAGAACTGGTAGGAAATAGTGGAAGAAAATATTTCTGTTTGAGAAGTCTTGAACCATGGTACATTTCATAAAAATTAGATACAGATCTTTTAAGAGTGAAGCTAAGAAAAACATCTAGGAACAGGACTACTGAAGTCTGAAACTTCCTTCTGCAAAGAGGTAGTCAATTGTTAAATTTAAAACAGATTGATAGATTTTTGTTCATCATTTTAAGGGGTAATGGGACAAAGTAGGATATATGGTGTTATATCAAAATCTTCAGTAATGAAGACATTCTTTTCAAAGTTCTCCATTGTTTTTCTATTCCACTCCTCGAATGTTATAAATATTTCTTTTCTTGTATAGTGTAATATTATTTCACTACGCCATTTGTCAATATCAGGTACAATTCAGTTGGACGACGGAATAGGCTCAAGGGGCTAAACAACCCACTCCTGTTCCTCTGCATTGAAACTCAGCCATTAATGGGATTGGAAAAGGATAAAAAGTGAAAATTGGAGGAATGGAATGTTTGGTAAAATACAAGGTGAGAGCAGAAAGTGTTAGAATGGAGCAAAGCTATAGAAGGATGCAAAGACAAAGTTGAGAATTTTAAATTTGAGAATAGGAACATGTAGCCGATATTCGTCAGCAAAGATGAGCAGAATTCATTGTGTGGCAGATTATATGCAGCAGAGAATGAGACAGGTTGCAGTTCATGAAGAGTGTTTGTCAGGAGGCCATAAAGGAGAAATTCAGTCATCAAACTTGGAGATGGCAAGATCAGAGATGAAGATTTCAGCAGCAAAAGGGCAGATGCAGGAGAAAGTGTACAGGCTTGGTAAATAAACCACAGGTTTCAAAAAGACACCAAGGATTACAAATTAACTCAGCAGAAAAAAAACAGTATCAGTAACAAAAAGAACAATAATTTCAGTGGGGGCTGAAGACAAAGAGTAAATAAATGTGAAGTTGGTTAGGTGACAGCTAGAGCATTGTATGTAGCTCTGAAATCCACTTTACAGGAGGAATGTGACTGCACTGGAGAGAAAGCAGAAGAGATTAACTAGAATGCTGCCTGGGCTGGGGAGTTTTAGTTCTGAAGAGAAATTGGATAAATTGATGTTTTCCTTGGAACAGAGGAATCTAGGGGTGGGTTGGGGGAGGGCACATGATTTGATGGGGGCGCATAGACAGAAAACAGGAAATAAATCTCTCCCCTTAATGGAAGATCAATGGCAGGAGCATAAATTTAAGATAAGGGATGGAAGGTTTCAGGAGGATGTGAGGGAAAATGTTTTCACGTAGAGGGTGCTGGGAATCTGGAACTTGCTGCCTGTAATGGTGATAGAGGCAGAAACCTTCATACCATTTAAGTAGTACTTCGATGTACACTTGCAATACCCAGGCTGGAACATAGGATTTGAATAGTTAGGTGGTTGTTTTTGACCAGCACAGAAGGGTCAAAGGGTATTTTTTCTGTGCTGTAGACCTCTATGACTATGTTATGTATTGGGGCATTAATCATTTACAATTTAAGATGTTATCCTATCCACCTTTATCCTAATAGGAGGACTTTGAGGCTAAATAATAGACATCAAAGATATCTGCCCTCCTCTAATTCTGGCTTCTTGAGCATTACAGATTTAAATCACTCCACCATCCATGGCTGTGTGCCATTAGTTGCCTGGGGTCCAAGCTCCAGAATACTTTGCCTACATCTTCCTTCTTGACCTCTCTTTCCTCCTTTACCAGACTCTAAAACATCCCAGCTGCTTCAGCAACAATCCTCTCTCCATCACAAATTCAGAAGTCGGGATTGTCACCAATGATTACACAATGTTCAGCACCATTCGTGGCTCCTCAGATAGTGAAGCACTCCATCACTAAATGCAAAAGGACATGGCCAATATCCAGGTTTGGGCTGAGAAGTGACAAGTAACATTTGTGTCACACAAATGCTAGACTCTGACAATCTAACCACTGCCCCTTGACATTCAATGGCGTTACCATCACAGAATCCCCACAATCCACATCCTGGGGTTACCGTTGACAAGAAACTCAATTGGACTCATGATATAAATACACAGTCTCTACAAGAGCAGGCCTCAGGCTAACTCCCTGAAGCCAGTCCACCATTTACAAAGGACGAGCCAGAAGTATGATGGAATACTCCCGACTTGCCTGGATGGGTGCAGATCCAACAACACTGAAGAAACTAACACCATCCAGAACAAAGCACTCTGCTTGATCGGCTGCCACATTCACAAGTATCCACTTCTTCCACCTCTGATGTTCAGTAGAAGCAGTGTGTACCATCTACAAGATGCACTGCAGAAATTCACCAAAGATCCTTATACAGCACCTTCCAAATCCATGACCATTTCCATTCAAAAGGACAGGTTCCCAGATATATGGGAACACCACCAGCTGCAAGTTACCCTCCAAATCACTCACCATCCTGACTTGGAAATATATTACCATTCCTTCAGTCTGGCTGGGTCAAAATCCTGAAATTCCCTCCCTAATGAGCTTATCTACAACAAGGACTGCAGCAGTTCGAAAGGCAGCTTACCACCACTTTCAAGGGCAATTCAGCACAGACAAATGCTGGCCAGCCAGTAGTGCAAACATCCAACAAGTGAATAATGAAAAAAAAATTGACCTTTCTTTTGGTCACCTGACCCAATGTCTTCTCATGTATCTTGGTGCCTTACAGGTAGTTCTCCTATAACACCATAGTTGCATTCCAGTGAGACTTTGCTTAATTGGAAATTGCTTAATAGAAATAATGGGGCCTAAGGGAAAAGTGGGGTTAGGGGCAGGCCCATCAAAAAATATCACTCACGATCGCTCAAAAATCACCCAAATGTGCAGCACTGCCTGAATGAAGACTGAAATAATATTTATTAATGAAACAAAAGTAAATTTAACACAATATATTTAAAAAAAATGTAAGAAAGCTGCTCTCTGTATAGTACCTCTCACAGAAAGCTGCTCTGTTGGCAGCTGACATCACCACCATTGTGCATGCGTAGGATGGTGTATACACTGGCACATGCGCAGAATGGCATGGAGATTTCGGAGCAGATATCAACACATGTGGAGAATGAAGCACACAAATTGATCCCTGCTGGAATTGCGTTTTTGCCAACAGAGGTAAGCATTCTCAAAAATACGGTTCCCTAATTCTTCAACAACGTTATAGCTAAATCGTGCTGCCAAAATACATGTTATCCCAGAACTACCTGTATTTTGTTTTATAATGTTCCGGTGAAGCAGTTTGTAATGGTTAAGTGTTAAAGCTGCGATATAAATATGTAGGTCAAAGTATCAAAGCTGGTAAGCATGAGATCTTCAGCATTGTTGTCGAGAAAGCAGTATAAAATCAGGGAAGATATACTAAACTAGTAGACTGTAATTAGTAAACGATATAAAGCAAATGGTGAGATTCCAGCTGGAGAACAGAGAAAATCCGCATTCAATACTTTCGAAGGTCTTGGAGATAATGTGGTCAAGATTTTGTAGAATAGTATCAACGCTGAAGGAGTTCAACAATGTGGAAATACTAGAGAAGCTGGGATTGTCCTTCTTAAAGCAGAAAAGGCTAAAAAGGAGTACTAAATAGTCAAAACCATGAATAGTTTTGATGAAGTAAATAATAGGAACTGTTACTAGCGGTGGAAGGGTTGGAAACCAGAGACAGTTTTGCTACTAAAAAAAACTTACACATTTTGTCAAAGGTATCCAGCTTGTACCCACAGCAATTTTCAAGAATACCAATGAACCAGCTCATGGCTGTGACCTATTTTATTGACTCAAGAGTTTCAGCTAAGTTTGAGTTTAAACTCAACAAAATGGGTGACAGCCACTGGTATACTTTGTTAGGACAATGCCCTGACAAGAGTTTAAATTTTGAACAAGGCAAATTTACAAAACCCTGCAGTTAACGGTCAATCACCAATAACAGGTACATTTCCCATTGCAATGCCTCTATTAGCACCTACCGCTCATACAGAATAATGTTAGCTTCTCCCTTAAATTGGTATTCCTGCAAATTTTCCTTATGAATGCAAGACAAAAAGCTTTGAGAAACGTGGCTTTTTCTAGTAGCATTCAAGTCCCATACTACCAAGCGACAATTTATAGACAATACATGATGATACATTTTCACTAATTGGACACCAATTTTTTTTTTTTACAAATGGTGACAAGACTGCTATGTTCTAGAATGCACTGCCTGCAAGGTTATAGTTTCAATATCAACAATTGTCCCATAGTTAGAGAGAGAATTGCATAAGAAACACTTATAAGCTGAGGGAAACGAGGAGGAAAGTGAAAATAAATGGATAGTGTAACCAAAGAACTGACACAAGGATGATGGGTTAAATATCTCAAATGTTGTGATTTTTAAAACATTGTCCAGAATAATAATCAATATCAGAAAGCTTACCAACATAAAACATTCAAGGTCAGGGACCAATAGTAATGTGTTGCAAACACTTGAGGATATAAAACAAATCTATTTTAGGAACTGAACAAAATCAGTAGGAATAGAACACTCAACTGTTGCATTCAATCCCTTGAGTACATTCCACCATTCTGTTAGATCATGGCCGATTTGTAACTCAACTCCATTTACCAGCTCGTTTAACTGAAATCCCTTGATATTCTTTTTCTCACAAAAACAATTCAATTCTTGAAAATATTAGAGTCGTCTGACTGAATCATAGCAACTATGTATAGAAACTAACTTTCTCACCATCTTTATATGCCTTCACTCCATTGTAAGGGAACAGGGATTTTTTATTCAGTTCCATCAACCAGCGAACAGTTGATTTACTGAGGCCAACTATTTCAACAGCAGATCCATCTCTGAAAAATAAAAACATTTCAGCTGGTCAGTTTATGGAATCAGATATTTCCCAGAAGGATAGATTGTGGAGAAAACATAAAACTTGCATTTATATAGTAGCACTAATGTTTTAAAAATATCTCTTTCAAAGACTCCAGAAATAAAGGAGAGAGTTTGGGAAGGATAATTTAAAGCATTGCTAAAGAGGTGGGTCTTAAGGACAATCTTAAAAAGGAGCAAAGAAAGTTGGAGAAAAAGGGAGGTTTCAGAATAAATTCCAGAGTGTGGGGTTTCAGTAGTTGATAGTACAGCTGGATAAGAAATGAGAGCAGGTTGACTACATATGAGGCCATAGTCAATTGAGGAGTGTTTGATGAGGGATGGACTGTGGAAATTCCTGTTTTTATCCCCGTACTAATTTGCTTTCAAAATAAATTAGGATGATCTTTTTGGGAACAGAAGTGTTATTTTATTGTCCATCCTTAGTTATCCTACCATTAGAGATATTTGTATACTATAGGGGTACAAACAAGGATAGAGCAGACCGGGTATTATGTCAGGTACCCTTCCCAAAAAAGAATTGTGAAATCCAACTAAGTTAATGACATTTGGCAGCTTTTATCAACACATTTGTTTTTGGTGCTAGTTCATTTTGTATTTGCCTTGGACAGCAATTTTTTTGTGTACATTTAAAGAATAATCCCACAAGTCTGTGCTGTTGGCAGGGATCTTGCTCAATACAGTAAATTCATCAAGAGGCATGGAAGAACATGAGTGCCAAGGACAATCCATGGCAATTATTGAGAGAGTTGGCATGAACAGTCTAGGGCAAATGGTGGCTTGTGGCTTGTATGGGTTGGCATGAGTTGCCACGGATTTGGCACAGGGCTTTAAAGGGGACAGAAAGGGAGGGGTAACAGAGACAGACGATAGGAGCAGGACTAGGCCATTCAATCCAGATTCTGCTTCACCATTCAATATGATCATTGCTGATCATTGAGCTCAATATCATAATTCTGCTCGCTATCCCATATCCCTTGATCCCTTTGGTCCATACGAGCTATGTATACCTCCTTCCTGAAAACACAATGTTTTGGCCTTAACTATATTCTGTGTTAGTGAATTCCACAGGCTCACCACACTCTGGGTGAAGAAATATTTCTTCAACACAAGTTCTAAATGTTTTATCCCTTACCCTTAAACTATGACACCTGGTTCTGGAGTCAGCTACCATCAGGAACATCCTTTTTGCATCTAATCTGTCTAGTCCTGTTAGAATTTTTACAAGATGTCTCCCTCATTCTTCTAAACTCAAGTGAATACAATCCTAATCAATTCAATCCCTCCTCATAGATCAGTCCTGCCTTCCCAAGAATTAATTTGGTAAACCTTCACTGCACTCTCTCGATAGCAAGAGTATCCATCGGCAGATTAGGATACCAAAACTGCACTCAATATTCCAGGTGTGGTCTCACCAATGTCCTGTATAATTGCAGCAAGATGTCCTTATTCCTGCATTCAAGTCCTCTCATGAGGAAGCCAACATACAGTTTGCCTTCTTTACTGCCTGCTCCACGTGTATCCTTACTTCCAGCAACTCTTGCACATGGACATCCAGGTCTTATTGAACATTCCCCTCTCTCAAATTACAGCTAAATAATAATCTGCCTTCCTACTTTTGCTAACAAAGTAGATAAGAGGAATCTTGTTGGGGGAGCAAAATTTGCAGGCGAGTGCTGATTTTTGTTCTATACTTTTCTTCACAGCTTTGACAGAATGCCAGAGCATCAAGACTGACATTTCAGTGTTCCACGCTGCCCCTCGCAATGTTTAAACTTACAGTTTCACCCACCCCCACCCGCAGTGAGATCTGATGTTCCAGGCACTTTCTCCTGAGTAATATTTGTGGAACCTCTGGGTCTGCGTTCTTGACCATGCAGTGATACTTGAGGCTAAGGTCTCCAGATTTCCCAATGTTAAATTGTAGGATAACTGTCAGGCATCCAGTTCAGGTTGTCTGGAATCCAAAAGTAGAGGAGTGTTTCATGGAGGTAGAGAGGCAGAGCTGAATGTCATCTGCTTACTGGAGGAATCTGGCACTGATTTTGAACAACGTCAAGTACTATCATGGAGATGAAAATTAGTAAGGATAGCTCCTTAGATGTCTCCAGAGGTAATGGTATGGGGCTGTGAGGTCAAGCTGTTACAGAAAATCTTTCCTGATCTACAGTGTAAGAGTAAAACTAGGCAAGGCAGTGTTCCTATTATGGCTACATAGGGGAGGTGTTGAAGGTGGTTTGTGTTTTCCACTGTGTCATAGGCTGAGAAAGTTAGGGTCTGTCATCAGAGTCACATTGCATCTCATTTGTGGCTTTGGTTACGACTATTTTGTTGCAAAACCTGATTGGAGTGATTCAAATAATATGAAGTGATAGGAAAGGTGGGAGAAATTTGGAGGTGATAACATTAAAGGCGTGAATTTAAGAGATGTCACAGACTTTGATGACAAAGGGGAGATTAGAGAAGTTACAGTTTTGGAGAAGAGAGATAATGTTCAAATTGTTTGATAAATGAATAATGGTGAGAAAGGGGAAGCAGTACATAACAGGAAACTGTTTGCAGTATCAGATAACAGGGCCTGGTACAGATGTTAAGAGGCCAGGAGGTTAGTGGTAAGTAGGGTTGAGAGAGTAGAGAATGGGTCTCAGGGAGAAGGCAAGCTTGGTGAGGGTCTCTGGAGAAATAGGAGTGGAACAAAAACAAAATGCATCACATGTATGTTTTCTTCTTCATAATACTTGCAATCAAGTATCCATCCTAAGATGTTTACCGATTGTAACCTCTCTAACCCAAGGAAATTAAGCAACTTGAGGATCATCCAAGTTAACTTTTCTCCCCATTGCAGACTGACCCTTGACTAGTAACAGCTACAAGGACAATATTGTCACTTTTGCTCTAACTACTGTGCAGAGGTTTTTAAAGATCAAGTAAGAATTAAGAAATACAAAGATTAAATTAATTTCTATTAATGTTTACAATATTGTTTCAGTAGTTTCACAAAACGGCAGAAAACAAAATACACAATTTATTCTTTTAAAAAAAACTGGTCCTCAATTTGAAGTTGAGATCTTTAATCTCATTTTACTAAGACTTTTACCTTGGTGTAGCTGGAATTCCTTTGTTTTGAGCTATTTCACTCTCCCCCATTTTGTCCATCCAGGTTCCACAATTGTATCGCTGCCCTCCAAAGACAAAACCTGTTTCTTGGTTCACTCCTATAGCTACATTGAAACCTTCAAGGGAAGTAAATCAATACATTACATGTAATGTCTCAAATTATTTGCAATATAGTATGCGCAAGAATTGGAAATATAGCAGAAATACCTTCATCTTTCATGTGTGGATCCATGTGAGGTCCAGCATTTCTTTCTCTGAACTGTACACCTTCCATATGACGCTGCATGACCTCTTGAATGACATCATACAGTGGCTGTTCCTGGTTTGAAGGATATCCCAAAACGCATTAATTGAAATATGGACAAGTTCTTTTCTCTTTTTAAAAACGTATTAGTTTAGATTATTATTCTTTTGTTATTTCTAGTTAAACTTTTACTCCTGACTCTGGTTTAAACAAATACCCATCAAAATATGAGTGGCCTAGTTCTGTGGCAGTGGCAAATGAACAGTATTAGAAACACAAAAACATAGAAAATAGGACTAGAAAGGCCTTTCAACCCCTTGAGCCTGATCCATCATTCAACATGGTAATGGCTCATCAATGAGTAAATATCTTAATCCTGCCCTCTCCCCAAATCCCTTGATCCTATTAGCCAGAAAATCTATATTCTTGAAAACACAATGTTTTGACCTCAACCGCTTTCTGTGGTCGTGCATTCCACAGGCTCACCACTCTCTGGGTGAAGAAATTTCTCCTTAGCTTAGTCCTAAAAGTTTTAGGATAAGAGATAAACCTATGATTCCTGGTTCTGGATTCTACCACCATCAGAAGCATCCTTCCTGCATCAACCCTGTCCAGTCCTGTTAGAATTTTATAGGTTTCTATGAGATTTCCCCACATCCTTCTAAAGCCCAGCAAATACAATCCCTATCAACTCAATCTCTCCTCATCTATCAGTTCTGTCATTCCAAGACTCAAATTGGTAAACCTTAGCTGCTGTTCCTCTATAGCAAGAGCATCCTTCCTCAGATTAGGAGACCACAACTGCACGCAGTAGTATCTCACAAAGATCCTGTATAATTGCAGCAGGACAGCCTTGCCCCTCTCCTCAAATCAGGTCTCTATGAAGGCCAACATAGTTTGCCTTCTTTACTGTCTACTACAGTTGAAACTTTATTGCTGGAACAGCACAGCAGGTCAGGCAGCATCCAGGGAACAGGAGATTCGACGTTTCGGGCACAGGCCCTTCTTCAGGAAAGAAGGGCCTGTGCCCGAAACGTCGAATCTCCTGTTCCCTGGATGCTGCCTGACCTGCTGTGCTGTTCCAGCAATAAAGTTTCAACTTTGATCTCCAGCATCTGCAGACCTCACTTTCTCCTTACTGTCTACTACACCCATGCATTTATTTTCAGCAACTGGTGCACAAGGACACTCATGTCTCTTTGAATATTGTCCCCTCTCAATTTACAGCCAAATAATAATCTGCCTTCCTATTTTTGCTACCAAAGTGATAACCTCACATTTATTCACATTATACTATTCAGAAGCTATTGATTTTCTCTCCCACTGATTTATCCTTCTTCCATCACAAATGGATTTAGCTCATCTACCATGCTTTTGTGCATCCACTCAGACTGTCCAAACTACACTGCAACATTTCTGCATCCTCCTTACAACTCATCCTTCCACCCAGCTTTGTATCATCTGCAAGTTTTGAGAAATTACATTTAATTCCCTCATCTAAATAGTTAACATATGTTCTGAATAATTGGGGTCTGAGAACCAATCCCCGCAGCACCCCACTGGTCACTGCCTGTTGTTCAGAATAAGACCACTTCCCTAGAGATTTTCTTTTTTTTGCACTTGAAAATCAAATAGTGTTACCCCCACCCACCCAAGTACCCATACTGCTACCTTTGGGGATCTGAGACTTTGTGAATAGGACAACTAAAGGTATTTCTTCTTATCTAATCAATTGAAGACTTCTTCCTGAGGATGTGCTCACAAAACTAGGATAAACACATTAGAAGTTTACTTAATGTCAAATTATGCATAGCAGTAGTTTCCAAACTGAGAATTGGTGACTCAGAAACAGCAAATCAACCTCCCCCTCCCTCTGAAACTATGCCTCACGAAGGCAGAAAGGCCAAAGCAGGATTTGGCCTTGCCCTTGCTCTGCTCTTCTTAGTTTACAGAGAAGAGTTCTACCAGTTCCAACATGATAAACAATGCTTGAACTATGTACAAGCTATTGATTTCTTCCTCCACTGATTTATCCTTCTTCTATCACAACTGCCTCATGGCTCCAACTCAACAGTTATGGCCTGGCCCCACACCTTTCTGTCTATTCTCACGATTTAAAACAAATGTTGTCTGCAGTATCTTGGCCATGACTCCGTCCTTCTCCCTAGCAATTGTCTGAGACTGCACACGAATTCTTGTAACTTGTCGTATTCGATCCCAAGATGAATTTTCAAATGTACATTTGGGATATCTCTAAGACAAACTATTCCCACTTCATTACATCCATCAACAGCTTTGGAATCCCTCTCCCCCCCCATTTTCCTTCTTTAACAGATTCTTTAGAACCTTCATCCTCAACCAGGGGTTTTGATTAACCGCATGAATATCTGTCTATGTGGACCATAGGTTGATTTATTTCTGAAATGCCTTGAGACATGTTAAAATGTGCTATGCAAATGAAGTTGTTGGAGTGAACTATATTTAATGTGTCTTAAGGCAGTACTATGTTATTTATTATGCAACTTATGGTTATTATGTATTGTTCTTATGGTTAATGAGTACAGAAGCTATCAATTTCTATTCAGAGTAAAAGACCTCAGAACAAATTACAGCTTTTGTTGCCTGTAAGTTTTTATGTATGTTGGCAGGGTGAGAAAGGGGTAAGGGGACAGATATTTTAAGCTTTTGTTGTACCAACAACAACAATACAAGATCACCACTGTTGTTTGAAAGGCACGCTATTATTCAGAGACTACTGAAGAGAAAACAAAATAGGTAGCATTTTGTACTATTCTATTCAACCCTTTATTTGTGAAGTAAATCAAGGCATTTCTCTGACTGAAATTAAATTTAAAGACAAGAACTGGACTTAAATAGTAAACCACAGGGAGCTGAATCTGTAGAAAATAGTAATATTAATTGTACTTCAAGGTCACAACAAATTGGGATAGTTAAGCAAGGTCAAGGAGTTATGTTTGGTATGTAAATACTGTTGGAGGACGGTGAAGCCAACCTGGGTTGCAAGTACAATTTAGCAAGCACAGCATTTGTTGCATGTCTCCAATTGCTCTTGAACAGAGTGGCTTACTAGATTATTTCAGAAGACAGCCGATCACATTTTTGAGGAACTGGAGTCACATGGAGGTCAGACTGGCTAAAGATGGCAGATTTACAACCAGATGCAGTTTAAACAATAATAACAATAAGTTGTCGTGGACACCATTACTTAGAACAGCTTTTTTGTTCCAGAATTATTAACTGAATTTAAATTTCACCAGCTGCCATGGTGGGTTTGAATTTACATTCCTAGAGTGTGAGTCTGTGCTTCTGGATTAGTGGGACAGTGACATTATCCTAAAGGGACTGTAAAATGAGGCCTTTAGACACCATGTTTTCAGAGAAGCTCTCCAAGTAAACTGAGTGGCAATGACATGTAGCTTATGTTAATCTGGGAATTTAGATAGATCTAAAAGTTTCTGGAGACAATTATCAGTGTTGAAAAAAACTATTTTGTTCTTGAGGAAAGAAAGAATTCCTTTCTGAGAGTTTGGTTTTGAATCTAATACCGAAGTTTGTCTTATAATTTGTCTTGCATTCTTGGTAAGCATAACATGATTCTTTTTGTTAGTTGCTTAAATAGTCTTCAGTTGTTAAATAAGTTGTATTATTTAATTATATTTAACAAAATTTGATATTATTCATTACTTAGTGCCTTAGCCTTGCCTGATGGGATACTCTGCCAAATTTGGAACAATTGAACTATACAGTTTGAAGGGGTCTTTTAATTAGGCCTGTGCTATCAAAATAAACTAATCAGAATGATCTAAAGAACTTTTTAAATCTGACAAATATCTTGAAGTACCAATGCTACACCAGCAGAGTAGTGCATTTATACAGTCATAGAGTCATTGAGATGTACAGCATGGAAACAGACCCTTTGGTCCAACCCGTCCATGCTGACCAGATATCCCAACACAATCTAGTCCCACCTGCCAGCATCCGACCCATATCCCTCCAAGCCCTTCCTATTCAAATACCCATCCAAATGCCTCCTAAATGTTGCAATTATACCAGCCACTTTGTGCCATAATTAAAGGTGAAGGAAATAATTACCACAGTGCCTAGGTCAAGAGCTGGAGACTGGTCAGTAGGATATAGTCGAGATATAGGACATTTGAGAATTTTCAATCCATTCTCAACCTTCAAACAGTAATCCTGAATACACTGCAGCCACCACCAGACAGCATCTCTACAATTGTATCGAGCACATATTCCATGACCAAGTAGATTTGGAATTAGTCCATGCCGCAGAGTAGTGGCAAATGCAAGGATTATATTCCTGGAATTAAATTATATATATTTAGTACCGATAGGGGTACAGGTTTTTTTGAAACAAAGACAACTAATTTTCATGAATTCAACAGCAATAACTGCAAAACAAATGAAATCTGAGACGCAGACCACCCAAACTGGCTTGATCACATGAAACTCCAATACCTGTTAGATGAAAAAAAATTTGGGTCAAAATGGTAGACTCACAAAACGGCTTTGATATCTAAAGTCCATTCACTTTTAAAAAAAATAGCCAAGTATTGCCAGCACTGGAAATCAGAAATAAAAGCAGAAAACACTGCATAATTCTCAGTCAGTCTGGCAGCATGTGTGGAAGAGAGAACAAAGTTGAAATGTCAGGTGTTTTGTTTTATTTTTTTCTTAGGATGTGGCTATATACCACTTCTTTTTTGGAAAAAGGAAGCTACTGTTCTCAGGCTCTCAGGTAGAAAATGAAAAAGGGCAAAATATTGTGCTCTTCTATTTAACCATCATTGTGGTTCGCAGTACAGGTTTGTACTTCTATGGAATCAATATTCTAATCATGGAATCATTGGAAGGTTACAGCATGGAAGGACATTTGGCCCAGTGTGTCTGTGCTAAAAGGTACTCAGATAGCCCAACTCCGCATTTTTTTCCTCTTCATGTGAATATAAATTCTCATTGAAAGCAAAGACTGAGCATGCCTTCACTACATTCTCAGGAGCACATTCCATATCTAACCACTTGTTGCAGAGAAATAGATTTTCACATGTTGTCACTGCTTCTTTTGCCAATTGCCTTAATCAGCATTCTCAGATTCTTGATCCTCTCCCAAATGGGAATGGTTTCTCTCGATCTACTCTGCCCCGAACCTCATGATTTTGAGCATTTCTATCAAATCTCCTCTCCAAGGACAGGGCCCCAGATTCACCAATTAATCCACATAACAGAAGACCATCATACCTTCACACTTCCTTTCACATTGATCCTAAATTTTTCTTTCAGAATTATTCACAATACGTCTACTGAGGCTGAATCATTGTTTTCAAAAGCTTCCTGATCACTTGCTTGCTTTTGTATTTTGAGCCTCTACCTTTTACCATCTTGGGTTGACCTTGAATGAACAGGTCGATCCAAAAAAAAAGCAATCTCTAATGTGAATATCTATGAAAAAATAGTAACTATTTGAAGACAGAACAGTTAGGAAGCTGGGTTGAAGTGTTATTCGGTCACTTTCAATGATCAGAGACACTCAAACTCTTGTGAGAGAATGGGCAAGGGAGAATTAGAATCCTTTTCTACTGTTAACATTTCTTACACTTGCAGGACAACAGACACTTTTTTTAAAATTGCATCTTGCTTTAAAGTTCCTACTTCACTGTGTATAAGAGAACACTTGGCTAAATTGGTTGTAAATTAAATCGGTTTCCAAATTGGAAAACTTGCATAGATCAGTTAGTGCATCCCCTCTCCCACTTACTTGAAAACTCTGGGCTGAATCTTGCTCTTTTTGGTTTGAGTTGCATGAGTTTTGTTTTGGAGGGATTTCCAACATGAGGTCTAGTAGGCTCTCATCGCAGCTTACCAAACTTTCCTCTACTCTGCCCTTCCTGTCTGATTTCTGCCTTATCTTATCACACACTGATCCTGGAAGAACTCTCCACTCAGCATTCCAGAATGCATCATTGACCCTTATGCCTGTGCCATCTTGAAAAACCTATCGTGCACTTGGACAAGCACAGTCAATCTAGAACTGTTCTGCACAGTTCCGACATGGCAGAAAGGATCAAATCAGCAATCTGCTGAGAGGGCATGGACCAGGAAGTCCTACTGAAAGTGGGCTTCCTCCTCCCCAAAGACCAGCAGTAGAGGCCAAGACACTTAGTCTGATGTTGCTACCTCGTATGGGCAGTCTCAAACATCACTCTTGGAAGAAGGTCAATGACATTCTCCACCCCACCATGGTTAAGTGCCACCCATCCTCTCTCCGATACCTCACTATCTCTGCTACTGTATCTACCTCCCACCAATGCTCACAATCGATCATTCTCAGTGCCTACAAAACATCTTCATTCACCTGCTGGCATTCGCCTTAACTCTGGACACCACTAACCCAGTTTGCCCTCTGTGCCTAATCACTTGCACAGGCCACCTCCCCACCTGCAGTGCAAGCAATAGCTGTCCCACTCATTTTCTTCTTCCTTAATATCTGCTTCTCTCTTATTCCAGGAGGAAAGCACCTCTAATAGGGCAGAGGGAGTCAAGACTGGTAGTGGGACAACTGAAATTTAACTCTTCAGCCTTTATGTGAAAAGCATCCTGACTGACCGCCTCAAGTGGCTGGCTGATCATTTCCAAGCCCCTACCTTGATATTGGGGGCTGCCCCTGACTTCCTGTGGCAGAAGCCAGAGATTATTCTCCCTGACTTAACTGAGACCTGCTGCCAACCATGACACGCTTCCTTCCTTTGTGTCTGTACTAAATGGCATGACAAGACTGCAGCCTGGTATCTCTGGCTGAAGGGCACATGCAAAAAGGTGAGGCAAGTTAGGTGTTACGAGGTGTGCCTTTAAGAAGGATTTGATCCTGTCAAGTTTCTTTTGAAAGCAAGTGTTCCAAACTTGGAGACAAACTATCTGCTTTGAGCTACCTTTGTTTTTTTTTAAAAAGGTTGGAATAATAGATGTAGCATGAAGGGATGGTGTCAAGCTCCCACAGAACCAGGATTTTAGTTTTAGCTTTCAGTAGCTGTTGAGATCTTGAAGCTGGATGTGGAAGTTTTCATTCCTCTTTCTCTTACAGCTAAAAGCATGGGTTCTGTTTGTGCTGCCAGAATTGCATGTGGGACAATCTGAAATGTTCTGAATTTGCCATTGTTAAATGTGTGTTTATGGGATGTTTCTACATTGGAACAGTTATTGTTTAGCAGTTAAATAATCTATTATTCTGTTAAGTTTTCCAATAGAATTAAGTTATTCCAATTCATCTTTCTTTTGTTTGTATTTTAACTATAGTATAAAAAGAAAGTGTGCTTCGCTTCAAGCTTGAAAGTTGACCAATCAAATTGCATCCAGAACACAATGCCTTTAAAAATAAGAGAAGTTGGGGTCCAGGCTATCTTCTTAATATATTTTGAGGGGGTTTGATCTAGTCCATAACATAGGAATATGGTGAACGTCCAGGTTGGGTCAAAGTGATTGAGAACTATGAAAGTGAGTAGAGAGCTCAGGCATACAACTTGGTGTTGGATGTGCATCTACTGGAGCAGCACTAAAATCAGATACATCCAGCAAGTGGATCGAAGGTGTGCCATGAAAGTTCTTAAGAGATTGGAATATATCAGATGCGAATGTCTATGGACATTGAGTGGATGTGACTGATGCCCATGAAGTGTGCTCTGAGATGCTGATGTCCAACATGGACTTTGTCCAGAGCAAGCAGTGAACTGAACTCACCGGGTAACTGCTCTGGTTTCCATGTCAAGCTTCTCCACCTGAAACTAGTCTGATAAGATAGAAGGCTGAATATTAATAAGGTGAGTTGAGCTGTCAACAAGGCACTTGAGAAGCAATAATCCTCAAATGGCAACTCTAGAAACTCATCAAGCAGTTTGTCAAAGCATAAAAGACGTTGATATCAATGTCACTAGACTTCTCACCATGGCCGATATCCCACACCCTATTAGGATTCAGATCTATATTTCCAACCTTTTTCAGTTGTGATGAAAGATCATCAACTTTAAATACTGGAGTAAAGTTCAGCTAAATATCAATTTGGGGAGTTACATGGAGGGTTTCTCTCTGTGAACTCTAGTAGGATCTGTCACATAATTATTTGTTGGTCACCACATCATATATGCATCTGTAGCACTGATCTCGCAGAATCTTGCACTCACCAGTGGCAGACAGACTTGGTGCTGCTGGACATTTGGGATTTCTACTACTGGTCTCATATTTAAAAACCAGCTGAGAATCAGGTCATTGACTGTCTGCCACTAACTGTCCTTTACAGTACATTTGGTGGGCAGGGAAACAAAAAGATAAACCTTCTGAAGGCACCCATGTGCCACAGGTGATACTTCATGTGAAGTAGAATTTCACATTCCTAAATGTGCTGGCACAACACCTCATCACATACAAAAAAAAAATACTACATTTGCTTCTGGGACTAAACAGGAGCTGCTTGCTTTTGAGAACAAACAAATTTCCAGTCATTGACTGATCACTTCCCCCAACTCAGATCTATTGGAATTGAACATCAATTAAATCCTGTCTGACTTTTTGCATTCAGCATTACACAGCTTTACCAGTGAAGGTGATGCTCCTCCTGATCAATGTTCTCGTCTTCCTCAAAAGACTACTATTTCTTATTTTTCTAACTTATATTTTTACTATAAATCCATAATGCAGTTTAACCTTTCCTTTTTATTTTCTCTATTTTTTTGTACCCAAGATTTATCCCTAGGTACTATGTAGCTAAGATGGCGCCATGTGCTGGTGACACTTTTCACTGTACTCCTTTTCTTTTGTAAACTTAATTCTAATTCTGTTGCTCTGCCAATTCTACAATGTCTATCATGCCATCTCTTTTGATTGCTCCAGTTGTGGAGTGAACAGAATGCAAGGATTATACAGCCCACACTGTCTGTTGTGTACTGCAAGGCTCCCCCAGACCAATCCAAACATCAGAACCTCATCTTCAGGAGGCCTATCTACTGCTCAACAATGGTACTGGTAGAGGACAATACTGGACTGTATTGTATCTACACTTGGCTGTAGGCAGTGGGTAGCATAATAGAGTCACCAGCAGTGGTTGCAGAGGCTTGCCTTAGTGTCTAAGTACTAGTCCTTAAAGGCACCCAGACCCTGAAACAAAGCAAAAAATTAAGATTTGTCAAGGATATAGGCATAAGGGCAGTTTATCAGGGAGCTGGTTCAGAATTCTAAGATGCTGCACCGATGATCACAGATAATTAGTCAACTATGTTATGATATGGCACTCTCAACTTAAATTGTGACCTTACTGGAAACATAGATGATTCTTGACAGAATGGCTCAGAGATTGTTTCCTCACGCGGGAAAATTTAGGATCTGCGAGCATAATCTCATAATATGGGCATGCCAGCTGGGACGGAGATGAGGAAACATTTCACCTCTTAGAGGGCAGTCAATTGTTGGAATTCTTTATCACAGAGGGTTATCAAAGCCAGGTTGTTAAGTCAAGGCTGAAACACATTTTTGATCAGTAAAGGAATCAAGGGTTATGGGATAAGGCAGGAAAGTGAAATTGAGGATTATAAGATCCATCATATCACACCGAACAGGGCCCATGTCTGCTCCTATACCTCATGGTCATGATCAAATGTTAGTGCATGCAAACAGGACTCACTACTCACTCGCAAGATTCTCAACTTGCCATTAAAACCTTACGATGAAAAATCAGACTTATGTTAATCAACATCAGGGATCTCATTTTTCAATCTTAGCAAATCTTCCTAACTGACTCAACATTTGGGGGCCAGGAAAATTCCATCCATTAACTCCAGTGTCTTTCACAGATTCTGCCTGAACTACTTAGTTTTTATAGCATTTTTTGCTTTAGTTTTAATTTTGAACAAACTAACACATCATGTCTTTATTCTCGAATTTACTGCCATTTTTCGTTTAGATTACCCACCAAACAAATTCAACATTCGCTTCTAGGACTAAAGAGGGGCGACATGCTTTTTGTGCAACACACAGCTCTTGTTAGTGTAATTCTTTGATAAAAAAATGATAGTTGCTCATTTACGCACTTTTCAAGTTTTGACAAAGGGTCATTACTTTGAAATAACATCACATTGATTCTCTTGATGCTGCCTCACTTGCTGAATGTTTCCAGAAACTTCTGCTTTTGTTTTTATTATGTCATCCTCTTGGGTTTCAGAAAAAAGATTAGATTAGATTAGATTAGATTAGATTAGATTACTTATAGTGTGGAAACAGGCCCTTTGGCCCAACAAGTCCACACCGCCCCGCCGAAGCGCAACCCACCCATACCCCTACATTTACCCCTTACCTAACACTACGGGCAATTTAGTATGGCCAATTCACCTGACCTGCACATCTTTGGACTGTGGGAGGAAACCGGAGCACCCAGAGGAAACCCACGCAGACACGGGGAGAATGTGCAAACTCCACACAGTCAGTCGCCTGAGTCGGGAATTGAACCCGGGTCTCTGGTGCTGTGAGGCAGCAGTGCTAACCACTGTGCCACCGTGCCGCCCCAAAAGGTTGTACAAATTTTCATTGAAATTCAATCAGAGCAAAATGAAAAATAGGAGTACTCATTTAATAATGCAGGAGTTAAAGATCCTTTTCTCCAAACTCACCAACAGCAATAAATTCATTCTAGTCAAGTGCAGCACAAAGAACCTTAAAACATTGCAAGAATCATAATATCAAAAATCACATAACACCAGGTTATAGCTACACTAGCTACCTGACGAAGGAGCAGCACTCCAAAATCTTGTACTTCAAAATAAACCTGTTGGACTTTAACCTGGTGGTGTGAGATTTTTAACTTTGTCCACCCCAATCCAATACTGGCATCTTCAAATCAAGAATCATAATGTCACTCCTCTGATGTCTGCAGACTCAATCAACAGGCACTAGTTAAAAAGGACTGTAGTGTGTTGCTTACATATATAGTGAAGTTTCACTATATTTTCAGAAAACAAAATTTGGATGTAGAGACAAATGTAAATCAAAGAGATTGAAGTTTGCCAAGAGCACAAAAAAAGACAGAAGTGTGGCGTGTTCCATTGTGGACATTGCACAGGCACAACACCATGGATAGAATAACTCCCTTTGGGCCAAATAGCCACTGCACATACACACACACATTTGCCCGGAAATATCTCTCCAACATTTCTCAGATTCTACATATGATAATTCCTTACCTGGCCTCTAAGTAGCGTCCCGTTACCAGCATTAGACCTCGGAGAGAAATGAAAGTATCTCTACCCCAACAACGGAATAATCCAGCAGAAAAGTGTGGTAACCCTTAGTAAGAAATTTGAAAAACCTATTTAGAAGAGATAGAATCGAAAAATAAAGAGGTGCAATTTCCTTTCAGCAAATCAATGTAGAAGGAAATTACTCCTGTTACACGGTACTCCAGTGTGAGCAATTCACATTCATACAAAATTATGTTGTGAGTAGAACACCCTTTTCACATTATAAGTTTGCTACAGAGTCAAAATGCTAAATAGTACTAACTCATTATGACAATCTCGCTCCAAAATGTTAAACATTTCCCCAATGATACAGAAGATATCAAATTTGAAATATCCCAAATTGTGAAAATGATGGACAAAATTGTTCTCATTACACGGACTTGTTTTGACAATTTTTTTAAAAAACCGTTGAGATTAGTTGTAAAACAGGAAAATTAGGATAATACACATTGCCTAGGATTCCTGAAATTCAGCTTTGTGAAAAAGACATCATAATAAACTTTCAAAACATTTAAGTACATGATCAGAAGCAGTGTTGTTTACCTGCTGCTAACGAAACACAGCACTGCTCGATCTCACCAGTAATGTAATTATGTCTAGTCGGAACACCTTCTATGCATTCAGACAGTTTTGGAAGAGCAGGAAATCTTCCCACTCCACACATCTGCAGTGAGCTCAGAGCAAGTTGCTTCACAAATGATGAGCCATTCTGCACAAAGCTACAAGAAAATGAAAACTGTATCAGCAGAAATCTTAGCATGAAGAATTTAAAGCTTTACACATCATAAATGCCCAATTTTGTCAATTCTTCCTTTGTGCAAATCCAACTATCAGCCCTGCCCACCTTCTTAAATGAAAAATCTAAATACATTTGGGGACCAACCAGCAATGTTATGGCTGTTGACAGTGCACAATTAATTAAACAAATGGGGTTGGTTAGCTCATTTGGCTGGATGGCTGGTTTATAAAGCAGAGCAATGCTGAAAGCATGGGTTCAATTGCTGCATTGGTTGATGTTACCATGAAGGATTCTCCTTCTCAATCTCTCCCCTCCTCTAAGGCATGGTGACCTTCAGGTTAAACCACCATCAGTGATCTCTCTTTGTAGAAAGAGATAGCATTATGGTGACTTAACTTTACCTTTTTGTTAAAAGGAGTGAATCACCATGGACTTAATGCTCATATGTTAACATCAGAAGGCAGGGAGAATACGTTAAATCCATCAGGCAGTTTGCTTGCAATTTACCCATCCATCTGCCCCCACTGCAATCACAGCAGTGGTAGAAGGATCTCATCTGCTGGCAGTGTTGGGGGAAAAGCTCCTTATTGGGCACTCCAATGCTTCATTAAATCTAGCTGCACAAGCTTTGCCATCACAACCTGGGAGTAATAATAAATTAAATTTAACTCTACTACAAATCTATAATAATCAATAACTGGTCTCTTCACAATCTGAGGATATTCCAAAGCACTTACAAGCCAATGGAAGAACTTTTGCAGTCACGGTTGTAATCTATGAAAGCTTAGCAGCCAAGGTTTGTGCTGCTAGAATCTGCAAATGCTCATGAGATAACCGGAAGGACAAGTTGATAATGACCAGGTACTTAGGAAACCTCCCTGTTCTTCTCGGTTTATTTTATTTTCACCTAAAAGAGGTGATCTGATCCAGCATCTCTAGTAATGCAGCTCAGTGTCGGTACTGCATTGAAACATCAGGCAGATTATATGCACAAATCTCTGGACTGGGGTTTGAACCCTGAATCACCTTAATCAGAAGCTAGAGTGCTGTCATTAAGGCTTGATTTCTAGCCAAAGAACAACAAGCCCTTGGAGCTCTGGGCCACTGTTATTGTGTCTTGATGTAACCCCCTGTCCAGGTCTTGAGTTGCTGCACAGATTTATCAGAACAATAAAATGTTCAAAGTTTGGGAGAAGATTTGTAGCTCGGGTGCTCGTTGTTGTGGTTCTGTTCGCCGAGCTGGGAATTTGTATTGCAGACGTTTCGTCCCCTGTCTAGGTGACATCCTCAGTGCTTGGGAGCCTCCTGTGAAGCGCTTCTGTGATGTTTCCTCCGGCATTTATAGTGATTTGTACCTGCGCTTCTGGTTGTCAGTTCCAGCTGTCTGCTGCAGTGGTCGGTATATTGGGTCCAGTCGATGTGCTTATGATTGAATCTGTGGATGAGTGCCATGCCTCTAGGAATTCCCTGGCTGTTCTCTGTTTGGCTTGTCCTATAATAGTAGTGTTGTCCCAGTCGAACTGATGTTGCTTGTCATCTGAGTGTGTGGTTACTAAGGATAGCTGGTCATGTCGTTGGTGTTCATGGATGTGGACCGTTAGCTGTCTTCCTGTTTGTCCTATGTAGTGTTTTGTGTAGTCCTTGCATGGGACTTTGTACACTACATTGGTTTTGCTCACGCTGAGTATCGGGTCCTTCGTTCTGGTGAGTTGTTGTCGGAGAGTGGCTGTTGGTTTGTGTGCTGTTATGAGTCCCAGTGGTCGCAGTAGTCTGGCTGTCAGTTTAGAAATGTTTTTGATGTATGGTAACGTGGCTAGTCTTTTGGGTTGTGACATGTCCTCATTCCGTTGTCTTTCCCTTAGGCATCTGTTGATGAAATTGCGGGGGTATCCGTTTTTGGCGAATGCATTGTATAGGTGTTCTTCTTCCTCTTTTTGCAGTTCTAGTGTACTGCAGTGTGTTGTGGCCCTTTTGAACAGTGTTTTGATGCAAGTTCTTTTGTGTGTCTTGGGGTGGTTGCTTTCGTAGTTTAGGACTTGGTCTGTGTGTGTGGCTTTCCTGTATACCTTTGTGGTGAAATCTCCGTTCGGTGTTCTCTGTACCATCACGTCTAGGAATGGGAGTTGGTTGTCCTTTTCTTCCTCTCTAGTGAATCTGATTCCTGTGAGTGTGGTGTTGATGATCCGGTGTGTGTTCTCTATTTCTGTGTTTTTAATAATTACAAAGGTGTCATCCACATATCTGACCCAGAGTTTGGGTTGAATTTGCAGTAAGACTGTTTGTTCTAACCTTTGCATTACCGCTTCTGCTGAGTCCAGAGATGGGTGAGCCCATGGGTGTGCCGTTGATTTGTTCATATTATTTGGTTGTTGAATGTGAAGTGTGTTGTGAGGCACAGGTCCAGTAGTTTGAGTATGCCGTCTTTGTTGATAGGTTCAATGTTCTATTGTCTGTTCTGTATGTCCAGCAGGTTGGCTATTGTTTCTCTGGCTAGGGATTCGTCGATAGAGGTGAACAGTGCCGTTACATCGAATGAGACCATAGTTTCTTCCTTGTCTATGTGTATATTTCTGATGATGTCCAAGAATTCCTGTGTTGATTGTATAGAGTGTCTGGATCTGCTGATCAGGTGTTTCAGTTTCTGCTGTAGTTCTTTAGCCAGTTTGTGTGATGGTGTCCCTGGTAGTGATACTATGGGTCTGAGTGGGATGTTTGGTTTGTGCACTTTAAGTAGTCCATAGAATCTGGGGGTGTTGTAAGTCCTAAACTACGAAAGCAACCACCCCAAAACACAAAAGAAGTTGCATCAAGACACTGTTCAAAAGGTCCACAACACACTGCAGTACACCAGAACTGCAAAAAATGAGGAAGAAGAACACCTATGCAATGTATTCGCCAAAAACAGATACCCCCGCAATTTCACCAACAGATGCCTAAGGGAAAGACAATGGAATGAGGACATGCCACAACCCAAAGGATTAGCCACACTACCATACATCAAAAACATTTCTGAACTGACAGCCAGACTTCTGTGACCACTAGAACTCATAACAGCACACAAACCAAAAGCCACTCTCAGACAAAAACTCACCAAGACGAAGGACCCGATACCCAGCATGTACAAAATCCCATGCAAGGACTACACAAAACACTACATAGGATAAACAGGAAGACAGCTAACAGTCCGCATTCATGAACACCAACTAGCCACGAAACGACATGACCAGCTATCCTTAGTAGCCACACACGCAGATGACAAGCAACATGAGTTTGACTGGGACAACACTACTATTATAGGACAAGCCAAACAGAGAACACCAGGGAATTCCTAGTGGCATGGCACTCATCCACAGATTCAATCACATCGACCTGGACCCAATATACCGGCCACTGCAGCGGACAGCTGGAACTGACAACCGGAAGCGGCAGGTACAAATCACTATAAATGCCGGAGGAAACATCACAGAAGCGCTTCACAGGAGGCTCCCAAGCACTAAGGATGTCACCTAGACAGGGGACGAAACGTCTGCGACACAAATTCCCAGCTCGGCGAACAGAACCACAACAATAAAATGGCTAAACACGTTAAATTATAAAGACAGGTTAAATAGTTTAGATGATAGACTCTCAGATTTAGTGGAAATAAAATAATTAACATGATAGAAAGCCTTTTCATCAGGAGCTGGAATATATAATAAGAAACAGAGCAGGTGAACAAAGAACAAAGAAAATTTACAGCCCAGGAACAGGCCCTTCAGCCTCCAAGCCTGTGCTGATCCAAATCCACTGACTAAACCTATCACCCAATTCCTAAGGATCTGTACCCCTCTGCTCCCCACTTACTCATGTATCTGTCCAGATGCACCTTAAATGAATCTAGCATGCCTGCCTCTACCACCTCTGCTGGGTGCTTTGAGAATATTATAATTAGAGCAAGACTACTTAGGGGTGAAATGAAAAACCACTTTTTTTGGGTTATGGTGTAAATCTGGAAAACTCTTCCCCAAGGCTAGCTTAAAACACGAAAACATATTTGAAAAAAAGAAATGAAAGAATGTATAACAAATCACTTTCAGATGCAGATCAGCTACCACTGAATGGTAGTAATGGTGAGGGACCATACGGTCCCATGTTCCTAACTGATCATCATCGGATATGTCATGCTACTCCTTTAAAGTCATGAAAAATTAATAAAAAAATGTTTACTGTCATGACATTTCCCCCTTGTCTAAAGTTTTTCACTTTGTGTGTGCAGGCTTTACAGGTTAACATATTAGCATCCTAACCTTCTGCACCACCATTACACTTCATCACCAATATATTTTTGTTCCAGCTTTAGCATCAAACGCACCTTGACATTTGATTCAATGTTATGTCCACAAGAGTTTTGTATGCCCCAACAAGGATTGCATCAAAGTAGCACGGGATAAGGTAGCGAGGTAGGTTTTTGACGAAAGCAAACATTGCTTCAAACCACTTACCAATCTATTAGAAAACAGAATGTCATTATATGATGTACTATGTTTCTAAGAAAATACAAAATGTCACTTAAATATTGATTTACTTTTTCTAATCACAAGCCATGATAAAAATTCTCCATTTCTGCAACATAAGTGCTTGTAATAATGATCAAATGCATGCATACATCAAACACAACATACAATCACTTAGTATAAAACCATTTATTAAAAATTCATTCATTATTGGTACATGGGCCAGCATTTGTTATCCATTACTAGCTGTTCGAGTAATAAAATGGTGAGTTGAGCTAACTTCCACTGAGTCATGTTAGGCTTACAATTTGAGAATTTGATAGGGTCTACATCTCACACTTTTCCACCAAGTTAAACAGGCTCCCTGTCTGCTCCCGGTTGTTATTTGCTTTGCTTACAAGTGTAAGACTCCTGTTTTAAAAAAGCATACTAGACCTATGACCTCAGACTGCCTCCTAGTCATTTTGCCTGTGTATCTCTTTGGTGAATTTTACTGAGGGATAAATACTGGTTGAGGCATAAGGGGAAACGCTGTGCTCTCCTAAGAAATGTCACAGGGTCACTTTATTTTCCAGCTGGGAACACAGACTAGGACTGGTTTTAAAGATGTGGCTGAAATATGCCACATTCAACAGCACAGCACCTGCTTTATACTGCACTGGAGTGTCAGCCCAGATTATCTGCTCAGGTGTCTGCAGTGGAACTCCCCACACTCTAATTTAGGATTTGAGGAAGTGCCAACTGAGCTACAGCAAATACTCTGTGGTCAAACTTTTGAACGAGTAGAATTTCTGCAAAAAGTAACAAGCAGCTCTTGAAATTTAAATGTGCTACTGCATTTTAATTCTTTATTCAGTCCTACATCTTTAAAGGAAAGGATTCAAATGCATGTTCAAAAATTTTATTACAAATGATAACAGTTAATTAAAATGTACAAGGACTTTTATTTTGTACTGTTCTAAACTTAACAAAAGGAGATCAGGTGTCTAAAAACTAGATATAGAGATGTGTGTTGAGGAGAATCTTGAAGGATGAAAGTCAGTTGGGGACCAAGATAGCTGAAAACATAACACTCAACACATCAATTAAGCTCATACCTCTTCAAGTTTGCCTCCACGTGAAATCAAACGATTAGAAATATAGTCCATCATCCAGTCTCCAGCCCTCAGGTTTTCACATAAAGGATGTCCAAGGTCATTCGTAGGTCTAATATCCGCAAGTACTGATATAAACCCTAAGTAGAGACAGCAGACTTAGTTCAAATTAGCTGCAGAGATATACTGTAATTCCATCCTTTTACTTAAAAGGAAGGTGTTGTGTTCTCATTGATCATGCAAACTATAACCCCCATAAAATATAATTGAAATTTTAAAGGCCAGTAGGATTTTTAAATTTAGATTATTTCAATTGGCAGTTTACCATTAAACTAAAAACTTATACTCGAAGTTGACTTGGAATTGGTCTTGGAAGCATAGTACTGCCACCCAGTGTTTCCAACAGATACTGCATGGACAATTATTTTACTGTATTCTTCCATTTTATTTCCCCATGTACTCTAACCCTCAAGCTGAAGGCATTGGTTTTTAACTGAGAAACTATTGTTGTGTTTAATGATAATCCTTCAGTGTAGTCAACAGCGAGTAGTCAGTGGCCTAATCATCGAAAGACATTGCTTTACAGCTTTATCCACACATGCATGTTCAAAATGGGCAGCTGGAGAGCAATCATGAGGAGAAACTCTGCTTCCGTTCTTTTATAACCTGAGGATAGTGAAGGCAATTGTGATCTCCCACTCCACTACATGGAGCTGAACCTTCACTTTGGTGGTATGTACACCTATTTATTCACTAGCTTAACCCAGCTGAGACTCAAGAAAATCTCCAGTTTTAAATTGCTGTTCTGCTTTACCTCCCTCTATCCTTCTCCACTCTCTTCCCAAACACCACAGCTCCCTTAATGGTCTTAAAATTTCACTGCTGTTCAGGTTCGTTTTCATAATTTGACAAAGTACGTTCAAAAATATAGAAATGGAAGTTGTAATTAAGTTGCCTCCTGAAATTCCAAACTCAGCTTATCTGTGCAGTTTTATAAGAAACAAATGAATATTACACAGAACTTTAACAAATCAAGGTTGCTGCAGTAATTTGTTCCATATATTAATTTAAAATAGACCTGAATATCTGGATAGAGTCATCATAGTTCCAGAGGACCATGGAACTGCTCTCTCAATAGACAGAGATGATTGGTGGTGGTTTAACCTGAGGATCATCAGGACTCAGACAAGGGAAGAGGTTTAGAACAAAAGTCCTTCATGGCAACTTCAGCCAGGAATTGAACCTATATTGTTGGCTTTATCTGCAACGCAAACCAACTGAGCTAAATAACTCATATCTGGATAAATGCAATCAAAAACAAGGTCCATGTACCTTGCAAGCCTGCATACTTCAAGGGTCCAATATTTGGAATACCATAGCAGCCACCTCCATCCTCCTGTTCCTCAAAGTCACATCGGTAAAGCAGCAGATTAAGATCAGCCAGTGTAATATCAGAGGCAACGCTGTTGATTATTTACAAACAGAAACACAGGATCAAGCGAACACAATATAATTATAGAAAAAGCAATTCATATTTGTTGATCAGCTATATAATTTTCTATTTCCTGATCTGCAAAACTATTCATTTTCTTTATTCTTGCACACAATGCAAAAGTGACTGGCAAGACCAATATTTTTACCCATATGTAATTGGCCTTGAACTGGTTGGCTTACTGGGCCATTCCAGAAGGCAGTTAAGAACCAGCTATATTACTGAGAGTCACATCTTGGCCAGATCAGGCAAGAATGGCATATTTTCTTCCATACAAAGGGAACTAAATGGGTTTTCACAAAAATTGATGATAGTCATCATGGCAATTGGGGCAGCACAGTGGCTCAGTGGTTAGCACTGCTGCCTCACAGCACCAGGATCCCAGGTTCAGTTCTAGCCTTGGGCGACTGTCTGTGTGGAGTTTGCACATTCTCCCAGTATCTGCATGGGTTTCCTCCGGGTGCTCCGGTTTCCTCCCACAGTCCAAAGATGTGCAGGTCAGGTGAACTGGCCATGCTAAATTGCCCATAGTGTTAGGTGCATTAGTCAGAGGGAAATGAGTCTGGGTGGATTACTCATCGGAGGGCCAGTGTGGACTGGTTTGGGCCGAAGGGCCTGTTTCCACACTGCAGGGAATCTAATCTCAATCATTACTGAGATTAGTTTTAGACATTTTCTAACCAACCTGTTGAGTTGTCATTGTAGGCAGCACTCAAAAATCAGGCCTTCTGATTTTGGCTCAAATACACTATTCACTAGAGCACAAGGGTCAATTTCTGTATAGATTTTGTTTTAAAATCAACCTGTCCAGGCATATATCTCTGGAGCAGGTGAGACTTGAAGGTCTTATGGCTCAGAGGTTGGGACACTACCTCTGCACCACAAGGGCCCTTTGAGATTAACTTTAAATTTGTCAAGTTAAATTCTACCAGCTGCCATGATAAGACTGAACTCATGACCCCAGTGCATTAGCCTGGACCTCAAGCTGATTAGCCCAGTGACCTCTATCACTATGTCACTTTATATAAGAGTAATCACATACGCACCTCTTTGTAAAAAGTACAGATTGTTAGGACATGGGTTCAGGGGTCTAGCAGTTTACAGAAGTGACAGAGTGAGTCTACCACACTCCAAACTATAATTTCTGATTACACACAGCAGAATTTGCAGCAATTCCTGTAGAATTGAAACCCTCTGATAACAAAGTGTCTATTTCCTTTATCTTGATGATTCTCAAGGTAAAGTTTGAAACACTTGCCAATCAAAAGAATACGGGCAAAATGGTATACTTTTTGAGCTATTAGAAGAAGCTATGCTATATTAGAATTTAGAAAACTATGATTCTAAGGCTGCAAAATTACTTTAGAAGGAATAGAATCTTAAAACTTGAGTGATTTTAGTAGAAAGTACTGATCTTCAAATTTGCTTATGAACATTATTGTAGGGTCATGCATTTTTGTCATGGTTAGCTGCTGAGACACAGTCATGTTTAAGTTAGTTTATCCCTTTAAGCGTCCTATGATAAATATTAAAAGCAGAGAATGCTGAACTCTTCAGCTGGTCTAGAAGCGTAGGGGATGCCCCACCACCTCCACCATGTTCAAATTCCTTCCAGCCTCCACCCAGCTACAAGCTTGCTCTGATCTCTACCTCACGTCGACCTCAATATCCCCCGAGCCACCAATGTGGCCTAGTGGGATCTGCCTGCCAACCCACTGAAAGTATAGAATTCCAGTCAACCCATCAGCTCTGCCTGAACCCTCTTCATCCTCAGCACTGCCCTGACCACCATGCCCTCTACAACCGCAATTACTCATGTCAAAGTCAAACATGAGAGTTTGATGGGCAGCACTATTGCTCCCCCATTGGCAGAATGCCTCTGCATTGTGCACTTGCACATACCACAAGATGCTTGCTCAGCAGCAAGAATGGGCCTTGGGTAATATCTTCCCTCACTGCCTGCAGAAACCTTGGATAAAGTTCTTCCTAAGAAGCCCACACCAGCACTGAGAATGGTCACTGCTTCATCCTCCTGCTCACTTCTTTCCAGGTCATTCTTCCTAAATTAGTAGGAGCCCATTCCCTCACAGGATGATTCAAGGAGTCGAAATGACACTATTGCTGTAATTGCTGTAAAACCACTTTGTGAGAATCTTATTAGACGGCTGTAATTTATGGTTTTGTCCCGATGGCCAATTTCACAAGTATTTTTTAATTACAGAATTAATTAACTCCAATAATCCCTCAGAAACTAGGGTCAAACTATATTTGCTATGTGAGAAATTAAGCATTTCTTGGCTAAACATCAGGTGTCAATGTAGATCAGCTATGACTTCAGTATATATCTTATTTCTTACTGTTTGATAAAATTTGAGTTATGTTTTCACAGAGTTTTATTTTAATTTCTCTAACTATATCATAGAAAATCTGCCACTTACGATTTAAATGATTGAGTCAGTATTGTTGGAGGAGCATTGTCAGCAATACTGCCAACTTTAAAATGAGGACTAAATTGAGCAAGATGATGGCGAAGAATTCCAACGGTTTCCTGGGCCTTTGCATCAAGGGTCACTCTACAAAGACATAATTGTGAAATGAAGAATATTTTAGAGACAATTGAAGTAAATGCAATTAAAATTGTGTAAACACAATTTATTTGGCACAAAATTGTACAACAACTTCATTTACCGAAAGATAATGATGCTTCCAGGAGGAAAGTTTTCAAAGTTGATTTTGTACACGTACTCGCTGCGATCTTTAGAAGTTACCTCTGTCTTAACAATGTTGCTGTTACTTAACTGGAAAATTAACATGAAGTTAGCAACTGAAACTTTTTGTATTAACAATCTTATCAAAGAGCACAACTGCCCTAATGTACTTTCATAACAATCTACAGACGAGATGATTAGATTCTCTACAGTGTGGAAACAGGCCTTTCAGCCCACACCGACCCTCCGAAGAGTAACCCACCCAGACCTATTCCCCTCTGACTAATGCATCTAACACTATGGGCAATTTAGCATGGTCAATTCACCTAACCTGCACATCTTTGGACTGTGGGAGGAAACCGGAGCACCCGGAGGAAACCCACGCAAACACAGGGAGAACGTGCAAACTCCACACAGACAGTTGAACGAGGCTAGAATCGAACCTAGGTCCCTGGTGCTATGAGGCAGCAGTGCTAATCACTAAGCCACTATGCCGCCCCTAATATCATAAAGGGGCCAACAAGCTAGATGGTTAGTGCATGATTCAGACCCGTGCTAATAGTGTGGACTCGATTCCTATTCAAGCTGAGGTAAGCTTTGGAACCGCCTCTCTGTCCACCCTGCGAGTAGTAGGCAATGGCAAAGATCACAAGCAATAAAAACTGTCAAGGCAACAATTCAGGATGAAACATCACCAGTGTAGCCTATGTGCCAAGCATGAATGATTTAATGCACGAGAAAATAAATAATACCATATAAAGAGATATGCTTTTCACCTGAATATGTTCTTTGATATTCACTGTATATTGAGGTAATCCATTAATGAAATATTTATCTCTTCTGTAATCATCAGTCTGCCTCTGCACCGTCATGGCTTCCATTACAATTTCAGTTATTTTACCTGTAATAAAAAAGGTGATATTGTGATGAAAGAGGTATAATTTAAATGTATACATTCATATAATTTTGGGCAGTTCAATTTGACCATAGAGTTAGATGAAAATGGCTTATTTACACAGTGGCTTTTTTTCTAATAAAATCAAAGTCAGCGTCCTTGTGAAACAATGACTTCACTCCAGTATTGCTCATAAAGCCACTTATAGAGTAATAGAGTCTTGCTGTATACTCTCGTGGTGTATTAATGGAAAATTGTTTATACTGTATAGACTGTAGAGTACACATTCATGGCCATTAGTTTGATTTCCATTTAGAGTAACGAATGATTGATTTTGGTTTAAAAAAACCCAGCGACAGAATGTTTTTGCGGCTGTGCAAGGGAGACCTGACTGGGACCAGAAGCAAGTTTAGCTTCTCTCCTGACAGGAGTTCAGGACTGTTCACAGAAATCGCAGTCACTCAGGAAAAGGAGGAGTGAGGCTACCAAAGGTTGGGTTTTCAAGTAAACCTGTTGTACTATAACCTGGTGTTGTGTGATTTTTGACAAGGGGAAAAGATAGTTCAGTTTGTGCAGCTACCAAACCAGTAGACTTTTTAGTTTGAAATCGGTAGGTTATTAGAAGCTGAGAAAGCTCAAAATTCTCAGTTTTGAGTATTTTATGTAAAACTACTTTTAAGCATGCAGAAAAAAAAGTACTGTGGAGTATTAGTTAAGTCGCAATCAGAGATCTATTCTAGAGGTAATTTCTGCAGACAGAGTCACTAGCACCTGAAGAAGGAGCGAAGCCCCGAAAGCTTATCTTTCAAAGCTAAACCTGTTGGACTATAACCCGGTGTCATGTGATTTTTGATCCAGTTTCATCTTACACATGGCAGCTAGATTCAACTTATATTAATATGGAGTTTTAAAAAAAGAAATTATGACAAGATAACAGGGAACTGGATCAGGACAAGATTGAGGCTACCATCTAAGTAAGTGTTTAATTAGTATTGAGGCGGCACGGTTTGGAGACTTACCAACAGAGAATGTAAAGGGATGTTAATATATGAACATTGTAATAATGGACACAGCAGTGCAAAGACCATTCAGTAATGTGTCTTGCAAAAAAAAAAGTCATGCAGTGAATGATGGAACGTTTCTCAAAATAACAGTTGATGAAGTGGTAAACTAACATCTACTCTGGCATAAGCACTCCATGTAAGAATTTACTTTAAATGCTTGGGACTCATGGTCAATATCAATTGGTATAGAAGAGAAATCAACAAACGCCGTCAGTGATGTATGATCATCCACACGCTTTGAAAGAGACAACAATTAGTTCCATTTACCTTATCACTCGCATATGCTGCTTGCCACGAGAAGGGCATTCATCAAAGCAGAGGTTTCAGAGAAAATTAGACAACCTTTGCAGCACTGCATAACAGCATCAGAAAAATAAATCCTGTTGAATGAATGTGTTACAGAGAGAAGGGCAGAAAGAAGGGCATGAAAACTCTTTGGCGGGTAGGATCAAGGATAACCCCAAGGCCTTTTATGCGTATGTGGGAAACATGAGAATGACGAGAACGAGGGTAGGTCCGATCAAGGACAGTAGTGGGAGATTGCGTATTGAGTCGGAAGAGATAGGAGAGGTCTTGAATGAGTATTTTTCTTCAGTATTTACAAATGAGAGGGACCGTATTGTTGAAGAGGAGAGTATGAAACGGACTGGTAAGCTAGTGGAGATACTTGTTAGGAAGGAAGATGTGTTGGGCATTTTGAAAAACTTGAGGATAGACAAGTCCCCCAGGCCTGACGGGATATATC